>NC_059413.1:10110000-10443750 GCF_905220565.1 Melitaea cinxia | reverse complement strand
GTTCGTTTTTCCCTTTTGAGTTACGGAACCCTAAAAACATGATGTATTTAATAATTTATAAAAAATCCATACACATTGTCTCGAAATTTTTTTTTAAAGTTATACTTCTTTTTGCGCGTAAGGAAAAAGTTATGAAAGTAAATTTTTACGATGCACGTGCATCACGAAAACTAATTCACACATTCACTAACCGACATCCTGAAGTTAGCTAGCCAATGAATGAAATGAAAATGAAACGCACACCGCGCCTGAAGGTGAACAACGTGAAATTAACTAGCCATTGAAGCAAAATTTCTTACGTGCGTACATAAGTACAGACACACTATTTTGTTCATTTTTGCGCTCTTTCAAGCACTCTTGCCTGTGCCAGGGTACTCTTAGCATCGCCCTAGTTTAGGCAATAGATGTATATTGTTCTATATCTTGCTCTATTTCTAACACCGTTAAAGAATTTTGTTACAAATTCTGATATTTTTGAGCTTTGTTCAAACAATTAAATCTTTTTCCTTTTAATACTCATCATTATCATCATTACAGCCTATACAGTCCACTGCTGGACATAGGCCTCCACAAGTTCGCGCCAAAAATGCGTGAACTCATGTGTGTTGCCCATAGTCACCACGCTGGGCAGGCGGGTTGGTGACCGCAGTACTGGCTTTGTCGCACCAAAGACGCTGCTGCCCGTCTTCGGCCTGTGTATTTCAAAGCCAGCAGTCGGGGGGCTATCCCGCCACCGGTCGGCTTTTTAAGTTCCAAGGTGGTAGCGGAACCGTTTTATCCCTCAGTCGCCTCTTACGACACCCACGGGAAGAGAGGGGGTGGCCATATTCTTTAGTACCGTAGCCACACAGTACCTTTTAATACTATACCAAAAGAATTCAGCAGATCAAGATATACGTCTATGAGATTCTTTTCTATCAAGGCATAAGGTTGCTAACATTAACAAACGAAGCATCTGTAGGTCAATAAGAAAAAAATTAGATTGTTGTGTGTAGTATTTATTTTAAGTAACATTTGATTGATATACACACATGTACATACATATGTATAATACATACATATGTATAATACATACATATGTATAATACATACATATGTATAATACATACATATGTATAATACATATATAGATATCACGTTCAAACTCGAGGCGGCAATCTCAACTACATTCCCGGAGCAGAATGCAGGGTAACAGCCAAATATGCTAATGGGTCACTTATATTTTTTACCAGTGAAAAGATGGGAAGGTCAGAAGGAAAGGGGGGTCCGAATCATAATTATGATATTACGCTAGCCTGTTTATTAAAAATTTGTAAACTACAAATGCTGAACTGTAAACATAAATTCAGACAAAGAATTAATAGCAAATTGTTAAGTTTTAAGTGTGATTATATTGCATCGTTTTACGCCCTTAATGAATAAAAAAGTTGTAAGAACGCTTCTTAACTCTCGATGACATTTTTATACACAAACGTTAGAAGAACCCTTTAAAACTTGACTAGCCCGTTGGCGCAGTTTGTAGTGACCCTGCTCCGGGGGTTGTAGGTTCGATTCCCACCCTGAGTCTGGGTGTAATGTATATATTTATATATGTATTATTTATAAGTATGTTTATCAAAAAAAAAGTAGCTATACCAGTCGGCTGTTACCTATAACACAAGCATTAAGTTGCTTACTTTAGGGACAGACACCGTGTGTGTATATATTATAAAAATAAAAATAAAACTAGTAAATTTTATTCCTTTTTAGGGTTTTTAAAATAAAACAAGTCTGTGCTGAATAAGACTGTGTAGTTGAATATCTTTGTACACATTGCTAGTACCATTGTGTTTTCACTGATGTTTTACATAACATCAATGGAATATCAATGTCGCAACCTCTTCAAGGTCTAAGGATCATAGGCAGGTTGCCTGCAGCGTCAAATTGGTCCCTCAGTTAGTTTTAACTGCTCGTTCAGCCTGAGCGTGCATTGCCCGTCGCGTGCAAACATCGCGTGGTTGTAGTGAATTGGATATAACGTAAGTATTGTATTTTTTTTAAAGTATTCTTATTTTAAAAAATTTAATTTTAGTTTTATAGTGTAGAACTTTATAATATTGAAAATATCAGGTAAAATATGTATTGTAAGCTGCATTATAACCATGAGTACTATCAATAAGGAAACCTAGAGTTCTGAAAAACTTAGGGGAAATATTCTTAAACGTAATAATTTTATCTACCTATCTATAAATATCAAAAAAATGTAATATCATATATTATTACGAGTAACATATTATTCTTAATTTCTAATAAATAATATGTTGATCCAGATTATTCAATCAAAGTATCAAGATATGATCATTTTGTTGTAAGAGGAGTTTGTGACTATTTCGTTTGTTAGAGAGATAATGCAAGACCGATTTAGTGACATTTATATATTTTCAAAATTTTAAATCTGCTTAAAGCAAAAATTCAAAAATTAATTTATAATTAATAATTTGCAAAACTCATAAAGTGACACTTCATTGTTTTCACGGCTTTGAAACTACTTTAAGGAAAAATATTAAATTCAAATTGATAATTAATAATCATCTATAATCTAGAACAAAGGTATACTTAGTTAAAATAATGTATAAGTACATAATTTAAAAAATGTAATTATGTTAATTACTATATCTTCATACGTCAAACACTATTGTCTCTAAACTTGGTCTTGACACTAACAGTGATGAGGTTAAACTTGTTTAAATTCAAACCATGTATCTACAGAGAACTTAATATGTAACTAAGCTTACCAGACAAAGACCCATATTATGTGACTTACAATAGTAATTCAATTCATATATTTATTGTACCAATTTTGGAAAATCGTTATAGATATGAATTGATGCATTTGGTTGTGACCGGGAGTTTTATTCCCACGCCAAATCTAATTGAAATATTTGTCAACGTCTTCAAAAACTACTGCACGAGTTAAATTTTAGGTATTTTCCGATTTCTGCACACTACTGCCTCAGTATTATGCTTATAATACTACTATGAACTTAATAAATCTGTTAATATTTGCTTTAGTAATTTTTAAAATAATTAATTAATTATATTTATCAAATAATTGTTTTATTAATATTCCATTACTGACATTTTTCTTCACAAGTTCCTCTCTGCACCTACGATAAATCGACCTGGCATAGTATTCTTTGGAGGCGTCTAAAAATGTGGCTAGAAGACAGATATTAAGCTTCCTATGTTAAGAACAACCTCAGACGAGAGTTTGATATTGGGGTGGGGCACATATAGAATATATCCTGATGAAAATCTGGAACACCTCGAATGGAGAAGTACTTCAACCTTACAGAAGATCACCCCTAAATAACATTACTATCAAGTAGAGTTGAATTCTTGTGATGAGTTAGGTGGCCAGAGCTCCTGGGGAGTATCAAGGGTAGGGTCGGCAACACTTGTTTTCCGACTTAGTCGTAATTTTTTTATGCAAACGCTGCTAAAACTATGTCCAAATATACGAGAATACAATATGAAACGCTCTGCTTAAATAATAATTAAGCGACTTGAAGTTTCGTCTAATAATATCAAGAATAATCCGAACGTGTCTGAAATTTAACCTAGATCGTAACCTACTTTGTAAAAATTAGCATCTTCTAATTGCAATAAGATAAAGTACATAATTAAATTGTAATTATAATATAATATGACTAGCTGACCCAGCCACGTGTTGCTGTGGCTCAGTGATTATAATAGATTGAATCGATTTTTTACTATTTCTTTTGATATACGACGTCATCTACCCATGATATCTGTGCAACTTAGCCGCCATCTATTAGTATTTTAGGGAATTAACTGATAAATACACACTAAAGTCGTATAGAAAACTTCTAATTTGCAATAACAAATATCAATAATTGAGATAAAAACTACCCTATCTCCCAAGTTTGACCAAATTACAGATGCTTACAAAATTTGTTAAGAAATGGTACAGTAGTTTCAGAGTTTACCGCTTACATACATCGTGACACGAAATTTATATATATAGATATATATAGATTTACCGCGATTGTTATTTTGAAACTCCCGATATGTCCCAGTAAGACCCGTAGAATCAAGTGGTCTTAGCGACTGTAAATGTTTTAAAACTTGTATCGTTAAAAGTTTGTAAAAATATATAATATGTTGATATGATTTCAAATTATTCACTAAGTCGATAATTATCTTTCATAAGATAAAGTACAATTTTGAGTTATCCTTTTTTTCTTTTTTGTTAAACACATGCTTATTTAAAAAATTTATCAGGTAAGTTAAGAGATTTTCTCAAGAAAAGTAATTACCAAAAATGGTTTACACAGCCAGGCGAAAACGTAGGCTCAGCCTGCTAAAACCAGATGAGGTCTCAGTAGATAAAATAAAGTACAAATACACACACACACACACACACGCACACACATACACACACACGCATACACACACACTCGCGCACACATACACACACACACACACACTTCAGCCTATCGCAGTTCACTGCTGGACACAGGCCTCGACAAGTTCGCACCAAAAATGGCGTGAACTCATGTGTGTTGCCATAGTCACCACGCTGGGCAGACGGGTTGGTAACCGCAGGCTGGCGTTGTCGCACCGAATACGCTGCTGCTCGTCTTCGGCCTGTTTATTTCAAAGCTAGTAATTCGCTGATTATCCCGCTATCGGTCGGCTTTTTAAGTTCCAAGGTGATAGTGGAACTGTGGCATCCCTTAGTCGCCTCTTACAACACCCACAGAAAGAGAGGGGGTGGCTATATTCTGTACTGCCGAAACCACACAGCCTAAAGTACAAACGTTGCACAAAAAACAAAATGACAACAATTAGATTGAGTAAGAGATTATGAGCAACGTTGCTTGTGTAACGAAATAAATTTCAACGAAAAGGGACGGTTTTTTATTTTTATTTTAAATGAGTCATAGTTATGTAATTCTGTGTGTATAATAACTGATTGAACTATCTTATTCATGGCTAAACTTCTGTTACATATCTGCGTTGTTTTCTTAACAGTATTTAGTTATTGATTGAATTATATAATTTCGATTATTTCAGATTGACTATTTTGACAATCTTGGAAAAGTTATCATTATCATATGATATCATATTTTCATAGAAATTACATTTTTTTATTATATACTAGCTGACCCGGCGAACTTCGTATCGCCTAACACAAACTTTATCGTATGGTATTAAAGTTCAAATTGACTTTTAAGTATTATCACAAATCTTTTGTATAGGAGTATAGAAAAGTGTTGTTTTTAGACTTTTTCAGGAAATTTAATTTTTTTTTTTTTTTTGAATTTTTCTCTCCGTAAGAACCATCTTCGTACTTTAAGGAATATTTTTAAAAAGAATTAGCGAAATCGGTCCAACCGTTCTCGAGTTTTGCGCTTAGCAACACATTCAGTGACTCATTTTTATATTATAGAATAAAATAGGTATATATTAACTAGATTTTTAACCATGTTTGTTGTCATGTTTACAAAACTATAACAATTCTATTACAACACAAAAAAGATATCTATCCTAAAGACAAAACTCGTGGTGTCAAATTATGAATAAAAACACTCCTTAAAATTTGCGTCACATATTCTTTTGAATGAAAAACTACAATAACATAGTACCTTCTATCCGTTTATAAAACGCAGTAACGCGTGGCGCCACTAGAATTTACAAAAACTAAAGCCCCAGACACGCTATTGTAACCTTATCCGTGAAAAACTGATTGCAATAATAATAATATCAGACGGTCCACGTGTCATGTTAAAAGTCACGGTACAGCTAAAAAGTACTCCGCAGAAGTACTTGCAACTTAACCTCGTGTATGAAGGAACTCTTACAACATTAGACTCTTGAAACGAGAAACCACAAGGCTATGCGCACTACTAGTTCATATTTGTAACAATATCGTCACTTTCATTTCAATGTTCTTTAAATATAGTTCTTTATTCATATTATCGCTCTCTTATATCAGATATTAATATTGACAATTTTTTTTTCGTTCTTAGATCCCATCAACTTTTTAACCGACTTCAAAAAAAGAGGAGGTTACTCAATTCGACCGTATATATTTATGTATGTTCGAGAATAACTCCGTCGTTTATGAACCGATTTTGATAATTCTTTTTTTATTGGAAAGGAGACCCTAGTTTGGTACCATGATGAGGAACCTAGGATCTGATGATGGAATCCCAGAGAAATCAAGGGAAACTCTCGAAAATCCGCATAACTTTTAACTGATTTGATGATTCTTAATTTAATCGAAAGCCGATGTTTATCATGTGGTCACATTTAAATTTCATCGAGATCTGATTACAACTTTTGGAGTAATCTTTGATAATGCGTATTTACTTGACTATTTTTTCGTCTACCTACGTTGTATTACTTGTCGATGTAATTGAAGCCGGTCTTATCTTACTTCCTTTAGCCAGTAAAACCCTTCTTTCTTGTTATCTCCTCGCTAGTAGGATTAGAAAGAAGCAAATTGAAAATTACCACACATGTAAAATTAATACCCATTTCTTCTTCCAAATCTCTGCGTTCGATGAGCCAGTATATATAAAATACGTTATTTTAAGTTACCTATAATAATAATCAAAGCAATGACTTAAAACTACAACAATAATATGGTGATACCATATCAGTCTGTAATGATGTATTCATTGAACATACAGTCAACTATCAAACTTATGAAGTTCTTTATAATTTTATTTTTATGTTCAATTAGTCTCATATATTTTTTTTATCTCAAGGCAGTTAAAATATAAGTTACATTAGAATTACTTGGAAAAGTATTTACGTTCACGTGTAAGAATTAATTGATGCGTTTTAACGTTACTATCTTATAACATTGACGCATTCTAGAAATCTTGAAGCTAAATACTAAATCAAAATAAAATAAACCAAGTAATACTTGTCATATTAAACGAATAAAGTTCTAAAAAAGGTTAAGTGAACTAAATAAAGGAATGTCGTGTGTAGCATTGCGTCAGAGCTGCGCCTGCGCCGCCCGATTGCAAATACCTTCCGCTTATGAAACCACCGCTTGCTAGTAAATAGTAACGAAATATTGATAATTTATAACATTTCTGGCGAGTAGTGGGACTGCGATAGGCTGAAGTGATGATTTCTAATAATATTTTCAACGCATTATTACGATAAGGTTAAGTCGTCGACTTCGAGAATTCGAAAAATTATTAACCGATTTCAAAAACGGCGGAGGAAAAAAAGAGGTTTTCAATTCGATTCAATTTTTCTCACGTGTTATCTACATCGTTACTATTTACTGGTTGCACTGATTTTGATAATAATTTATTTTTTAATTGACAAGCTGGTGCATGTTGTATGATTTTATTTTAAGCAAGATCTTACAGTAATTTTGAATATATTGCGTATTTGAATTCGGTTATACTATTTATTGCCCTTATAATGTGTTATTGAATTCTAATTTTTTCTTAGAGATCAAACACAATTATTATTTTGCTATTCAGACTACCTCCTCCCCCAGCCAGAAGCACCGGGGAGTATTTACAATTATAGTTTAGATAGCAATAATTTACAGCAAATGTGTTTTGTCATTTGCCAACAATTCAATTTCATACAAATGGTAGGGCACAGCAGGAATTTCCTGCTCAAAATATGGAGCAGCCCGACTGGGGAAGTACCTCGACCTTACAGAAGACCACAGCTAAATAATACTGTTTTCAAGCAGTAGTGTTCCTGTAGGTGAGTAAGGTGACCAGAGCTCCTGGGGGGATTGGGGATTGGGTCGGTAACGCACTTGCGATGCTTCTGGTGTTGCAGGCGTCTATAAGCTACGGTAATCTCTTACCATCAGGTGAGCCGTACGCTTGTTTGCCGACCTAGTGACATAAAAAAAAAAAAAAAAAATCTCTAACAATATACTTACACAGGTACAGTCATACTTATTTTGTGTTACGTTTACAGTTCCCATTGCAGAATCACTCAATCAAATTTTAAAAAGAAACATTTTGAAATGACAATACAAATACGAAGAAATATTTTTAACAATTAAGATAAGATTAACAAAAGAACAATGAACTCTTTGGTTTCTAAAGGAAAGAAAAGATATTATTCTTTAATTCATATCAGCAATAATTTATTGATTCTGAATCAATATTTTATTATTTAAACAAACGTTTTTAACAAACATTTATATTATTGAATGTTACTTTTTTATATCCTAGATTAATACAATTAATATGTTTAGGGAAAAATAATAATCAACTAGAGATCAATACTTTTTTTTTTTATTTCAAGAAATAGTAAATCTAATTAGGTTAGTATTCCGTTACCTAATTGTTTTACTTTTACTTTTCGTAGAACATCAACATGGCGTCCGCAGCAACATTGATCCAACCGGAAGGTGAGATGTGGAAGAAGATCCGCGTGGAGTTGAACGAAGACATTAACACCAGAGACCGTGATCTCGAAGCAATTAAGGAGTGGCTCCGAAAACAACCACATCTGCCTGACGAATGGGGTAAGAACTCCTGACCTAAAGTTCGACTTCTCATTTACATTTTATCAATTTAGTACTTATCATTTTGTGGAGATCGAAAAAACAACAAAATGAGCCGAGAAAGAGAGAAGTTATAATAATAACGTTTTTAACTAACGTACGAGATATTAAAAGATTTATTCTAATTTGCAATGCGAAGGTTAAGCGGATAGAAAAGTAACGGGAACGTGAAATCCCAAATTAACAAAGCCTTTAAGGTTAGTGAAATGCATTTTATTAAAATATTTTACTTTTTTTTTTCAGATGATAGTCGTTTGATGACATTCCTCCGAGGCTGCAGCTTCTCGTTGGAGAAGTGCAAGCGGAAACTAGATATGTACTTCACAATGCGAGCCGCGTGCCCGGAGTTCTTCACAAACAGGGACATAGACAGCCCAGAACTCGCATCGATAGCAACCAAAGCGTAATAATATACTTTATTATTTATTTATTTTATACTACATATAAGTGAAAAGTTCGTTAAAAGATTTTAACTCAGTGTAGAAATACATTGGAAGGTTTCGTAGGAGCACGCTGATTTATGGGCTGATTAATTTTTAATAAATGAACTTTTTGATCGGATAACATTGTTTTTAAATTAATGATTATTGCAATAGTTAACTAGTCATCGTTGTTATTTTTAAGTTTTCGCCATTTCTTTCAACATAATTTTAACATTGAAATTTCGTGTCCAAGTTTACACGAATAAAACACATATAAATAAAATAAATAAAAAGAATAAAATATTTTTATTTTATATTTATAAATCGTAAATACAAAGAATAATTGAAAAGAAGAATCATAAATGATCTTACGTAGACCTTATATTACCGGATTTTTTTTAACCCAATTGTTTTTATATGACTTGATCATAATGTATTACTGTATAAAAAAATAACTTTTTCTATAATATAATGCTTACAAAAAATTATAGTAAAAAATAGTATATGCATAAAAAAATAACCATAATTTAACTAAACCGAGATATAATATATATATTCTATATGAAAATATAAACAAATCCGCAAAAGATTCCTAATTTTAAGATACATCTTGACATCGGAATGTCGTTTCGTAACGAATGTTCAGACGTAAACCGTTTCATCAATATTTACTTAGCCATTTTTAAAAGCATTCGTTGCTCAATATTTTGAAGCAATTCCCTGTATTTGTACATGATGTGATAGACATGCGACCTCTTACTCGTCCGTTCATCTGTTTTACGTTATGTTAATTATAATAATAGTCTAATATTTACAATGGCTTCCACTCGTGCTAAAATATCGCAGATAATTTTTCTAATGTCACGTAGAGTGAAGAAGTCACGAAAGAGATTGATCGGTGCATCTGCTTCTCAAATTTCCGGCGAAAACAAACAAAATACTCTCTTTTAATATAGAGGTATAATAATCTTTTATGCATAAATAAAAAAGCCCGTGTTGCTAAGCTTAAAACTCAAGAAAAACTGTGAAAATTCGGATAATTATGTTTATATTTTAGTTTTATTATATAACTAGCTGACCTGGCGAACTTTGTACCGCCTCCTTTATTTTTTTCTTAAATATAATAATTAATATATCAAAATAAAATATAGCCTATCTTTTAAGTTGGATCGAACTGCACATTGTGTGCGAATTTTATTATAATCGGTTAAGTGGTTTAGGAGTCCATTGAGGACAAACATTGTGACACGAGATTTATATATATATTAAGATTAAAGGTACGTTCTAACAAAATTAAAAAAGTTTCGTAGAAAATTTTAAAATATTATGGAACTTAACGATTTTTTTTTTTTTAATTTGGAAGACAAGGATTACGTCTGTCGGGTCATCTTGTATACTTATAAAAATAATAAACCAAATTCGGAATTATTTTACCAAACATCCTTGATGATTCAAAATTAGAAAATAAATAAAAGCACATCACATAAAGTTACCCTCTTACATTATAATAATCATTAAAAAAGTTCATTTTATCAAAATTTTTAGATGACCATTACTTATCATAATTAAAATAAATATTTTCACGGTTAATTAATTTATTACATCGCCTTCAGTTTATTTTCATTATCTTCGCACCTTAATTAAGTTTAATTCAACGCGTAATATCTTTCCTCGTTAGCGTCCCCGTTAATATTTTATTGTTATTTTTAACTACCTTCCAACCCGCGGTCTCGCCCGATATTACTCGATTTTGGCTGTTCCATATTCGCCCGTTAAGATATATGCTATGACACTCAGTGACAACGTAGTATTCTAGTGGTAGAAGAATTTCAGTCTAAACTACTTTTATAGTTAATGCATTACAAAGACTTTTCTATTTTTAATGTTGATATAGAATAGTTAGTACAGATTCAACAATAATTTCATTGTTACTTGTAAAAGTCTATGTAATGGAGAAAATGATTTATTCTCAATACAGGTATATATTGCTAGACTAAAAAATCTTTATTTGTAATTAATCTATACAAATAAATAAAATTGGAGTATCTGTTTGTAATATTAAAATAACCAGTTTTTACTAAATGCATATGGATGTATAGATGGTACATATACAAAATTAACATTTTTTACAATTTCTGTCTGTCTATCTGTCTGTCTGTCTGTTTATTCCGGCTAATCTCTGAAATGGCTGGACTGATTTTGATGGGACTTTCACTGGCAGATAGCTAATGTAATAAGGAGTAACTTAAGCTACTGTTATTTTAGAAAATTATCTATTTTATAACTCTGCGAACTGAACAATAACTTTTTTGTTTAATTCAACGCGGACGAAGTCGCGGGCACAGCTAGTACAAAATAAAATTACCGAAATAATTTCAACAATTTTTTCAGTAATTTTCTGGTAGTAACTAATTAATATGTACGATTTTATTTTTGTGTTACCGACACATTAGGAATTCTAAACATTTTTGAATATCATATCAAAAATTGACCGCTCCAGCGGGATTCGAACCCGCGTCTCCGACTGACCGTGTCGGCGCTCTAGCCAATTAAGCTATGGAACGATGTACCCGCTAGAGCGAAATTTTTGATATGATGATTTTTATTTTCGGTTTAAGCGAACCGTGGCGCCGTCTATAGTGAGTTCTTTACAGAGACCCGTAACTATTCAAAGTTTCATATTACAATGAAAATCTTTGACAGGAGACGACACCATGCTATTTGTAATATGCACGATTTTATTTTTGTGTTACTAATTAAATTTCATATTAATACGCGCGCAGACAATGTAAATGTTTGTACAAAGTATTCATGTCATTAATTCACAAAATTTATTTTATTACAGACAAGGTGCTCCATTACCGGGTCTGACTCCAAATGGACGTCGAGTAACGATATGTCGTGGTAAATATATTATTTTTAATAATGTCACTTAATATATAAATAATTGTTTGCTCACAAACGAAAAAAAAACCGATTTCAATAATGCTATCATTACACAGTATAAAAAAAGTCGCTTCCCGCTGCCTGTATGCTTAGATCTTTAAAACTACGCAACGGATTTTGGATGCGATTTTCTTTATTAAATAGAGTGATTCTAGAGGAAGGTTTATATGTATTATACATTCATAATATAATAGAGAAACACTCATAATTTTTGCAAACGTGCGAAGCCGGGGCGGGTAGCTAGTTGTAAATATATCAAAATATATCACAATATTTGTTTCATTATTATTCTATGAAAACTTTTTTAATTTTGTTAAAAAGTTTTCATAGAATAATTATGAAACAAATAAATCCAAATATTTTTTTCAGGTCTCGATAAGAACGTTGATCCTGAACAACTCAACAATATTTTCAAAATAGCATTAATGATTGGTGATGTTAGACTAAAGGAAGAACTGGAGGGAGTGGCGGGAGATATCTATATCTTAGATGCGTCTGTGGTCACACCGACTCACCTAGCTAAAATATCACCAACATCTATCAAGAAATTTTTAATTTGCGTACAGGTTCGTAATTATAGATTGTATTTCATTTGAAATACCTGTGACAGAGGCTAGTTGAAATTTATTAATATAAAGTTATGGAAGCAAGATCTAATATATACATATTTTTTGTAATTAAAAAATGTAGTAGATATTTGCGTTTTTATTCAAATTCTAATTATTGAATTAATCGTTACACTACTTATTAAATTTCAAAGAAAAGTATACATGACATTATATTTATATGCTTATTATTTTTATACTAAGGATTGTTTTTTTTTTTATATAAAAATCCACATTCAATTCATATGTTTCATGAAGTTTTATTTTGAAACAAACTAATTTGAAACATCGTGAGCATATAAGATTAGATCTGTTAGGTTTAGTAAAAATTTTATTAATTTTTTAGGAAGCATATCCCATCAAGTTAAAAGAAGTTCACGTCTTAAACACATCCCCTGTGATCGAAGCTTTGATAAATTTCATCAAACCTTTCCTAAAGGATAAAATTAAGAACAGGGTAAGTTTTGTTTGTAATTACTAAATTCATCTACATTAATCTAAAAATAATAATAAACAGCAACACATAGAAAAAATCATGAAAAATAAATAAAAAACGATCTCAATATTTTATAAAATAAATACGCAAAAACAAAATACTTTTTAGTTTATGTATCTCGTTTGGTTGTTTTTGTCAAAATCCCTTCAACATGAAAGTTTGTTGTGAGATGAGCTCCAGAAATTTTAGTTAAATATAGTATAAATAACATCATCGCGACTGTACATCTAAAGTCAAAACATGCAGTACCAGGCCGTCATAACCAAAACGAAGTTTGGTGGTAATAATTCATTTGTTTATAGCGAAAGCGACTGGCTTAAACCAAAACAAGCGATACCAGGGAAACATAAACATTGCGAAAGAGATTGTTGATTGAGAGAGATCACAATAATAAACTTACATTATCTATGGTAAATATTAATGAACTATGTAGTTACAAAATAAAATATGATTGTTTTGTAAATAGTTCTTAAATGATCTGATGAATGGGTAATGTTTAATGAACTCTCAAATTTAATATAGTATGAAAATATAAAAAAAGATCAATAATTGCTCATTACTCATTTAAAAGAACGATATTTTATTAAATCTGTTATGTACCGATTACAAAATCTTTATTTACTAAAAAATAAACTTGCCCTAATAACTAACAAACTATAGTAGTCTTGTAGTTTGTAAAAAAATATCCCATTCATATATATCGTCAATAAACATTTGTTTCAATTAAACAACAAATCGATAAACGCCTGTTGCTTATCAAAACAAATGGTACTAGGCGAACATAATTTATAAAGAGATAGCGGACCCGATGCGTTTATATAACTCATTTCCTCCCAAATGTTCCTCAATCCAACCCACATCTTCTTACGTGGGAATTATGAATGAAAATACGCAGTGCTAGTAAACACGTCTGTTATCACTAGGAGATCATAAGTATTGTATTAGCAACGAACAAAATTTAATAATAAGCGCAGTGTTTTGTTATCATAATAATAGGTATGCAATTTATGTAGTAGTCATTAATAATAGGTATTATATATCTATCTTTATACAGATATTCGTCCACTCCGATGTAAGTACGCTACATGAACACGTACCCAAAGATATGCTACCAGCAGAATACGGCGGTAACGGTTGTTCCCTTGATGAAGTAAATGGTAAATACGTTTACAATTTTTTATATGTAAATAAAAAAAAATATTAAAAAAAATTAATGGAATGTTTCATTATTTACCGATAAAGCTATCTGATTTATAACAATTAACGGTATCCTATCGATAACAACCTGAGAGATATTTTTTTAACTTGAAACCAGTTTATCTGTCAGATATTCCTGTAAGTAACTGGAGAATGAGATTATTCTTACTATTTAGACTAACTGAAACTTAACAATAACAGTGCCTTTGTATAAATAAAGCTGAAAAATTGAATTTTATACAAACATAGTTTCAATATACCTACTACTGATCGAAAATTTAAATTATTCTACGTTATTCTAGATGGATTAAATAATAAATATATAATCTAAATAAGATATCGAAAAATTTCCATAAGTTTGTGTTATTTTGCATTAACTTATCAACATGTAAACAAAATAACTGTGTTTTGTCTGTCTGAAACAAATAAAAGTTTTCTTAAAGCAAGTGTTAACTTCCAGATGGATGGACGAAGAAGTTAGAGGACTACAACGCATGGTTCAAGGAACAGGAATCTGTAAAAGCTAACGAAGCGCTAAGACCTGGAAAACCAACCAATTACGATGAGTTATTTGGTATTGACGGATCGTTTAGACAGCTGTCAATTGACTAATACGAAATATTAATTAAATTTACTAAGTACGTATGGTTATATTATATTTTAGTAATGTATAGTATGTCTGAATATCAATTAGTGTTATTTTGAGGTTTGACAGGACAGAACTTTTAATAAAGTTTCAATAATGTGATTTTTTCTTTAATTCTTTTAATAAAATGAAAGTTTCTGAAAAATTACCCAAAACTAATAATAATTTTCACATGTTCATTGTTAAGTTTATGTTGTATTAAAAACTATTACATAAACATTGTTACTTTATATAATAAAAATTAGAATGTTTATGGATATTTAGATGGTTTGTGTTATATAATATAAATGGTATTGATTCTTTTTTTTAATTTTGTGTTTTTTTTTCTTAATTAGATATATTATAAATATATTTAAGTTTTAGTTTTTAAGACAAGGCTCAATATAGGTATTGTATTATGTTGTGGTGTATACCAAAACGTATTAACGTTTTGATAAATAAGTAATGTAAATAAACTTAGATGTTTTTAATTTAAATCCCTAACTAATTTTTACAATAATTTTAATAGTACAAAATTATTCAAAGCAGGTTTTATAATATACAAGGTATTTTATATACAATTCTATCAATATTATAACGCTGAAGATTTTGTTTGTTTGAATGCGCTAATCTCAAAAGTATTGGGTCGAATTAAAAAAAAAAATGTGTTGGATAGTCCATTTACCGAGGAAGGGTTTTAAGCTACATGATATTTTTACGTTTTCTCGTCAAATTAACGCAGGTCAAACCGCAGAACACAGCTTCTAATTCCATAAAGTCGTAATTTATTTTCTATTTTTTTTTTTTTTCGTTCTGGTAAGTATAATTTTTATTACATAAATTTATATCTGTTGAAATCCTAATATCTAATTGATATAAATGAAACTCTAATGATATCACAAGACTAATTTTCTTCTTTTATATGTTTCCCGTTAAAATGAATAACCATTTATGCCAGTTTACTATATCCATTAAAAACAATGAAAGTTATAAACAAGACATTAAGTTTGATTAAGTTTTAATTTTTTTGAATTCACAGTGTCTATCTACAACACTTACCTAAATTACTTCCTACCTAGGTATGTATATGCAGTATGCAAGTACATATATGCAGTTGCGCCTTGCAGTTTCAGCTTCGTAATTTTCGATCCCATCAAAACGGAATAATGTATGTAAAATGCTGTGTGGCTACGGCACTAAAGAATTTAGCCACCCCCTCTCTTCCCGTGGGTGTCGTAAGAGGCGACTAAGGGATAACAAGGTTCCACAACCACCTTGGAACTTAGAAAGACGACCGATGGCGGGATAACCATCCAACTGCTGGCTTTGAAATACACAGGCCGAAGACGGGCAGCAGCGTCTTCGGTGCGACAAAGCCAGTACTGCGGTCACCAACCCGCCTGCCCAGCGTGGTGACTATGGGCAAAACACATGAGTTCACGTTATTTTTGGCGTAAACTTGTGGAGGCCTATGTCCAGCAGTGGACTGTATAGGCTGTAATGATGAATGTGTGTAAAATAGCCTACATGCTATTTTTTGTTAGTTGATTTCCAACTATCTACATATGTACCAAGTTTTATTACAATCAGTTTAATGGTTATATATATAATACCTATAGGAGTATATCCTAACTAATTATGACATTTATAATATCACTAGAATATCTTTACATATACATCATATCATTCTAAGCTTGTTGATAATTCGTTGTTTGTTTATTTCATTAACAGCTTCTTTTTTTTATTTATTCTTTGTTTTCATTACAAGCCATTTAGCAAAAGATTTGTAAACGATTGTATTTTAATTGAGTGAGCAAAATAGCTTGACAGTTAAAGTTTTTAATGCTCGTTTTATTGCTATAAAATAATCATAGGAGCAAAGCTAAATTTTTATCACTCACCATTTTTAACTGACAAAAGGGAAGAGGTTTCCAATTCGACTACATTTTACAATATTTTTATGTGTATTAATTACTTCATAACTTTTTTGTGTACCAGTTTAGACGATTATTTTTTGTCGAAAGCTGGTCTTGTGTCCATTTAAAGTTTATCGAAATCTGACGAATATTTATTATTATTATTTACTCTTTCGCACGCCAATACAAGGTTGTAACGTTGTTAGTTATTACACTCCTACCCACAAAAAAATAATTTGTATTTAATTTAATGATAATATTACTCCATCGATATAAATTGAAGTCTTTTTAACCGACTTCGAAAAAGGAGGAGGATTCGGGGAGAACTTCGTCGCTTATGAACCGATTTTGATAATTCTTTTTTTGTTGGAAAGGAGATATCTCAAGGATAAGGAAATTACGATCTGATGATGGAATCCCAGAGAAAACGAGAGGAACCCTTGAAAATCGTAGAGACGACTAGTGTGTTTATTAATTTTTTTCGTCAACTTAAGTTTTATTACTTGTCGATTTTTCGTTTGCGAGCAAACACAATTATTAGGGAAGAAGATTGCAAATGTGAACAAATCAATATTTAGATACAAAAAATTACACTTCCTTATTCTAATATACGTATAACCGTAGTTAAATTTTACGCTTTGAAGGATGAAAACAACCCGGACCTTCATGAATATTCATTATGATTCAGGTTCTACAAGATTTACGAGATCCGTAGACAATTTCACTTTGAGCTAGATAGTTTGTCTACTAAGGTGATTATAAACTATAAATTTCAGCCAATATAACAAACAAAACTCGACGTGGCGGAAGCTGCTCTTGACAAATTAACATCGTTAGCTTAATAAAAATTTTTTTAAATAAATTGTTATTTACATTTTGATTTGACGTACTAATAAACCTGGTATATAAAATAAAATATTTGTAAATTGTTACATAAATATTGATAGACACTTTTTTAAATTGAAAAATAATTTACTGAAGAAAAATAAATTTGGGGCTATTTATGATAGGAAAGATATCGATTAATCCACATTAGAGCAACGTTGTGGATTAGCATCCGAACCTTCACTTATATAAAGTAGAGTACTTTTCCCAGCATTTTGTCGTTTATAGGCAGACACTATACTTACTAACATAAACGATATCGCCAAGGAAGTTACAAAACAAAAACTTCGAAATATGCCATTATGCCAATACTCATATAAACTTGACGCTGAATCTAAAAAGTGACATAACCATGCCAGACTTTTAGCTGTGTCAAATAAAGAGTCCGGTTACACGTAATGCCGTCAAAAACCTTGGACCGCTTTTATGCAGAGAAAAGTTTTAGAATTGCTGTCAGTCTCCTTTTGGGAGCTCCAGTGGTTGGAACACAAATGTCCGTACGTAAAAAAAGGTTGAACCTGTCGGACTACACAACATTTCCTGCAACAAGAGTTCAGGTAGGTTTTCCCATCACGGTTCCCTAAGTAAAACCATAAACAGAGCTCTTGATACCATCGACATTCCTACTCTTATTGAGCCCACTGGAATTAGCCGGAATGATGGCAAAGGACCTAATAGATCGACGTTGGTTCCCTGAGAAAAGAAAAGGGTGCTTTTGTGGTACGCAACCTGCACTGACAAACTTCCTTCGTCCCCTGTTAGGGAAACAGCCTTAAGAGCGGGAGCCACTGCGGAGAAAGAACAAAAAACTAAACGGCATAAATTACCTTGGAGATGACTAAATGAACTCGGAGTAGCAGTTCTAAAATAAAATTTAAAAAGGTTGAACTCTTCGCCTTTCTGCCTCCACTCCACTCAACGTGGAAATGCTGCCAGCATTTTTAGCACCATTCCGTACGGATATTGTATGTACCCCAACTATCTGTAAATATTTTTTTTTCTTATGTTGTCAATCGTATTTTATAAAATTTCGAAATAAATGTATTTAATATAAACATACATCTTTCATCCTATCTTATGTGTTAATAGACGCAACACTGACCTTGAACACATTGAGTTGCACATAATGTAATAATGTACCATGAGAGAGCATACACAGATTATTGAAATAATAGAGACATACTTTTTATAGATTAAATACAATGATTTTTTAATAGAAAATGGAAAAAAAGTTCCCATATATATGTTCATAACTAACCTCGGAATTGAGTAACACTTAATGATAATGAGTAGAGTGATGATTTTTTTATGCTACTATATGTAATAAATCGTTACATAATATACCATTAACATTTTCTGTCGTTTTATATGGTAATGTTATGTTAGGTGAGGTATGAATTTATTCTGTAATATTCAATAATGAACTAGTATTTCTTAATACTTTTAGGTGTGACAGACAGTATAATAAATGTTCTTAGAGACTTACAACTTTGCATGAACATTTACAATGTTTTTAAATCTTACCAGCCCATACACAATAATAAGAAAACCATATTCTAGAAAAACTACATGCTTGCAGTTTATTTTAATTTATATTTAGTTCCACTAAAATTTATCTTTAACTAATATATGATATCTTTATAAAATAATTATTAATCTGCAGTCATTTAACAATAAATATGACACAAATTCATTCTCAACCTTTCTGGACCTACAACAATAAAAGAGATAACAAAATATTTTTTTAGATGTGTTTCTATATCATATCTTTAATACGTAAAAAATCTATTTGATAAGAATTTTTTCAAAATTGTTGTGCATCAATATATATTTAAATAAATATAGGTATATTCTCTGTCACTCATTTATCTGTAATTCAACAAGTCATTGCGTTAGACTAAGTTTAATATGTTGTAATGTATTCATTTGAATTTTTCTCATGTTTAAACATACGTTATATTTGTAAGATTTTTTATCTTAATGTCGCTAAATTTTTGCATCTTTATAAGAGACTGTCTTGTTATGTCTGAACGCACATTTTAGTTTAATATTTTACCTTGAAAGAACACTAACCTCTTTTTAGAATTCCGTATCCAATGGATCCAAATGAAATTCTTTTTAAGTAACCTATTCCTATCTTTTTAAGTATGCTATTCGTGCAATCTTTCATCTGTCTTTATCTTTAAAAACTTAACGGAGAAAAATTTCGAAGTTTTTACAAAATGTTATTCAAAACAGCTGCGATAACGGTTTACTAAGATTTACTCTTATATCGGGATCCGAAAACAAACACAAACGTCCAGACCATAGCAAACATATATGTGGCACACGAACAATGTATGTACACTTGTGCGGGGATAGACTGGTGCAACAGCTATAAGCCAGTACTGTGTCAATGAGTTAAGGCGTCGTTAAAAAAAGTTTAAAGTGCATTTACATACAACTTTTAAAAAAGACATTTAAACAAAGAGCTAACAAGATGTATTGTGAGCTTACATACAATTGCATCTGTTGTGCCACGACATATTAACAACCTACTCTTAGATTTGTACAAAAATATTTCAAATAAGTAGAAATATTAAATCTAAATTAAAACAACATTACTTAAATATTTTGCGTTAAAGATTACTTGAATTGTATAAATATTACTACATTTTTTTTTTTGTATTTTTGTTAATATTTCAAGTATTAAAAGAGAAGTCGTACATTGTCTGTGACAATTAATAAATAATGAATATTTATAAGTAGAGTACGATAGTACAGTTTGTAACCTTAGTAGTTTTTTGTTGTATAAGCAATAATAATAATTATATAAAAATATACCTCAAAGCCGACAGTCCAATTTGAAACGATCGTAATAGTACGTTATATCGTATACACATGCCTTTCTTCAAATATTTAAAGCTTTTCGATCTTAAATTTAGGTCAACGGATATCACATAATACGAAACAAGCATGGAAGAGAATGTAATTTCCGACCGATTATTCGATTATTTTATTTACACATGAGGGAGAGAGAACTCCAATAAGTAAAAAAAATAAAAGTTTAAAATTTTTTCAAAGACTGTTTTGATAATTAAAACACGGACAAGTTATTTGTTTTCCCTATATTGTTACTAGCTATCAGGATGTACGTTTCCTATCCCCACCTTATTTTTACAGTTATAATGAAATTCATGTCAGATTTTCCGAAATAACTTTGGTGGACATTAATCATTAACCTTCTGACCCCACTCCAATTAGTGACCTAAAATTTCAATAGAATATCATGGATATCAAAGTCAGACCGACGTAAACTGATTGTATGACAATTGATTTAGTAAAATGCCAACTCATTAAGCCTATAACATCCCACTGTTGGGCAAAGGCCTCTTTCTCCGTGTAGAAGATTGGAGCTTAATCCTCCACGCTGTTCCACTGCTGTATGGCGGATATGTTCGATATGATATGATATGAGTAACGATCGTTATCAGGTATGCATGATAACAACCGGGGCCAACGGCTTAACGTGCTCTCCGAGGCACGGTAGGGAGACCCAGAGGGATAGACAACTAAACCGGAAAGAAATATTTTTACAAATACAAATATCCATCCCGAGCAGAAATCGAACCCGCAAACCATCAGTGTTTTAGGCGACTACTTACTCCACTATACCAGAGCGGTTGTTAAAATGCCAAATAGACCTATAACCCTAGAACCCAATTAGTACATATATTAAGTAATAAAATCAAAGCAATTTAAACTACACGATATACCCACAAAGTTTAAGTTACCCTTCTTTGACCTTCATTAAAAAGTACCCAGTCTTGTATTCTTCTATTGACCATTGTCAAACATTCAGATGCAGTATTGGAACACGAATTCAATACTATATCATTTACTTGACCAAACTTTTGAAGTGCCATATTCAAGATAATATGATAGATAAGCAAAGTATTAGTGATCGCACAAATGTGAAGGTGCGTTTATTACACGTTTGTTGAAACACTTTCAAATGGAACTTAATGACTTACTTGAGAGTATATATAAACAAGTTTTATGATATCATGTTAAAATATATTTTTATAATTGTCAATTTCTTAAATATACCTAAATAAATTATTGATTTTAGAAAAAAAAAATCCGTAATCAATAAATAATTTAATCTACTAACCATAAATATCTCTGCATATAACTGCATTTTCTAATCATCGTTAACATTAATACAAACATGTCAAAAAGAAAGCAAAATTATTCCATTCTATATTATATTGTTACCGCGTGCGAGATGTTTTATGATCAGTTCAAGTCGCACGACTTATGATACGAATACATTACGACTACGATACCAATACATTTCTCAACCAGAGAGAGGCGTTGCGAGGTCAGTAATAGCTGGCGGTTAGAGCTGCGTGCATGTGAGCTGTATTCATTTTTTTTTGTCATCTTAAAACTGTGATTCTTGGAACCACGTGAGTAATATTAATATTTACTATAATTTAACCTTCTATTTTTAAGTCAACTAAAATAAATAATTTATTTTTTTAATTTAAAAATTTTAAGTATTTTTTTAGATTAATAAATATAAGTTTAAAAAATTATAACTGACAAAAGAAATGGGAAATATGAATAAATTTATCGTTCTACCCCCTATTCTAATAAAATTAAAGGTGCTTAAAAACAATAAAAAATCGATAAATATATAGGTACCTACATCCTAAAAACTATACCTATTTAACTCAATTTTGTTTGAGTTTTCGAAATCCGTATTCACCAATTTAACTGATGTCAGAAATGGGTATTTGTAAACCAATTAAATAAACCGGACTTACAAAACATAATACAACAAAAGGTTAATCGATTGACAAAAAAATATATTGATTTAAGTTTCCTAAAATTGCTTAAATGTGTTATTTAATGTATGGCGTTAATACTATAATTGTATTTTTTCTTAAAAATTCTTTAAAAAATACAATTATATAATATAACTTTACAAATAAATAATATTACAACCGCCATATATCTATCTGTCATGTTTTGGGTAATCTCTGAAACGGTTGGAGAGATTTTGACGGGACTTTTACTGGTAGATAGCTGATGTAATAAGGAGTAACTTAGGCTGCTTTTATTTTAGAAATTTATTTATTCTATAACTCTGCGAACTGAACAATATTTTTTCGTCGCGGCCACGGCTAGTCATCTATACTAATATTATAAAGCTGAAGAGTTTGTTTGTTTGTTTGTATGTTTGAACGCGCTAATCTCAGAAACTACTGGTCCGATTTCAAAAATTCATCGCAGTTTTAAAATAACATCGCAGCAAAATAATGATCAAGTATTGCGCGCGCTTATGTTCCACGCGGACGAAGTCGCGCGCGGAAGCTATACCTAATAAAAAATTTAGACACAGGTGTTTGAAATTACTTAAAGAATACAGGTTTTTACTAGCTCCAGTATACGAACAAATTTCTTTGGGCACGCGTGGTGCCTGTATTTCCTGGTCAATTAGATAGTAAATTCTTTTTGTTTAGATAATTGTGTTGAATTTTTATGGGACAATCATTAGAGGATATAGAGATATAGTGATGAAGGTTATAGGCAACTACTTTCCTCAAATTAACGCGGGTGAAACCGCGGTGCACAGCTAGTTTGTATATAAAATTTCATTACAGTCAGTTAATAGTGTTTATTTTGGATACAGAAAGGGCAAACAGACACCATTTGTATAATATTTACAAAAAATACGAAATAGAAAAAGTATTAAAAACTACAATTTTATATTTTCCTTACGTTTGGATAAGAGTAGAATATAAGATTACGTATTTTTGTGCAGTGAATCAGCGCAGTATCGCTAGATATCGTATTTTTGTCCGAAAGAAACAAATATGTTGTGATAATCGCCAACGTCAACAATTGTTTAAAAAAAATGCTATACAAAAATTCAATAAAAATATTAAAAAAAAAAAAAAACTTTTTTGTAGTTATCACCTTACCGTACATCAAATTATTTTAGACTTTTAAAGGACCTAGAATGAAAATCACAAACATCACTTGCTAAGTTTAAGATTAAAATACAACGATTCAGCCTGTAACATCCTACTGATTGGCATAGGACCCTTTCTCCATGTAGGAGAAGGATTGGAGCTTAATCCACCATACTGCTCCACTGAGGGATGGCGAATATGTTCCCTAATATAAGTAACGATCGCTATAGGTATTACAATTAGGACCGACGGCTTAGTCTCTGAGGCACGGTGGGGAGAGCCACAAGGACACACATCCAAATCGGAAAGAAATATTTGTACAAATACAAGCATCCATCCCGAGCGGGAATCGAAACCTCAAACCAGTTACCTTAACTAAGGTAGGGCAGCGGGAAATTTCCTGCTCAAAATATGGAGCAGCCCGACTGGGGTAGTACCTCGACCTTACAGAAGATCACAGCAAAATAATACTGTTTTCAAGCAGTATTGTGTTCCTGTTGGTGAGTAAGGTGACCAGTGCTCCTGGGGGGATTGGGGATTTGGTCGGCAACGCGCTTGCGATGCTTCTGGTGTTGCAGGCGTCTATAAGCTACGGTAATCTCTTACCATCAGGTGAGCCGTACGCTTGTTTGCCAACCTAGTGATATATTTAAAAAAAACCGGTGCTTTAAGCGACTAGACGCACCACTATACCGGAGAGGTTGTTAAATTTGTTGACATACAAACAAAAGGTTAATATCGCAACGTTTAGTAACAGAAACATGTCCAAACAACCATTTCTCAACCTCTCAAACGTGTCATCTCACACACACGAGATGAAATTAAAGACAATGGTGTCATTGTCTTTAATTTCATCTCGTGCAAGCAAAGTTTTTATTAATTGACATTCTTTGAGATTTCATCTGCGTTGTTTTCTGAGACATGTCCGAATTTAAACATTTATGATTGTTACTCTGTTGTTAACTTGTTATGATATGTATACATATTGTATCAATAAATTTAAAAAGATGATATTTCTCCATACTCTCTTCACCCTATCGCAGTCCACTGCTGGACAAAGGCCTCTCCAAGTTCGCGCTAGACGTTATGGCGTGAATTCATGTGTTTTGCCACACAGTGAAATATAGTTATGGCAATCATTTAAATGTGCAATCGAATTATATACCTATGGATTTAAAATAAGATATGAAAATTTAACTATAGAACATATACGCTCATAATATATTAATAAAATCATAAGTATAAACATTAGTACATTGTAACAGGTAGGTAAACACCGTCAGCTTCGCACCACGTCCTAGCTTTACTAGGTAATAAAAAATATATAGTCTTTTACCTATTAAATCGCCTGTAGGATAAGCGTAAAAAATTAATTTTAATTTTATTTTAATGTTGAAAAAGAGAATTGGACTATTTAGAGCCCGTGGATGTCGTGAAAAATGAGAAGAAATATACTCAATTACTCATAAATAATCTTGACCTACAAATTAAAAACTTAATTGTATAAAGTTTTGCAGTTCAAAAACGGTACTTTCTTGGTGCAAGTTGCAACAGACACAGTTAAGTGCATTAACCCCATTTCGGTCTAGGCGATGTATTTAAGTCTAGACAACCCGCGTGCCTGCTCCCGCATATTATATTGATCACTGTTCCATTTTTTTAACTAAATTTATTATAAACATTAAGATATTAACCTCATTGTTATTAGAAACGAAATAAGCATTTCATGATATAAATATTGCTTCACTACCTATGCTTAATTGTTATTTAAATCATAAATCGTGTTTATGTGTATTACACGTGCTAAATCATTTACTAGTGTTATATGTTAATGTTTTTTATTTTATAAATAATAACTTTATTGATCGACGAGTAGGTACATCCTAGTTTATTGTCATCGTCTGTGGGTCGGTTTTTTTTGAATTAGAAAAGAACTATACCTAGTTAACAAAACTAGTGGTCGCCCAGAGGTCGAAATGCGACCAAATTAAAAATTGAAATTAAAAGAAACCAAAAAATAACGAAAATAAAGAATCTTTTTTTTTATTTTTCAAATTTTACTACAGACTTAGACAATCAACAAAATAGCAATCAACAATATATGCATGTGTGTGTCAAATACATGGTAATGTTTTTTTTTTTTTCATTGATTCAATATATTTTTATGCATGATTTAAGAAAAATAGCATACTCGTCCAAGAATTTTTGTAAAAAGGGGTACAAAGTTTTGCTTCACGTATAATAAAAATATATAATAATATATAAATAAACTAATAAATATAAAGTTAATCCTTGTAAACCGAAGACGACAAACGTAACCACGATATTTACTAAAAAATATAATAATAAAAAATTACAAATAATCAGTCAGCTAGTTATTAATATAAAGATTTTTCTTGTTATTATTAAAACCTTTATAAAAGTACACCTCTTTGTCAAAAATAGTCATGATTATGTACGTGTGTAAGTAAAAAGTTTACATAAAGAGTTAACATGAGTATGAGATATACCTAAATGACAATACCAAACTACAAGATTGATTTATCATTTCTCAAATATTGCTAATAAGACGAATTACATACATTTTAACCTCAATTCGATATTTGGTTTTTCTTTTAATTTGAAATAAAAATATCCTCATAAAAAAATTAAAGCTAACAAGCTTCGAAAAGAAAAATGAAAAGGAATTAAATAATTATAATTCTATTCACAGTTAATCCACAAAGCTTCAACTGTCAAAATAGAAAAAAAACCTATTTTTATCCAAAGTAATATCAATTTGCAATCTTTTAACATTTTTATCACAACGTTATTACTATTCCTAAACTAAGTAGCTACGAAGCATTTTACATATGTAAATATTCGGAAAAATATCATACTTTTGATGGCCCATCCATGAGCTAAGCAGAGAAATTAACGTAACCAATACTTTTTTCTTTACATAAAAAAAATATAAATAAATCAAAATATCTAAGTCACCCAGCTTTTCAAGTAATTAACTTACGCACATAATTTGTTTAAAATTAAATAACCATTTTACTCGCAACACACTTAGCACCTTTCGTATTTATAATATCAGAAAAAGTTTACGACATTTCTTATTTTTTTAATGACAAAGTTGACCTAGTGACCACAGAGTTATTAATAAGGCCAATGTCACACTACAATCCTTTGATCTAATACAAAGTTGTCGCAATTATTGGGCAACGGACGATTTTTATTAATCTTTATTAGTTCTACGTGAGAATTACGTGCGGTGACTAAGGTCAACGTTCCTTTCGTGAAAAATAATAAGTTGAAAAGGAAACTGTACGTTAAAAAAAGTAGAGAAATAATAGACAAAAAAAAAGTATAAGGAATCACTGCTAAGTGTGGTTGCCTTTTTTAGTTTAACAATTCAATTCAAATTCCAATTCCAACAAAAATTTAATTTTAATTTCAATTAAAATAATGCATAATTTTTGTGTTTGCTCGCAAACGAAAAAAACCGACTTCAATTATACCGACAAGTAATACAACGTAAGTAGACGAAAAAAATAAACAAATGCACTAGTCGTCACTACGATGTTCGAGGGTTCCCCTAGATTTCTCTAGGATCCCACTATCAGATCTTGGTTTCCTTATCATAGTACCATCCTTGGAATACCTCCTTTCCAACAAAAAAAGAATTATCAAAATCGGTTTATAAACGACGAAGCTATCCCCGAATATACATAATAATATATACGGTCGAATTGAAGTCGGTTAAAAATATAGACAAAAGACTAGATATAAGGAATCACTGCTAAATGTGATTGCATTTTTAATTCAACAAAATTAATTCCAATCTTTAAAAAGTGCATAATTGTTTCAACTAAAGAGTAAACATTAGTTTTAGATTATTGATGAAAATTTAGTTTTATAAAACCAGCTTTGAGATCCCTTAAATGTTTTTCCTTCTGTCAATTTTATGTTTTCGGACTTCTACACACACTATCGCAAAAATAAATAAATAAATAATCATATTATTTATCGACTTGACGATTATCTAATCTGTATGTAAACTGCACGATAACAATGTATAATAATTAATATTGTTGTATTAACAGTTTTGCTTTGGTAAGGCAGAGCACCTGCATTATGCATATAAAATAAGTATATGAAAAGATATAAAAAGTAAAATATGTGTTTGTGCTATATTTGTTATATTTAGATTGTTTTCGATGAGTATTGCAAATTCTGTAGTCTGTCTGTTGTGCGTATCTATTTACAAATTGTACTGCCTTTTTATATTCCTAACAATTTTTAAAATGTCTTTGCCTTTGCTTTCAAAGTTTGTGCGAAATAGCTAAGCTAATATTTATCTTCCTTCGTAAAAGCTGAACAGCGAGAATGTAGTCTTATTCTGAACGACATGAGTTAAGCCTTAAGCCTAAAACTTGTTAGTATTTAAGACAAGATAAATTGCGCAATGATATATGTATTTGCATTAGTACTTATATACGAACAGTTGACATAGTAATCACTTTAAGTAATCGATATTTATTCACGATGAACATATATATAATGTATACATAATGTTTACAAACCGTATTTTTATTTTTTTGAAATTCATTTCTTAAGAAGCGACTTATATTTAGAAATGTATATTATTGTGTCGGATTCAGTCTTCCGCTTTTTTTAATGCTGCACAGCTTTGATTAGTTTAGTCCTAATCGAGTATTTTTACTACTTGGGGAACTTTTAAGGACTTCTATGTCCTACGATAGGCAGAAACATAGCAAGTATTTTCAAGTTTAATAGTTTCTGCACGGAAGATGATATTTTAATCATCTATTAATCTTCAACTTCCACAAATAATCAGTGTTATTTCTTTAATTACAGTAAAATGAAGATAAAATCAGAGTTACTAGTACATCCGACACCGGAACAGTCGAAGGAGATCAGAATTGAACTAAATGAAGACATCAACACCAGAGACCAAGATCTTGCAGCCATCAAGGAATGGCTCAGAAAAGAACCCCATCTACCTAATGAATGGGGTATGCTATTATTATTCCTGATATTTATTTAGACAATAAATATTCCACAGCTAATCAAATATATTTTTAAATATAAATGCGAACTAACGAATAAAAAGTGTTCCAGAATTTCTTCTATGCTATGCTACCGAGTACATCAGTTTTTGCATAGCTATTGTTGAATATAATTGAGTATTTTTTGCATAATATCATGTCCGAAGCGCAAAAGTGTGATAAGTGCGCTAATTTACAAAGTGTACTAATTTTTTAAATATATAAGTAACATTTCATATATTTTACAGAGGATAATCCATTGATGACCTTTCTCCGAGGAAGCAGTTTCTCTTTAGAAAAGTGCAAACGTAAACTGGACATGTACTTCACAATGAGGGCGGCTTGCCCCGAATTCTTCACTAACAGAGATGCGACCAGCCCAGCCTTAAGAGAGATTCTTAAGGATAAATTGTAAGTATTTTTATCTCGTTCTGCGAGGCGACTAAGGAATAACACAGTACCACTATCATCTGGAACTTAAAAAGTCGACCGATGGCGGGATAACCATGCAACTGCTAGCTTTGAAATACACAGGCCGAAGATGGGCAGCAGCGTCTTCGGTGCTACAAAGTCAGTCTTGTGGTCACCAACCCGCCTGACCAACGTGGTGACTATGGACAACACACATGAGTTCACGCTAGTTTTGGCACGAATGCGTGGAGGCCTATGTTCAGCAGTGGACTGCAATAGGCTGAAATGATGATGATGATGATTTTTATCTCTTTGATAGAATTTCTTTATTGACTTTTGCCTATAGTATGAGAGAAAAGTTACGACCGGAGGCATAAATTACAAAATATGGTTTATCGTAAATATTCGTGAATAGTCACATAAACTTGATCAACAAATTGACTTTCTATCTCTTATTTCAATTCTGAGAATCCTCATAGATCGAATAGAAATACATACATATCTTTGAACAAGCTTTATTTCGTTGATTTTTCTACGTTAAATATCGTGATCAACCTAGAACCTTTTTAATAATCGACCATTTTATTTTAATTTTTAACCCAGCGAATACTGTGCCTAAAGTGTACGTTTCCACCGGTTTGTTCAAATCCACAAATTTTCGATACTATATGCATATCAACTTTTTCCACACCCATAACCCAACAACGAACAGTACGATATTACTGTAGAATTATGTGTTATTAGAGAGGTAGAAGATGGATTACACGTAATAATGTTCGCCAATAACCACTGACATTTGCAAGTAACCGATTTGTTACATTGCGTAAAATGCAGTTGTGCAAAGAATCACATTATAAAACTACCAAACTCTTTATCTTAAAGTAATTTAAAAAATTATAATATATTTATTTTATTTATTTTTATTTATTTATTTGTAACATTAAGAAAAGCATACATCAAATTATATTTACTTGCAAAGCCCATAAGCTTGTCCGCAAGTAACAGTCTCTCACATTTTACATAAGACTTGTAATATATTGCTACAACATTTACAATCTACAGTGGTTACAAAAAAACATATTTATACTACGCTTAGATAATTTTTGCTAAACAAAGTTTTACGTCTACCCTACTTATTAAAAATAGTTTCGTTTTTATTCATTAAACAATACTATCGTCGACGGTATGGTCACAAAAACGATTACAAAAAACATACGGGTGTAAGCGAGATAGTTAATTTGTTTTTATTTGCTCAGAAATAGCTAGCAGTATACAGGTTGTTATGGTAAATTAGTTACTATATTCATATATATTTTACTTCTATTTATTAATTGTTCAAAAACAGATAGCAATAAAATACATATTATTCATACATAGATATATCCATTTATTAAATTTGAGTTTTTTAATATTTCTCATTTTTTTTGCAGTTGTTCACAGAAATATTTTTTAAATTTGTATTTGTAATTATCTTTTGTAATATCGAAAAGTACAGTTCTGGGTATTTGGTTAATTAAAGTGGGTATCAAATATCTATTTGTGCGTTTACCGTAATAGTTACGAACTTTAGGTGTAGCGAGTTTGTTTTGTGTAATTGTTCTTGTTGTGATTTTATGGTTAATTTTAATTTGAAATTCCTTTTTGTGAAATTGTTCCATTAATAATAGCATCTGAAATTTCGTATGCACAGGTAATATTTTACAATATTTAAATATTCCATTTAGGTTGTTTTCATTGTACAATTGATTTTTAACTTTTTTGGGTATTATAATTTTTAATATTTTTAATTGTAGATTTCGTATTTTATCTAAGTAAGTTTTAATGTATCCTCAAGTAAAGTTTATCAAAAACATGTCGGTAAAATGTACCAATGACTGAATATGTATTTACTATAATAATTTAAATTACTATATATGTAATTAATTCATGCCAATTCCTAATTATAGCAATCAATAAGAAATTGTTTTGTCAGAATAATGCAATTTATTTAGAAAAGTTGTTTTAACCAATAAAACACCATACTACACTAGTGTTAAAACAAAATTAATCAGAAAACATAAAAGTGGTAAAATTAATATGTTTCGATTAGGTTATTCTGTTTTTGTTTTTATCAAACAAGAAAAATTGTTAGGTATCTGATATTGTTTTTTCAATGTTTACGCGAATTCCACTTATTATAATGAAACATCTTTTTCGGATTTTATCGCGGTTTATTGGGTTACTTACATGCCCAACGTTTCGGATACTTTACAGCAACCATTGTCACGGAAGGACTCCTGTAAAAATCTAATAAACCACCATAAAATCCAAAAAGGTTCTTCTTCTTCTTTTATAATTGGACTCCAATAGGAATTGCCAAAGTCAGTGTTTTGCCTCACTGACTTCTTAAGACTCTGCTCATAAGATTAGTGTTGTGATAAAGTCCGAAAAAGTTGATTCATTATAAAAGGTATCTGATATTAGTTGAACATTATTGCTCGTGTTTGTTTTCTATAAATAGGCATTAGGCATTCTTAAGGTAAAGATCATTCAATGTGTGTCGTTTATTTTATATTAAGCGTATGTCGATAGCTTGTTTCCGCTAATGAAATTCTATTAAGCATTACGGATAGTTATAAAATTAATAAATAGTTAAATATAACAAGAAAAATCCCATAACTTTAGAAGAGATTTTTTTTCTAGAATAACATAAAGATTTAAAAAAAATAGAAGTACTTTTAAAACTAAAATCAAATTTCAGACGATAAAATTTTTTTGGCAGCGTCCAATATTGACCTCAATATTCGTTGAATACATTAATCAATTTAATATTGCAAAATTGTTTCTATGTCCGTATAATAAAATATATTTTACGACGATTTCAAAACGAAAAATCGTTACATATTGACAAACTAAAAAAAAACTTAAATTAATATATGATAAAGATCAAATTTAAATAGCGTTCTCTTAGCCGAGGCTTGATGTTCAAGGGCACGCGTTTGCGCATTGACTGCGTAACATCTTACTTAGCAATATTGTATACGCAAACTCTTCAAATGGCATTAGTTCTCTATATTAATATTTCTATGATGCATTCGATAGTAAATACAAAAACAAAATAACAATAGCATTGATCACTATTTGTTACTTTTTCAGATAATATTTAAGACGTAACATCACTCGCCTATGTATTTACATCACTTCAGCCTATCGCAGTCCACTGCTGGACATAGGCATCCACAAGTTCCCGCCAAAAATGGCGTCAACTTATGTGTTGCCCATAGTCACCATGCTAGGCAGGCAGGTTGGTGACCACAGGGCTGGCTTTATCGCACCGAAGACGCTGCTGCCCGTCTTCGACCTGTGTATTTCAAAGCCAGCAGTTGGATGGTTATCCCGCCATCGGTCGGCTTTTTTAAGTTCCAAGGTAGTAGTGGAACTGTGTTATCCCGTAGTCGCCTCTAACGACACCCACGGGAAGAGAGGGGGCTCTGGCTATATTCTTTAGTACCATAGCCACACAACGGAGGCTGAGAAGGAAATATAAGTTAGTAAAGATAGAAAGAGAGAGCACGTACGTACGTTACGTTAAGTTTGTTTAACTTCAGTTGTATGATCTAAAGCACACCGGTTTTTTTATATTTGTTTTAATGCAGTATTCTACTTTTGCCATCTTCGAAATAAATTTTTGCATTGAAAATCCTAAAAAGGCTGGGTGTGCCGATTTGGATGCTTCTTTTGTAATTCAAAAGTCGTGTCGTCCAATTAATTTATGCGAAATCTGACAAATAGGTTTTGAGCTACCGCTAATAATAGGTTTCGTAGTATACTTGTCTATGTACATACAATGAGGTAATAATTTTTTGTTTGATAATAAACACTATTATTTATTGATTTTCTTACAATACTTTGTATTTACTAAGGTTATGTAATATTTCGTTATCCGCTATTTAAACTATATTAGTAAATATAGATGAATAAACATAGAAACAATACTGTTACAAATTCTTTTTTTAAAGTTAGTGATATCTACCCACTGTAATTGTTATATTGTAGGCGAAGCAGTACCATTTTAACTTTTTTTGTCTACGACTGAGAAGTCATATAATCCCACAAATTAAAAAAAAAATACTAACATGATTTTAATAAGACAAAAGCGTAACAGTTTATATACTTACTTAATCGTAACTTAGTCTATAAATCCATACAAGCTAAACAGTAACCATTGAAGAAAGGTTACTATTAAAGAACTAATAAAGAATGCTAGAAAAACCGCGTGGGTGGGTTAGTTTTAATAAAACTCGTCTCGTACGATCATTAAATCTATGCGATCATCCTCGTTTGGCCTCTAAATGTGTGACATAAGCATAAACCACACGTGGTTTTGTATTCCGTATCGATAAGATACCAATGTTTGACTAACACTTTATCATCTGTGTAGCAGTCTGATAGTAGTATAAATTAATAAATAAAACAAATGTATTTAATACACGTACGGTAGACTGTTGCTCCGGTAGGCTAATACATGTGTTTAGACCAATTGATATCTAAGTGACTTTAGTTTCTGAACCATCTATGTATATAAAAATAAACGTTTGTCTGTATGTACTTAATAAAACCGTAAACTATGCATTTGAGCATGTCATGATTTTCAGAAAAATATTATGCATGAGTCCACAAAATTTTCTGAGTTGGTAAGACCTAAAAAAAAAATAAAAAAATAAAAGAGCGTAGCAACGCGCGCAGGTACATACTGCCAGTACTTGATAAAAATATTATTACATTTTATTGGTATAAATTTCTTTTCCAATAAACAGAAACTAGATTGTAAAATTATTTCGTTCACTTTATTTATTTAAAGGTCTGGACGTTTAAATAAATAGACTATTAATATTTAATTAATATGATTGTGTAAAGATGGCTCAGCGGTGGTAAAATTAAATGTTTCGAAGGTGAAATTCAATCCACATTCGCGCCAAATATTTATATAACTCATGCTGATATTGTTATTTTATAAAAGTTTATATTGGCATGTGTTGTATGTTTCTAGAACAAGGTACGACAGGAGATTTCATCTTACTGTGTTGAAGGTCTGTTACTTGTTATAAGGGAATCCGTTTTATTCGTATTATGTAACTAATGTATTTGGTATCTTTTCAGACAAGGGCCTGCATTACCAGGTGTGACGCCGAAAGGTAGACGAGTCACAATATGCCGCGGTAAGAATTTTTAGTATTAAATGTCCTTGTCCAAAACTTTCACAACTTGATTTTTGGTCTCAACTTTACAAAAAATTGACTGCAAAAAATTTAGGTTACATATTACTCGGAGGCATATTCGTGGTTAAAAAGGCTTTAATTTGCCGTAAGAGTATTTTTAAATTTATCAACTAAATTATACTATCTAATACAAAAAGAATAGCACCTACATTCTTGTCCTAAATTTTCCTTATACTTATTGTTGATAATAATAAATATTAAAAAACCAGAAGAATCTATAACTATCAGAAATTAATGATTTCTTTTAAAAATGATTATCGTACAACTCAATATTAAAAAAGAACAAGGTTTAACCCATTTAAAAACATACGATTCCTACGCCTTCTGTCTCCCACACAAAGTATTCCGTACCATATTTGTATAAGCGGTCATAGCAGTAACCTAACCAACCTACTAACCTACCTTATTGTGTGGCAAAAGTCTTGAAAAGACCGTTTCCGCTACATGAGGACGTATAAATGAACATATGATTTCCGTACATATAGCCATTCCTAGTAGTATCTTTTGGTATTTCGTTAATAGCATTTCAGTATGTTATTTAAATCTATACATATAATAAAATGGTAGGAAAGTCAAAACTGTACATTGAATTTTTTTTTTAAAGAATACTTGGGGTGTGATCTACAATCGATACCGAAGCCAAAAATATAGTTTTTAGAATTTTTGTCTGTTTGTCTGTATGTATGTCCGGGATAAACTCAAAAAGTACTGCATGGATTTACTTCAAATTTGGCAGGAATATTATTAAGAAGCCGAGTCAACATATAGGCTACATATTATCACGCTATCACCTACCAGGAACAAGCAGTGAACCTTTATTTCTTCAATGCACTCTGTAACAACGTGTAATCTTATAACCATGCTATAAGCTAGCTTCACACTATAAATAAAGACATTCTGTAGTATATTTAGTAAAAGCACTGCACCCGTGCGAAGCCGGGGTCGCTAGTAAGTAAATAAATGCAATGCTAGCGAACTGTAAACTTCTTACAAGTAGGGATTTTTGTTCATTTTTTATATTGGACGTTGTAAGTTTCCGAACAGCCGACTTAACTTTTGAACGACTGCACCAAATTTGGATAATTTTTTTGTTCTCTTTGATATCAGTACACGATTTTTATGAAATAAAATAAAAAAGTATGTATATTCGAAGTTCGTCGAATCAGCTAGTCTATACTAATATTATAAAGCTGAAGAGTTTGTTTGTTTGAATGTTTGTTTGAACGCGCTAATCTCAAGAACTACTGGTCCGATTTAAAAAAAATTCTTTAAATGTTAGATAGTCCATTTATCAAGGAAGGCTATAGGCTATATATCATCACGCTAAAACCAATAGCAGCGGAGCATCAATAAAGAATGTTTCAAAATCGGGATTTTTTCCTTTTGAAAGCTTCCGCTGCGTGCGCTGCGTAAACAGTTAAAGTTTCGCAAATTATTTATTAAAGTTAGCGTTAGCCCAAAGTAACTATTCCACGTGGACGAAGTCACGGGCAGAAGCTAGTATTAAATAAAAATATCTTGAAAATACATCTTGAATAATAATACATTTACGTACATAAGCATACATAACAAAGAAAATATACACGGTCTTGTTATATTTCCTTATGTAGTTTACTTTAGTAATAGGTATATTTGCTATCAGCTCACGTCTTATGCATGGGATCAACATTGAAGATTGACGGTAGAATAATTTCTTAGCCACAAATGGTATAAATCTTGCGGGCTTAATGTAAACATTTAATTCACACGTTTTAGAACATTGTACGTGTTTTTTAAGTTTTCTCGTTTTGTTGGAATTTAGTGATAAATGATATTATAGATGTTACGTGTTCGTGTTATTTAAAATTTAATTTTGATAATTATTTAATTTTAATTTTAAAATTATTTAATATAAGTTTTTAAGCTTCCTTTTTTAAACTTTAATTAATAGGGGAATTACCGCATATATAAGAATTTTGTCAGTCATCTTAGTAAATAGAACTGAGTTAATTAACTTTACTGTTTTACTGTGTGATGACAATTACATGTACGATATATTGTACAAACCACAAGTATTATGCCGAAACGTGAAACGTGGATCCTTTTGGATAGTTCTTATACTATTTATCGTCGCGCTTTGATTTAAGTTTATGACTTTTTCGCAAACTCATCATGACATTTCATAAGATGAAAATTCTGCTTTACTATTTTGAAATTATATCTCTGTCATTTAAATTAGAGTATTCAGAAATAACAAAAAAAAAAAACAATACAAACACCACTTCTAAACGGTTTCTCTTCTGGTATTATTATAACATCATAATACAAAACCAACATAATTTGCATAACAGATTCATCGTACTTAGAACTGTAAACGATATTTACTGTAAACATAATACATAAATCTTTCTAAACACGTGTTAGAGTTTATTTTATTTTATCTTGGATGCTTTCTATTGTATTTTTATTTCAAAACTGTTCAGTTAGAAGCAGTGGCGTAAAATGATGGATTTTTTATGTTGTATAAATAATTATGTAGGCGTTGAAATATTTACATCCTGTTACTTCATTTTTTCTTCATTTATTAACTTTTTTTCTTTAACAATATTAAAAAAATAAATGAATTATTTATCTATACAAATAAATAAAATTGGAATGTCTGTTTGTAATATAACCGCTTTTTACTAAATGCATATGGATTTCTACATGATACAAATACCAAAATAACATTTTTTACAATTTTTGTCTGCCTGTCTGTCTATCTGTTCCGGCTAATCTCTGAAGCGGCTGGACCGATTCTGACGGGACTTTCACTGGCAGATAGCTGATATAACATGGAGTAACTTAGGCTACTTTAATTTTAAAAATTTATTTATTTTATTACTCTGCGAACTGAACAATAACTTTTTTGTTAAATTCCACGCGGACGAAGTCGCAGGCACAGCTAGTTTTTATATAGTATTATTTATTTAAGCATTATTTTCTACGTGACGTTTTATTGACTAGAAAAAAAAATCTTAATCACAAACAAAGTAATACCTTTAAAAACCTATAACTCATAAACAATACAAATCTTAAATTAAATATCCTGCTTGGCGTAGGTAACTAAACCTTATTAAACTCTTCAATTTTATGAACCAACAATCTCTCCGTCATCCGTCCGTATCATATAAAAAAGAATTAGGTGAACTCGGGGGCAACTCTATGGCTGATGTCTTTGTTTAATAAAATTTAATCGTACTAGAGCACACACACACACACACACACACACACACACACACACACAGCCAGACACACAACACACAGTTAAGTCTTAATCATACTGAAGATTTCAAGGCTGCTTAAAAATTTCAGGTTTACACCTAAATCTTGACTCCCAGCAAATCATCGATGCCCTGAAACTAGCTCTCATGATCGGTGACGTCAGACTCGTGGAAGAAACAGTAGGCGTAGCTGGTGACATCTACGTTCTGGATGCAGCCGTGCTCGGTGCAAGTCTTCTTGGAAAGGTGTCACCGTCCACTATCAAGAAATTTATGATCTGTGTCCAGGTGAGATTAATATTTAGTGCGATTGATAGAAAAAAAATTCTGTGATATTTTGCAATGGAAACAATAATTACGAATATCTACAATATTAAAAGTTTTGAAAATCTTAATTAATGTATACGTAAAAATAATTTTAATAATTTTTACTTTTTTTCCGTGTATTATTGAAGTTGTACTTCTTATGGTTCGTTAGAAAAAAATCATAAGAGTAAATTCTTACGATGCGCGCACACACCGTCACAACACCGTCACAAAAAACCTACACCCAGAAGTTAGCTCGTCATCGAAGAAGAATTGAAGAAATTATGGTTAACTAACCTAACCTTTTTTTTTTTTTTACGTGGGGAAAATCCATCATGGATACCCTCCAGCGCGGGGGCGCCAGAGGGTTATGTCAGACTCCTACTGACTAAAAACCACCACGTGCTAGCAGCCATCCGCCTGGGTGGGGCGAGAGGGGTCGCGCTAGCATTCGCCACCTCGCCTCAGCGGTAGGCCCGGACAAAGCTTCCGGGCCCCGGCATGATGGTGGGGTGGCCTCGCTCACAACAAGGCCACCCCCAGACGTATGGGGTCGTGTCGTCCGGCCGGCCGAAGTCCCCCGACTATCGGCCGCCGACCCCACTATTACGAGGGGGGGAGGAGGTGGGCAAACCGCCTTCTTCTTGCCCCCGTACGTCTGCGCCGGAGTGGGCCAGCAGAGGCGTCTTCCTCTCTGGCCTGCTCCGCGGTCTCCTTCTGCGTCATTACCTCTTCGCAGAAGGAGACCACCGCCTGCCACGATCTCTCGTTGTCAAGCATGGCCTTTACGACACTCGGCAGCGAGAGATCCCGTCCGATAGCCGCTGAAAGCGTACGCCGCTGCGGTTCCCAAGTGGCGCACGCCTCCAGCGTGTGGAGCGCCGTATCTTCTGGCGCTCCACACTCGTGGCAGGCTGGAGTCGCCTCCCGTCTCGCGATTTGGTGCAGGTACTTACCGAAGCACCCATGTCCGGAAAGCACCTGCACCAGTCGGAAGGTCAGCGGCCCGAACCGCCGCCTCACCCACTTCCGGAGGACCGGCTTCACTGCGTCCACCGTCCACTGCCCGGGGACTGGCGAAGCCAAGTCCTCCGTCCACCGCCGCAACAGGGTGTCCTGCGCCAGCCTCTGCATGCGTGCGAGCTCCTCCCACGTAGGAGACTCCCCCCGGAATCTCCGGCGAGGATCTCCGCCTGCAGTTCCCAGGGGGGATCGCCGGCCAGCACGCACGCCGCCGTCCAGGACACCGTCCGGTAACCGCGTATCGCCCTCGTCGCGATGACCCGCTGCGGCCGTCGCAGCTGGATTTTGTTGGCGCGACCGAGGGCGTCCGCCCAGATGGGTGCCCCGTACATGGCCATACTCCGGATGACCCCGGAGTACAGCCGACGGCAATGGGCACTCGGACCACCCACGTTCGGCAGCAGCCTTCCCAGTGAGGCGGCGGCTTTCACGACTCTTGGGGCTAGCTCTGCAAAATGAGCCCCAAATGCCCACCTCCCGTCCAGGGTGAGACCCAGGTACCTCATCTGGGTCCCCACCCGGACCGAAACCCCATCCACAGTCACCCGCGTACCTGGACGGGGTCCCCCTCGAGGCCCATGGAACAGTAGGGCCTCGGTCTTCGTCAGGGCGACTTCCAGCCCCAGGGCTCGTATACGGCCGACCACAAGTGTTGCGCCAGCCGTGGCCAACCGCATTACTTCCACGAGGTCCCTTCCTTTAGCCACGACTAGGGTGTCGTCGGCGTAGCACGAGACCCGGACACTTGCGTAACTAACCTAACCTAACCCAACCAATGTATATTTGTGCTAAAAAAATTCTCTAAATATTATGAAAAGCCAGTTATTGTGTAATCTGAATCCCATTTACCCATTTAGACTGTATGACAAAACAGTTAACTACAATATGATCTGTATACTTATATTCCAGGAAGCATACCCAGTGAAACTAAAGGAAGTGCATATTATAAATACTTCAGCAATTGTTGAACGATTCTTAAGCTTAGTAAAACCATTTCTTAAAGAGAAGATAAGGAAACGGGTAAGAATTACATGTGTTTGGCTACATTTTTTAAACTAAGCTGCTTCATTGTTGACATGACGTGACAATTATTCATGTCTCGTTTGTATGTTTGGCCAAAAAATTAATTTCGGTTACAAATGTTCTTACTTCTCTCTCTTTCCAATTCAATTATAAGAGTTATATATGTGTAAATATTACGAAGACGTACCTCTAGCTAGATATTGTTATTATGATGTACAAATATGTTCTAGGAGATATTCTTAAATCACGACATTGTAATATTCTTCAATAGATTTTAAACATAACGGTACCTATGTTTATATTTGTGTCAATTATATTTCAAAATATATATTCACTCGATTACAGATCTTCATCCACAAAGAATTGAAAGATCTCTATAAGTATGTGCCTCGAGAAATGCTGCCACAGGAATACGGAGGCCAATGTGGCACCATGGATGAGCTTCAAGGTAAAAGGATTTTTGGCACCTTCTTAACACTCTATAAGTTTTTTATTTTAATATAATTCTCTGCCAATTGGAGGTGTGAAGTAGAGTATATTACTAACAAAGTTGTATCTTAATATAACATTTTTAAGTATTAAAAAGATATATTTAGTATTATAGTTTAGTACTTTAATATATACTTGACTTGCTAACTAATATACTTTTTGCAGAAAAATGGAGCCAGAAACTTATTGACTACAGAGATTGGTTCAAACGTCAAGATGCGCTGATAGCCAACGAAAGCCTTCGACCAGGAAAACCTACCAACTACGATGAGCTATTCGGAATCGACGGTTCATTCAGGCAGCTAGCCATTGACTGATATTCAAACTTTAAAAACTTTATAACGTTTAGTGTTACTCCTGGTTTTGTCAGTATCCCCTGACAAACCCTTGATCTAGTAATTACAACACACAAAAGTTATTGCATCTCGCTTTCTCGTATGTGATAATTATTTTTATCGCTATTATTACAAATCAGTTGTCCTGCTCCCCCTTAATTCAATACTTGAAAAGTACAGAATAACAAATTTTAATTATAAGGGAATTTTAATGTGTGATGATTTTTACAATTAGTGTTACTTAGTTTTAGATGTTCGTTGTAATTGGTGATTGTTACATACTAATTTCGATATGATGAAGTTTTTAGCTCTCTTTAAGCGAATATATGCTAGCACATTTTTTTATATTAAAATGTTTAAAGAATACAAATATGGAAAATCATATCGGATAACTTACGTATTCAAATATATACCTCATATATATTTTACTTTTTCTGGATTACTATACAATATTTAGATTTTAGTTTAAGGAGTAAAAAATATTTTTTTGTGTAAAATAGTGTGATTTTATATTCAACGAATAAATACCTGTGCCAGATACATTTTAAAATCACAAATATTAAAAGATAATTTGACATATCTACATTTTTAAATAGTGCCTTAAAACTGCAATAACCCGTTTTACAGCAATGATTTTATAAATAATTTTACGCTATTTTATTTAATTTTTATTATATTTTTATTATATTTTTATTTATATTTAATTCGATATCAAAAGTAAAACATAAATTTTATTCCGTTTTTTATTATTTCCAATCGAGTGATGTATGTATGGATAATAATATGAGTAATACTGAAACTTGAAACAGCACCGTGAATTTTGCCAATGACGTGTAGGATGGAGATAACACGTAGAATGACCGGTGCGAACTCGATTGATTATTACATATAAACTGATATCTAGAAAAACACAAACATGCAGTTAAAATAATGCCAATTTAGAAATACATAAAAAATACACCATAGTAAAAATTTTTGGACAATCAATGGTCTGTCTACAAACTCAGATATGTCAAACATTTACGTAAAAATAAACAAAAGGCGTTTAAACTACATCTAGCTATAACAGTAGGACTATCACAGATAATGGAGATTTAGGATGTAAGAGTTTAAGGCAGTTAGCAATACAGCTTAGATCTGTTTTTTTTTTTAATTTACAAGGTCACAGCGATAACAGTTGGAAGGAATTGATGGGAGGAAGATTGAAGCATAATAGAAGAGGTAGGTAGAATTTAAGGGTCAAATTTTCCAATTTGACCCTTAAATTTAAGATTGCTCATTTATTAGAAATCCGTGTAAAATTACAGTTGTTTTGGACGCAGGGAAGGGTAAGGCGAACAAAGGTATAATACAACGTAAATGGACGAAAAAAATAGTCAAGAATATACGCATTATTAGATATAACTCAAAAAATACTTGTTGGATCGCAATTCAATTTTAATGGCACCACATAAACACACCACCCTTCGATTAAGATAAAAATCATCGAAATCGATCCACCCAGTCAAAAGTTCTGAGGGAACATATATAAATAAATAAATAAAATACAATCGAATTGAGAACCTCCTCCTTTTTTGGAAATCGGTTAAAAACTGTAATGTGTCTTATTGATAAATGTCTATTGTCGATACTGAGGGATATATAAAGGCTAAATATGCTATGCCTCGTATTAGGACACATAAATAAATAAATAAATATCTACACAATACACACACGGTCGTCGGTTCCTAAAGTAAGCAACTTAATGCTTGTGTTATAGGTAATAGCCGACTGGTATATAGCTACATTTTTTTTTGATAAACATACTTATAAATAATACATATATAAATCAATATATATATTACACCCAGACTCGGGGTGGGAATCGAACCCACAACCCTTGGAGCAGAAAGCATGGTCACTACAAACTGCGCCAACGGGCTAGTCGACACATAAATAGGAGGACGAGGACACATAAATGCCTCTGAATTAGTTTTTATCATAAAACTGTGTACGGTTTTAGCCTTTATTTAAAACCAAAGACAGTAGGTACTTTTGACCTGGAAATTTCCCATTGCTCTATTAGGATTATGTAAACGGACGAAATTCAAAACGCGCCCTTAGTTATGACTCGCTTTAGTATTGACGCGTAGTCTATTTCATCCGATTTATCTTAGCCTAGGTAAATATATTATCTTAGAGGAAAAATGAAAGGAATCGCGAAAAAAGTTGCCACTACAGCTTTGAAAAATATTATTGTTAACTTAAAAATTTAATTTCTTATTACGAATTATTGAAAGTACATTACTCCCAAAAGGGATAATTGGGATAGTCTTTTAAGTGTACGGGATGAATGACACGCACATTTTTGTTGAATTTGTTGATCTGTTGAACTTCTTCTGGAGTCAAACTGAAATCGAATAAATCAATATTTTGAACTATCCTATTCTTGTTAGCGGATTTTGGGACAGGAACTAGTCCACGATCAATCTGAAAAGAAAAAAAATTTTAGTTAAGTTCAACTCTCGACTACTATTATAATTTTCTTTTAATCACAATATCTATACACCATAATGGTTAAATAACTCTTTTTATTATGTGTAAAAAATTAAGAAGACAATATTTTGATGTTGCTTTCATTTCTATTATTATTTATAAATAAAAATCGTTCAGGTGAGAAGTCAGTTTCACATTCTACCCCCAGTACGGTGTTAATCCTCTTATAGGGTATGTATAGATCCGGAGGCATAACACACAAGCACAAGCATACAGACCACGAATAACATTTATGTGGTCTACCGATGTTTGAAATCTTTGACTGACCATTGCATCACCGCATAATGATACATAAACAAAATTGATTGATTGACTTAGCCTGTAAAGTTTCACAACTGGGCAAAGGGTTCCTTTCTCTATACAGTAGGAATTAAATAAATGGATATATCCTTACCAAATATCTCAAGACTATTTGACTCGTAGTCTTCTTGTACTTTTTAGCCATTTCAACGAGCACAGGATCATCAGCTCGTGGTGGTGGAGCATTAGGCTTATTCCTGGAGACGAGGAATCCGAAAGGACTGTACGCCATTACTGCAACTCCTCTCTCTTGGCAGTGAGCTACTAACTCTTCTTGAGTATTAGTCGGATTTACCTGTAGTCAAATAGCTATGTTAACGATGATTTCTCTCTATAATACGATTGCACCATCAAGTCAAAACACAGATTCTGCTAAAGATAAACTCCCAGGACATTTATAATCAGCAGAATGTGTATTTGCTTTGCTAAATACTAATAACATCTACGAGAAAGCTAGACATAGTTTTATCACTTCCATAGTGTTTTTTAATTATTTTTGCTACTACTAACAATGAACTGTAACAATGAAATGTACAGTGTATATAATTATATTTTGTGATCGGGATAGGCTAATGAACAGAATACATGAAAAGAAAAATTTTCAATGTTCAAAATTTTTTAGGAAGCCTGTAGATCTTAAAAACCACATTGAGCCATATACTCGTCACTTTCTGTAGAGCAGTGTTATAAATTCAAGACTTAAATAGTTTTTTAACAAAGGATTTTTTTTTCTTTACTTGAATATGTAACTGAGTTAAAAGTTAAGACCAGAAGGTCCAGTTCCAGTTACTTTCCAAAAATACTACACTCACCTCAATTTGGTTGACAACTGGACAAACTTTTGAGTGTGCGATTACTCGATCAACTTGAGATGCGTTAAAGTTAGACACCCCAATAGACCTGGTCAAACCTAGTTCTCGAGCTTCTTCCATTCCTTGCCAAGTTTCCAAATAGTCAACGTCATCAGGACTACCATCAGCCTGTAAGAATTTTAAGATGTAATATAGTAAATATTAGTAAATATTACAGACTTTTATGAAGTTTTAGGAAATATGAAATTAAATGTTAGCGGTTTTTAATAAATATTTAATTGCAATAAATAAATATTATATATTCTGAAGACGCTATGATGAAGTCGGAAATTGCAAAATTCCGAAAAAAGCTTCCGAGAAATACATAGGCCGAAGATGGGCAACAGCGTATTCGGTGCGACAAAGCCAGCCCTGCGGTCACCAACCCGCCTGCCCAGCGTGGTGACTATGGGCAAAACACATGAGTTTACGCCATTTTGGCACGAATTTGTGGAGGCCTGTGTCTAGCAGTGGACTGTGATAGGCTGAAATGATGATGATGATGATGGTTATATATTTTATTCTAGCACAATGATTATATGTTTGATGTTGTGATAATTATATATTATGATTTATTTTTTATTTTTTATAAGACTATATTTAGACTATCTTACCTTTACAGCAATAGGGAAATGTATCAAATAAAGATCAACGTAGTCTAGACCAAGTTTTTGAAGAGACTCTTTTAGTGCTGGTACCACTTGTTCTCTGTGGTGTTTGTCATTCCATAGCTGAAAGAACGACAAAATATTATATTAAATAAATTCATCTTTATAGATTTAATTAAAAAAAGAGAGGGGGGTAAAAACGAAGAAAACACTTAGAGACAAAAAAAAATTTATTAAAATTATTATAGTTTGAAAAAAAAACTGCTAACTCGAAGCAATTGAAAATAATTTAAAATTTTAAATCTGTATTGTACAGTTTTGTAAAATCTTTTAAACGTTACATCTTGCTTTTAGTTATACCAAGTAATACAGCTTGCGTAACGTAAATGTCATAATACAAAATACAAAATAGTTTATTGATAATAATAAGTTTTAACAAACAAGTCGCAAGGGCCTGTGCCTCCCTGGCCTGGCCACCCTGTACTGGGTGGTGGCCCGTATTACTGGGTACCACCCCGCTCATCCACCAAGGCTTACAATATTAATCAATATCAGACAAATAATAATCTAATAAAAATGATAATTTTGTTTGCGTGTGTTCATTTGTGTGTGTGTATGTGTCTGTGTGTATGCGTGTGTGTGTGCGCGTGTACGTGTGTGTGTGTCTGTGTTGTGTGTATAAGTGTGTAGGTAAGATTAAACGAGTGAAATATATAAGAAACCCTGCAATTAGATTACGTATGGGACGGATAAACTAATGAGTGGATCAAAATGGGAATTAATAAAGTAAATTTTATGCTATATACCATGATAAAATTTAAAGTATTATTGTGCATTAAAAACTTTGCCTTTTTAATAACATTTCAGTTTCATTGTAATATACCGATAGCAGAAGTTTAGTTAACACGACAGTTGCTTTAATTTTAATTAGAGGGTAGATGTTTAATTTGTTGTTTATCCTATTATAAAGTAATGCAGACTGACTGTTTAAATTTAGTATTTCGTGAAGGTACTTGGCAAGCAATAGTATTTCTACGTTTATTGACAGATATTTTTATTTTCAATAATAGACAAAAAAAAATTATATTATTTTGAATACCTACCTTGGTCGTTATAAATAGTTCTTCCCTAGTAACCAGGTTGTTAGCGATGGCATCAGCGATTCCCTGTCCAACTTGAGTCTCGTCGAAGTATATAGCAGCTGTATCGATGTGCCTGTACCCAGCCTCGATGGCCCAGTAGACAGCATGACGAACTTCATCTACATTTGCATTCTGAAACAAATTAACAGATTTCTTCATTCATAAACAAAGGGATAATTCACCATCAATACTTTTACCTACACGAGACTAGCCGTTAGTGTCATTTTGAGAAACCGTTTCGCCTGTGGCCAAATCTCAAAATAACAACTACGTTAAGTTCCGGTTAAGTAAAGTATTATATATATATAATATGCATAATTAGGTAGGACGGAGGTTGCTAGGAATCACCGAGTTACAGCAAGCTACCAACCAAGAGCGCGAAACGCTCTTTAGCTGGACGATCGATTCACCGAACTTAAATTAGAGTTAAGTCACGTTAAGTAGAGCATACTGGGGTTATCTAAAGTCCAAAAGTTCTACTTCTGTAAAGGTAATTTCCAAAAGGCTTTCCCAAGGTAGCGTCGGTTTTTTGGTCCACAAGACTTGCACTAGCAACGTTGTGGAAGTCAGCAATGTGTCAACCCGGGCAGCAGACCTTGTAATTAAACTTATTGACAAGTTGAAGCCATGTATGAAGATATAACAAAATTATTTTTATAACATTGTTATAAAAGACTTCAACGCTAAATTGGGATTTGGGGGTACAAGACCGCGAATTAAGAATTTGAAAATTGGACTGGCGCAGGAATTACAGAGGGCAGATTCTTATCAACTTCTTCGACTCAGAGGGGCTCTTTTGATGAATTCCATTTTTGAGAAGAAACCCCAAAGGCGGTGGACATATACTGTCACGAGGAATGAGATAAGATTTCATCATAGCAGGTAAAAGGCACATATTCAGAGATGTCTCAGTGATTAATAGGTTTAACACCGGCAGCCACCACCCGTTGTTATGGGGTACTCTGAATATATGCTTTCAAAAAGGATAAGCTTGCTTGATGAAATCTACTCTCCGTGCTACGCTACCCCAAATAAAATGTGACTTCGAGCAGTTCTGGAAGCTACTAGCAACGCGAAACAGATAACCGACTATGTGGTAAAAACGTTGTGTACCCATCGCAGACACTTTCCGCCATCAAAATCAACGAAAAAGTCTAAACTTTCTCCTGAAGCCTTGGATGTGATGCGAGGGAGGCGTGAGATTTCCGCTGCTCAAGCAGCTTCGCTAGAACAGAAGGCTCTTTCCAAGAGGACACGAAGACTTTTACGCAGAGACCTCCACTGCTCTAATACGAGAGATATTTTATTACAATTTTTATAGGACCGAATAGAAAGTCAATGTAAGACCATTAGGGGGAAGCCTTCTTGGAGCGCATTTTTTTCCTCATATATACTCGTATATTGAAAATTGACTATATTCACTAGTCTATTACTAGCGCTCCTGCACTGGTGCTGGTTACTGGAGTACAATTAATTTTGAATCATTCCCTTTTATCGTGGAAGATTTTTATAATGTTTATTTTTTCTGGTACCTATGATGCAATACAAATGGTTGTCTACCAAATTTGTCAAAGCAATAGTCTTTAAATCATAATATATGTTTAAATGCTTTGACCCTATTTGTAGCGTAATATGATAATGCTTTTAAACAAGCTTCTTCAAGAATATGCATATAATATTCTAATAGTATTTAACACTTTAGAAAACATAACTTCTGAAAAAATCATGATCTGAAAAAATCGAGATAAAAGAATTATTTTCTCTAGATTTATGTAACAACTCAAAAGACGAAGTACTACTGGACTAAGAGGTAGTAATTAAATTAAACAATACAATCACTATTTAAAGAAATATATGCTTACGCAAACAAATTTTAAAAAAGTATATATATATGTACTTGGCAAGAATAAATATTTGTCATGGACATTGAACCCGGGGTTTTAACCGTAAGAGGTAAGCAAAATGATGATAGTCAACAAAGCTCCTCAAACACTTAATATATCACACACATACAAATGACCGAATGTTAATGTGTTCATTGGGGTTATGTTATTTTTGTTATCGCAGTAATAAAAAGTTGATATTTTATCAAACTACGAAATACTACAATTTAAAATGAGTAACTATAATTTTTGAAATAACGAATCAAAGGTGCTTTTGAGGCATACATTACATTATATAAGTAATTTTTTTAATATATTTCGAATAGTCTTTAAATTAGTACGACTTCAACTACTATCAACTCGCAGTGGCAGTCTCCCACTAACTAAAATTACTCGATATGAAACCGGTACCATTTTAAATACACTTAACTTCTTGACGCGAAATTAAATCCCTAAGTAAAGTCTACGCAGAAAACTAATTCTATTTTGATTTTTTCTCGATATATTATAGAAAATATTGGACAGATATTCAAAATATTTCAGCAGTAGAATGATTCGATGATCACGAAGCTATACTATGCAGACTATAATGATTTATAATCAGGCAGAATTTTGACGAGAGAACAAGTAATAACCAAAATCGTGTAATTCACGCGGGAAAAGTTCCGAGTGAAAAGCTAGAATTGTATAAAACAAAAAAAGGGAATTTTTTTTGCGCAACCGTCCGAAAGGATTCTTAGGCTTACGTTGACTTTATATCTGGTACTAAATTTTTTAATAGGTAAAAGTTACAAAATTTTTATCTATCACGGTTCCGCCAATGTTGTTATTTAATGTATCTTTCTATGGGTGAAAAATTATTAAAATAAAAAAACAATATTTAGTGATTTTATGGATTAAAAACAAACAAATAGAAAAATCTTCATTCTATATTTATATTATTACTAAACATAATGAATATATCGTTATGAATTTCAAACAATGTAATAGAGCAGAAGTATTTATTAATTATCTTCATTAACATACCCACCTGCTAGTTTTACATTTTTACCTATACAAATACAATTATAATGTATACATATATGTATTTATATATATGTATGCATGTACGTGGGTATATATGTATATATGCCAGTATGTATGTATGTATGTATGTATATGTTTAATTATTTGAATATTTATAATAAATTTGTTGTAGCTTGTACACCTATGCTGACGCTAGACAATTTCCTTTGCCCTAGGGTTGCCTGGAAGAGATCGCGTTTTAGTGATAAGGCCGCCCTTTGTACCTAATGAATATATTGTCAATATTTTTTCTTTCTTTGATATGTATCATTTCTGTTTTTGGTGTACAATAAAGTGTATTATTATTATTATTATTGCATTTTTTATGTATATACCTAACGTACCTAACGTATTATGTTTTTATTATGGCACACAATACAAGTCCGTAACAAAATATTTATATAATATTAAATTTTATGACACAAGATTATTGGCTTGATACGTAAATTTTTTTTAATTTTTTTTTCCTTAAAATATAAAACTATAGTGTTATAAAATTACTACCTCGTGTACAGCTAAGCGTGAGCAATTATTATTCATTTATCTATTTTTATATCATGTTTATAGTATATATTACGGTAAGATAAAAAATATAATAAAAAATTGTGAAATAATGCAAAATGTTTAAATTCGTAGTTATCGAATTAAACGATGATATAAAGACGTAATAAATGGAAATATTTAACAAAAGTTAGACACTAATTAGAGGAAGTGTTATTACCGTTTTAAACTAACTACGTATAATGGAACTTTCTTTAATATAATTTTTTATAGGCTACAAAAGAATGTAACGCTGTCGATTATTGGCTATAAAACGTCAAGTTTTGGTTCATTGGGATGAAGCACAGACAATTACATCAATGCTGATAAAATACATATAGGTATATACATATTTTTTACGGTAAACTTTTTTTTAATAATCAATATTTAGAAAAGCTCTGACCTCCACGATATTATAATTATCAGTTGGATGGTCATTTCAAGAGATGATCTTAAAAATAAAAAAAATGTTAGTCTTTACATTATGTACAAATATAAAAACCGTTCGTTTTAATTCCAATTTTGATTCAAACCACCAAGGCCAATGCAACTGTATCAAAATATTATCGTTTACCAAAGATTGTCATATAAATGTTAATAGAGGGTCATCACATAATTGCATACCAAAAAGTTTATAACAATATCTATATCTTAGTATATTTATTTTTATTAAATAACATTGAAATGTTATTGTATGAATATGAATGTACATTTTCATGCAAACAGGGTTACATTTCCGCGGCAGAATAAAAATAACTTTATACTACTTACTATAATAAAGTACACTTTTTAAATTTAAATGTCAATGATGACCGCCATTTTTATTATATAAATAATTCCCTTCTTACGTAATGATTGTATGATCACCGATCTTCTAGGTACTAAAGATGTAGAGCTATAGTAACATTTCCTAGAATTGAATCGTGTTACCTATTAAATTATGATTAATAACCATAAGAAAAATAGCGTATTAAAAAAGATTTGTTTTCCTTTAATATAACTAAAGTGTACCGTAATCTAACCTGCTATAAATTTTGTTACTTTCCATATTATTTGATTTAAGCGGTTACTACCATTACCGGTATTATTATTAAATTCCGCATTCAATATCAATCAGTTCTTTATATAATAGCCTCATATTTTAGTCAGTTTTGACAGGCTAGGTATTCTTTTATTGCAATTGCAACGAAATGTTATAATGGAAGCTTCGTAAGTTTTCTAAATAGCACTATAAAAAACTAAAAAATAATGATCAAAAGCGTAATATACCTTATCACTTATAGTGAATATTTAAATATATAATATAATACATAAAAATATACCTGTTTATATTTAAATTTAAATTTAAATTAAGCAAAACATTTCATGAAACTATTTCAGAAATACGTTATTGATATCAGCAAATCTTAATTAAGTTCACAAATAGATATTAATACGTACCTACGTGCTCTTATGTCATATTTTTATATACGTTACATAATTATGTTTAATCTTGTTAAACAGGTTTCGAACATTCACAATAAGACACGTATTAATATAAAGAAGTAACTAATATATTTTCGTAGCTATTCTCTATCTAAGGCTATAAGAGATCGCAATTTAAACGATAAGCCTGCCTCTTGTCTGCCTATTTGTTTCTATGTAAGGCCTATTTGTTGTACAGTAAAGAGTATAAATAAATAAAACAAGTAATACTATACCTCGCTGGCGGTTCCTCGGCCGGTGCCCAGGGCAACGATTGGCATCTTGTTTCCATCATTTAATTCTATACATGGTGACTTGCTAGCGACCGCCAACTGAAATCAAAATCAACATTTTATATCAGGCTAAATACCAAATTTGTAACTTTTTAACATATTATTCTTAAAATTAAAAAAAAAATCCTTTTTAAAAGTCTAAATTGCAAAAATAATGGCTAAATCTTTTCAAGTTTGCATATAACGCAATATTTATATTTTAAACGAAAACAGGGTGAATTCACTATATATAAAAATTAGGTACTAAGTTCGCTGGATCAGCTAGTTCTCAATAAAAACCTGCACCAAATGTTTAGCTAGACCTCCAAGTTCAGAATAGTAAGAACCTCGTTCAATTATGCGCAACGCTTTATGAGTAATACCGGGACAAACGTTCAGACAAACAAAAAAATATTTAAAAAACTGATTTGATTTATCCTGCTCTCATGAAGACATCTATTTATTTGTATTTGTATACCTCTTACTACATGTAGGAGAAGGATCGGAGCCTAATCCAACACGCTGCTCCACTACGGGCTATATATATAGCAGCCCGACGGGGGATACTTCACCCTTGACCTTACAGAAAATAAACAATGCTGCTTGTTTGCTGGCCTATTTAAATACCTTTCATAAGCATTATTATTATGTATATCTATGTTTGGCTTTATTAAATAAATACTGGGCACCATTAAAAGACAATTCTTTATACCTTAAATTTAGAACAGATAATAAATAAAACTTCCGATAGGTATACTGAAATTCTAATATTTTCAACAAAAAAAAAAAATGCGTGTAAGCGAAATGTTTTTTTTTTCATTCGTTCTTTTTCGTTTACTTAAAAACCAAGTTCTTTTTAACTATTCGGTTTATGTATCTCCAATAAAACAAATGTTATAGATCTATATGTTCATGAACGGAATAGTAATCAGTCATGTCAAGTCGTTCACACGAAAACCTGTTTTATATAATTTACTACTTACATCACTATATATGGTGGTAATAGTAAATGGTTAAACAAACGGGGTCAACGGCCGACTTTTACTAACCCTACAGCAATTTCCTAATAAGGATAACAGCTGTTTTGTGGTTTTACTTTTATTTAGTTTTCATGTCTACAAATTTTTCAATGAATGATTTTTTAATCCGAAAAAATTTCGACCAGTTAGATTTAGACACAAACAAACTATTAAATTGGTGCCAGTACAACAGCTATATTAAATTGCTAATATTTATTAAAAAATCAATACATGTTTTAAAAAAAAAACAATACAGTCGAATTGATAACCTCCTCCTGTTTTGGAAATCGGTTAAATAAAGTTTTTGTTGATTCTTGTATGGTAAATCTACAATTTTTTTTTTAAGTTATAAATTTGACGTTTTCGAATGTTACTTTTTTAATTTCATACTATAACAGGGTGATAAACCTTTTATGCTTTATCATTTTAAAAATTATGAGTTTATTTTAAAAATTTAATTATTAAAAAATAAAAACGAAAAAAATGTAATAATCAGATAAATCAAATAAATAATTTATATCAATCCGCTGAAAATTTAGATTTTTATAACTATTATATAAATATATTACACGTATAATACATAAATTATAATTGCATAAAAACGCTACATTAACAGTAATATAATCTAAAGTTTTAAATATATTTTTTATGTTTTATTTATTATTTCATATGCAAGAACTACAGACAGAATATATGTAACATAAGTAGTATTTTTTTTGCATTTTTTTAATTTTAAAAATCATAATTTTGTGTGATGATTGATTAAAAACATTATTTGATCATTCGTTTTAATTATGATTGTAAATGACCTAATTATTCATTTTGTTTTATTTTATTTGATCCACAACGTCAAGATCAAAAAAACAGATAATTAATTTGTGAGATTTTCAAGGTTAAAGTGATAAATGTCGAAATATGCTAAATAAATACGTGATAAAAAACTCGGTCAAGTGCATCATTTTTAGACTGGGTTTAGTCTTCGAAAATTAATTCGGAACTTCAAAAATTACAGACAAATCTCTTTATATCGTTTTTATCCAAAATGCCAAGGTCAATTATTAATTTGAACGCTACACAAATCGACATCTATAAGGAATGCTAGCTACCCTTCTCTTTCACGGAGAAAGAGGCCTTTGTCTAGCAGTGGGATATTATAGGCTGATTCAATTAATCAATCACGATTGAGTAATGGAGGAAAACTTCTCTTATTCGATTTATAGTAGGTTTCATAGGAGTCTTTTAAGAAAAATATCGATAATTGCTACATTACTAAATCAATTTCAATAAAATACACAAGTTGTGATCATAGTGGTGGTATAAATAATATTATATAATTTATTACATTCAATCAAACTATACAGAAATATAAGGTTGATGGCAAAAATGGCTTGTTCTCTAAAAAAGATCTCTTCCATTCAATGAGATCAATTCCATGTTCCATGAGATTCCATGAGAAGGATATTTGTATGCGGAACAGACAGAGCAAAGTATTAAATTTATGTTTGGGCGTTGAGATAGACAGGGTGTAAAGTCACTCATCCACCATCGCAAAGGGAGGATTCTCCGACCAGGTGTTGTGTCTAGTAGGCTACTGCCCTCCCTCGTAATAGATGTCGCTTCATTAAGTATCGAAAAAAACTACCAACTACACAACTACATCATTAATGATTAGTTTTCGTTTTAAAACAGCCCAAAAACAGAAAATAACTCAAAATTTACTTGGCTTAATATTTCTTAGAGGTGTCAAAATCTTAAAAGCTTCTTATCAGCAAGATATCTGTCGGACGAGCAGAAAAACAAACGATCTCTACGATCTGCTATACGGAAATTTCATTCCTTATAATAAAAAACTATTACATATTCAATATTTTGGCAACAACTAATGAATATAAATAAATATAGCAATAACTTTACATGTAAATATAAATCTTTACCGTATTTAAATAAAAAATAAGTAAAAAAAAAAACTACACATTGTTATTAAGTCTATATTAAATTTGCTCCGAAAGGAAGAACAACGATAACATAATTTAACTTACTTTATATATTACTAATTATATTACATAATTTTAATATTTTAATTATATAACTTATAAGTCAAAATTTACTCACAGATACACATGTCGTCAAAATGAAACTTATAACCCGCATGTTGATCGATCTAACGTTCCTACCACACTGACTACTAGCATCTCAGATGTACACACATTTATATCAACTTATAAAAAACCACTAAGTCCAAGGACTGGTTAGACTAACCAACCGTACACGATCTCGAACAGAAGATTATTAAGAAACAACTCTAAGAATAAGATTACAATGACATTTAAAATTTTTAAAAATATATTGTACATATATTTCCAAAATTTTGTATATTTACATAAATGGCAAAAAACAGTAAATTATAAACAACGTTGAAGTTTTATCTTTTTTTCCACATAAACTTTAAAACAAATAAAACTTGTAATAAAATTTTTAATTAAAATGTTTAATGTACTGTCTGTTGACAATAATGATTCCGTTTTGATTAAAAACTTTATTCACAATCGGAAGGCTTAAATGAAATCTTTTTTAATACTACTACGAGTACTAGCTTTGTTTTTAATTCCGATCTTGGCATTTCAGAATAAAAATAGCTATTCATTATATCTTACTCGATCCATTCACACAAGTTCGAATATTTATATCACATTTGAATTGTTAAACAGGAGGAGGTTTTCACGCAAAACATTGTGGTATGATGGGTTAAAACTTGACCAAACCTCACGTGACAAGAATTAAGCGTCAATATGGAGAAGCTTTTAGGTATAACTAATCTCATAAGACCGCCTATGTATTATTCAGAATGTGCAACAAAGTGTTGAATGAATAAATAAACTTTTTAACATTGTTGTGTTATACTGATGAGGAAAATCGAAAACTCATACAAAATACCAAATTTAAATCTCAGTTTACTAATATTCTACATTAAAAAGATTGATCATAATGCTAACTTGCGGAAAATACGTTAAAATACTACTATTGATAAAAAGCAAACAAAAGTACAATCTTATAACGTCCGCGATTATACATTTCGACTTTCATGCTCTCTGCAAAGGGAACTGTATTTCGGGATAAAAAAATCTAGTGTCTTCACTTACATTAGATATAGACTTTATGTGTGGCAAGTAAACGACACACCGGATGATTAATGGTTGCCGTAACCTATACCCGAGGAGAAATTTTTTCGTCTTCCTTAGAAGGACCGGACCAGGCATGCCTGATCAGGACTAGATAAAGCATCTAACGCAGATGATTGGTCTGGACCTGATCAGGATGAGATGAGATTTCCTCATCGGGTCCAGATCAGGAAATCTCATCTCATCCTGATCAGCCAAAAAACACGAATGTATAATCATCAGCTAAAAAACACGAATGTATATTCTTGAAAAAATTGTTTAGTAAAAAAAAGCGAATTGATATTATAAATATGTTAGTTAACATAATTATTATGATATTTATTTCCGTTTATTTTTTCCAATGTATTATTTATTTATGTTTTTACTTTAAATATTATTTATTTTTATGTTACTAATTAATTATTATTATTAAATAAATTTTATTTATTAACATCTAACAATTAACTATTTCCTATTACTTACGACTGCTCCATTATGTAGAAATGGACTCCCTGCTAGACTCTCCTGATAACTGTATATATACTAAGTGCGCTTAAAAACATTAATAGCGCAATTCAGGCTCAGTTCGCGTAATTTCTTTCAGGCTATCCTGATCTGGACCGGACCGGGTCCTGATCCAGTATGCCTTACCATACTTGATTATATTATACATCAGACTATCCTTGTCTGGACCAGACCTGGTCCTGATAGAGCTTGCCGGATCTGGTATGTCTCATTCTATCCTGATCCGATCCAGATACATGATCTGGTTGAGCCTGATCTTTTTTCTAGTCGGGGAAGAGCGATCGTCAGACCAAAAAAGCGATGGATGGATTGTTGTTCGTAATTTAGATTGCTTGTATTGTATTCGATTTCAAGATCAATCGGTATTAAAACTATTAACGTTTACTTTGCTTTGAAATAAAAGACGACTCGTATAATAAAGATTTCGTGTATTGTCTGACCAAATAACAACGAATAATGAATAAGAAAATGATGAACGTTACAAATTTAAATATTTGAACGAAGAAAAAAAGTCGTATGAAGTTAGGCGAGGTCCCCCCGCCCGTCGTCCTCTCATTGGCTGATAAGCGGCAACTTCACATTAGAAGCGCCACTACTCACTAGATGTCGCTTGAACATGGCCCCCGCCTTGGAAGTACCTACTTCCAAAGAAAAAGGGTCTCAGAATGATGTGGCCTCTTTGGTTGAGCCCTCGTCTATCGGCTGCAACGGCAGCGGGCAGATTTTTGAGAAAGCTCGTTGAACGATGCCCGTTGATGTGCGAATATCTGTAACACAAGCAACACCATCCTTGCCTGGATAGGTGCGTAAAATCCTCCCCAATCTCCACTTCAGAGGCGGGAGATTATCCTCTTTGATAAGCACCAGGGTGTCAATAGAAATGTATTTCTGCCAGAAATGTGTTTCCACTTGGTTCGGAGCTGGAGCTCCGACACAAATTCCTTCGACCATCGCTTCCAGAAGTGTTCCCGCATTTGCTCCACCCTTTCGTAGCGAGTGAGACAGCTGGTGTTCCAAGCAGTGAGATTGCTGGCAGACGAGATAGGTGGTCGTCCAATTAAGAAATGAGCTGGGGTGAGAGGAGAAAATCGTTGGGATCAGAGGACATAGGAGTAAGGGGACGGGAATTTAAGACAGCCTCGATTTGTGTTAATACAGTACTGAGTTCCTCATATGTTAAGTTCGCGTTACCGATTACACGTTTCAAATGAAACTTACATGATTTTATCCCTGCCTCCCATAAACCACCAAAATGAGGAGCGTAAGGCGGGATAAACCTGAAGCTTATGCCAATATCAGCTGCAAAATCGAATATTTTATTAACGTTTTTGTTGAGTTCATGTAAAAACTCTTTTTCAGCACCAACGAAATTTTTTCCGTTGTCAGAAAATATCTCTGCCGGCTTACCACGACGAGAAATAAAACGTTTAAGTGCTAGAATATAATCTTGTGTGGAGAGGCCACTGACTAATTCTAAATGTATAGCTCGAGTAATAAAACATACAAATAAACAAATATAACCTTTAACAATCCTGGCTCCCCTCCCTTTACGATTTAACAAATGAACAGGTCCAGCGTAGTCCACGCCACAACGGATAAATGGAAACCCGACTTCTAAACGTTCAGAGGGCAGATTACCCATGATGGGATTCAAAGTCTTACCTTTCATTCGCGTACACGTGACACAATTGTGAACTGACTTTCTAGCTAAGTTCCTAGCACCAAGTGTCCACCACCTTTCCCGTAAAGAAGACAGTAGCAACTGAGGGCCACCATGTAATAAACGTTTATGTTCACTTTCAAACAACAACACTGTGAGTCGTTGTGAATGTTTACTACACAATAAAATAGGATGTTTCTTATCGAAACTAAAACTAGTCGAATTAGAAAGCCTTCCACCAACACGTATTAATTTGTTATTGTCCATAAATACATTTAAACTCGCGATTTTATTAAATTCTTTTTTGTCTACAACCTGTTTTAGCGGAAGATCATTAAATAAACAGCGATAAACGTCCGGAAACGATTGCAACTGAGCGATACGTACTAAAGTTAACTCTGATGCATTTAATTCCTGCACAGACAAATGTAAACTATCGTTATGCGGCTCACCACTACTACGACGTCTACGCGTGTTGTTAATGAAACGCAATACATACGCACCGACGCGCTTCAACTTATTATAGGACGAGAATCTATTGAAATCGATAAAACTATTATTACAAGGCTCTGTACATGTTAATACAATAGGTTTCGATCGTAATTCCGGTAAATTAGCGCAAGTTTGTAATAAATTTTCAGATTTAAACTTAAAATTGTGTTCTCGTAAACAACTAGGTCCGTGCCACCATATGTCTGACCTTGTGAGCAGTTCAAAGTTAAGACCCCTAGACACTAGATCAGCTGGGTTATCCTTACCTTTTATATGTAACCACATTGAGTCACCGGTTAACTCGTTCAATTCTGTGACTCTGTTTTGAACAAATGTTTTTAAAGAGTGCGGAGACATCCGTATCCAACCCATCACTACAGTGGAATCTGTCCAAAAATAAACGTTATCGAATTTTAAGCGCAATGAATTAATTATCTTTTTATAAAGTCTCGCACCTAATAATGCCCCACATAATTCCAATCGTTGGATGCTAATCGTTTTTAATGGAGCGACCTTACTTTTAGCACATAACAAATTTACCGCCACGTCAGAGTCGCAATCATCATAGGTACGTATATATGCATAGGCACCGTAAGCATCCTGAGACGCATCCGTAAATATGTGAAGTTCGGTGTGTTGAGTGTGCATGCTCCTTACGAATCGTGGAATGCGTAACTCACTCAAGCGGTGCAATGTTTTGATGTAACGATTCCAAGCTAGAGTGACGTCATAAGGCACCGCGTCATCCCATTCGATTTTACTTAACCAAAGACGTTGCAACAAAATTTTTGAAATAATGAAATAAAAAATAATGAATAAAAAAAATTGTGAAATTATTAAAATAGAATCAATTATTTTATTTTTAAAATTGAAATAATGATTATAATGATAATGATATAATTTATAATTCGTCGCTGTCACTATACCATCCTAAGCCTAGTGTTTTATAAACAAATCTTCACACTTCCTTTCGTCCTCGGTAAGAGCGTTGGAAACGTCTGGAATTTCTTCGATCTCCAAATTTTTTTTTTTTTAATTTTAACGTCTAAATTTTGAGCAACATTACAATGTACTCGATTACTATTACTAGTAGTATCTTTATTCGTATAAAATATAGGACCCGAAATTAACCAACCTAAATACGTATTCTGTAGGTATGGACCATTCGGTAAACGTATTTTTTGATTTTGCAATAATTCCCAAAACTTATCTGCTCCTATCAAAATATCGATTTTAGACGGAGTATTAAAATAAGGATCGGCAAGGTGAACCTTTTGTGGTATGCTAGTAAGGTCGATATTAATATTTTGCGTCGGCATATTCGAGGTAATAGACGGTAAAACTAAACATTTTATACTCGTATTATAATCGCATATTTTTGAACGTATATTTAAATCGCATATATTACTCGACTGAACAACCGATTGACCTATACCCGATATTTGTAAAGTGGACTGTATTAAATTAACGTTTAATCGTTTACATAATTGTTCTGTAACGAAACAATGTTGACTTCCATTGTCTAAAAGCGCTCGCGCAGTATGAAATACGTTATTACTGTCGGCTACTTCGATTAAGGCGGTGGAAAGAAAAACGGAATGAGACAACATGCGCGACTCGTCAGCTGTGCTATCAATATTTAAGTTAGTGCGGGTAGAATGCAGCGCGGTCGACGTAGTGGTCGCACTATCTCGATCAGCTGATTCCTTATTCAAACTATAAATAGGAGGTAATAAAACATTGTTAATACTTCCTAAATGCAATAATGTATTGTGTTTAGACTGACAATGTTTACAGGGCCCGAATAAACAATTTTCTATCGCATGACCCGAACGTAGACAATTACGACAAACTTTATTATCATCTACTAATTTTATTCTATCTTTAACTCCTAAGTTTAGAAAAATAGGACAAGTGTAAAGAGCATGATTGCTACTACATGCGACGCAGTTATAACGTTTATTACTACCCGACTTATTCAAAGAATCTTTACGCGTAGAAATAAAACTATGCAATTTTGTTTGCGATGTCGGTTTTTTGATATCACTATGAGGCCGATTATCGTGCGATTTTTGTGAACTAACACCCGTATGATTAGCATGTATCATTTCTAATGTATCAGCTCGATTGCGAAGGAATGTTAACAAATCATCTAACTTTAATTTAGAACTAGAATCCTTTTGTGTAGCGTACGTAATAGATCCTTTGTAATTTTCCCACTCTTTTTCAGTAGAAACGTCTAGTTTAGATGCTATTAAATAAATTATTAAAGTATCCCAATGCTCTGTGGGTTCGTTTAACGTTTTAAGAGCTCGTAAGTTACGTAAAACAGTATCTATTAATATTCTGATTTGTTTAGGCGATTCTTTATTCATACAAGGTACAGTAAATAACGCTTTGATATGATTATGCACTAAAAGCCGTTCGTTATTAAATCTGTTCTCAAGTAAAGCCCAAGCGTGCGAATAGTTGAGAGCTGTAAATTCTAAAGCGCTTATTACTTGATATGCACTACCGGAAAGTGATGATCGTAAATAATGAAACTTTTGAATCGCATCGAGATCTGAACGCATATGTATCATACTAACATATGAATTTTTAAATTCTAACCATTGATCATAAGAACCGTTGAAGGAGGGTAGCTTTATTTGAGGTAATTTTATACTAGAAGTTAACGAGCTATTACAGTTAGAACCGTCATTCATATTTGATTCAATTAAAGACTGTGCCGATGCCATACACGAAAAATAAATGTCTTCAAAATTTTCTCTGTATTCTGTATGATCTTTCATATCATCAGACACTAATTCGATTTTACATTGAATTTTGTTAAACGCCTCATAACTTTCTTGAGCACTTTGCATTCTTAACTTTAATTCTGCCTTTTTAATTGAATCTATAGAAATTTGTTCTACATTTAAATTACACAAATATTTTTTGAACGAAGTTAACCGCAATTTTATACTACCCCGCGAACGTTTTAAATCAACTAACGGATCCTGTTCCGAATCTGATTTGCATGGTGATTTTGGCAATTTCAAGCTATCACCCTTACTACTCATCTTGATGGCTTAAAGAAAGAAAAGATACTCACAATTTTAAATGAATTGACTGCAAACAAAACGCTGAACGAAGTTACGCTTAATCCTGAGCGGATGAGGATGGATGGATGAAAAGAGAGATGGATGGACGATTACGCCTGGAGATCTGGAGATGATGAGAATTGATGGATGGATGATGTCCAGTCTGCTTCAATTCTACTCAAATCTTGATCCGTCTCGAAGTACCAAAATGTTCGTAATTTAGATTGCTTGTATTGTATTCGATTTCAAGATCAATCGGTATTAAAACTATTAACGTTTACTTTGCTTTGAAATAAAAGACGACTCGTATAATAAAGATTTCGTGTATTGTCTGACCAAATAACAACGAATAATGAATAAGAAAATGATGAACGTTACAAATTTAAATATTTGAACGAAGAAAAAAAGTCGTATGAAGTTAGGCGAGGTCCCCCCGCCCGTCGTCCTCTCATTGGCTGATAAGCGGCAACTTCACATTAGAAGCGCCACTACTCACTAGATGTCGCTTGAACAATTGTGTCAGTGAGGATATGAGAAAGAAAGGAATAAGCGCTGAAGTGACGAATGATAGAGAGGAATGGAAGAGGAAAACATGTTGTGCCGACCCTACATAAGTGGGATAAGGGCAGGAAGACGATGACAACTACGCCGCATCAACGTGCCGCAACAAGTTCTGCGTTATCTTGTACCCAATTCCGCTTAAGAATTCAAATTATATTATAGTTGTTCGAACCGATTTCAAACTATTATTTAATATTTTGAATTTAAATGAAGCTACCGTCTACTGCGTTAAAAAAATAACATATAAGTTAAGTGTAGTATGTGATTTAATTTACGTAAACGTAACAAATTAAGTCACATACATATACATTTAATTTCAATTAAGATTGTTTTTTTATAAGTAGCAGTTTTTGCGATCGGCACACATTTAAAGGCGTCATTTTCCTAGTTAGCGGTTTCATTGTTTTCTGCTATTCATTAAAACTGTACCACAGTATTAGTTATGAGAAGATATTAGTTTCGATTCCTGGCAGGAGTACTATGTGGTGAGGTGATTAAAAGAAAACTTTTTTCTGTTCGAAGTTCTGTTTATTAATGCTAACAAATAAACTTACGAAAATCTCTTTTTAACCGAAGTCAAAAAAAGATGAGGTAACTCAATTCGACCGTATATATGTATATATATTATGTATGTTCGGTCACAGCCATGGACTGGACCTGTTGCGCCGGCGATTGCGGGTTCGATCCCCGCACATGACAAACATTTGTATTAGCCATACAGGTGTTTGCCGTGGTCTGGGTGTTTGTGCAGTCCTTGTGGGTCTCCCCACCGTGCCTCGGAGAGCACGTTAAGCCGTCGGTCCCGGCTGTTATCATATACACCTGATAGCGATCGTTACTCATAGTAGGAAATATATCCGCCAACCCGCATTGGAGTAGCGTGTTGGATGGCGTGGCTCTGATCCTTCTTCTACATGGGGAAAGAGGCCTATGCCCAGTAGTGGGATATTACAGACTGAAGCTTTCGGGGGATAGCTTCGTCGTTTATGAACCGATTTTGATAATTATTTTTTGTTGTAAAGGAGATATCCCAAGTGTGAAACCATGAAAAGGAAACCAGGATCTGATGATGGAACCCAGAGAAATCGAGGGAAACCCTCGAAATCGTGGTGACGACTTGTGCGTTTGTTAATTTTTTCGTCTGCTTACCTTGTATTACTTGTCGATGTAATTGAAGTCGGTTTTTTCGTTTGCTCGCAAACGAAATTATCGTGACAAAGGTTGACTGAGAATTCTTTTATTATTAAGAGCACGATTGGTGGATGCAACATTATAATATTCTCATAAAAAAATTGAGATGAAGGATGCAACTGTTAGTTACATTATGCATTCAAAATGATGACTATTCTTTCGATCAAGTTTTTCTGCATCTTGTACTGAACGTCTTCCACGATTTTTCCCGTTTCGATATTTATTGCTACTGTCTGTATATCAGGAATCGTAAAGTGACATTTTATAGCATAGATACTTTTGAATGGTTAAATGTCTGAATTGAATGTCTGAATATGAATTGGTGATGAAAATAGTTCTCTGATACATTAGATACGCTAGCTAAAGTAACTATAAGCGGTTGCTAACATAGCTAGCACTACGTATACCTGCTTTTCCTCTAGGCTTACCTCATTTTGTTTGCATTGGAGAAAGTACCAAGTACAAAGTAGGTGTGCGAATATTTTATATACAAGTTAAGAATTTAAAACGGAAATTTTAAACGGAACTACATAAAATGTCAGAGATGTTTTTTATTCCAAAAACGGACGGCTCACCTGAATGATAAGCGAAAACTATTGTATGATACGTATAGGCGCCTGCGATACCAAAAGCATCGAAAACGCTTTGCCAACCCTACCCCTCAATCCCCCAAAAGTACTAGTAACCTTACTCACCACAGGAACACAAAACTGCTTGAAAGCATTATTATTTAGCTGTGACCTTCTGTAAGTTCGAGGTACTTACCCAATCGAGCTGCTTCAGATTTTGAGCAGGATTTTTCCTGCTATACCCTACCTCAGTCAAACACAAATACAAATATCCATTCCGAGCGGGAAGCTACCGGTCGGCTGCAAACCGTCGGTGTTTTAAGCAACTACACGCATAACTACAGCAGAGCGGCTATTACAAATTATAATATGTAACTCCTACTGTTCGCAATTACTCTTATAAAGAAAGTATCATCATAGGAAAATGAGTCGATATCGTCATTCGACTATGTGGCTACGGTAGTAAAGAATATAGCCACACCCTCTCTTCCCGTGGGTGTCGTAAGAGGCGACTAAGGGATAACACAGTTCCACTAACCACCTTGGAACTTGAAAAGCCAACCGATGGCGGCATAACCATCAAACTGCTGGTTTTGAAATACACAGGCCGAAGACGGCAGCAGCGTCTTCTATATCTAGGTCAACTATGAGCAAAATACATAATGAGTTTACGCCATTTTTGGCACGAACTTGCAGAGGCCTGTGTCCAGCAGTGGACTGTGATAGGCTGAAATGATGATGATGATGATGATGATGATCATCATTCTATTTACCATATCAGTCAGTCAGTCAGTTTAACCTATTGCAATTCACTACTGGACATAGGCCTCCCCATGTTCGCGCCAGACATCCCGGTTTTCCGTAATACTCATCCTGACTACGCCGTCAATCTTACAAAGATCGTCGGTCCAGCGGGAACATCGTAAATCGTATCGTACCATCTACGTGCATGTAAAATGAAAATAGACTAAACCCAATTCATATTACAATAAAATACCCTAATACACAATAAATACAATACAATAAATAACCCTCACTTAGTTGTAGTAAAACTCACGTCTTCCATTAACAGTTTTAAATCACCACAACAATCTATAAATGTAGACTGAAATAGCAAGTGACGACATTTAATTTTATATCTACTTTCAAACTTTCTACTTTTAAAACATATAAAAGAAAATAAAACCTAGAAAACCGTACAGAAAAGAAACGAAATTTATCGTATTTTATTTCTAATGCTAAGCTTATTTGAATAATTTTTTTAGACGTACTGAAAGAGCCTAACAAAATTTTAAGTCAAGTCAATGTTCTTAAAGGCACTGTTGGTCGAACCGCAAAGACAAACTTCCATAGCAATAACAAGTATTTGAACAAATAAAAATGACCGTTGTGACAAGTAATTGTGCGAGTACAAATACCCGTTCTGAGAAGGAATAAAGCCACTGACATGACAGCGTAATTGAAGGTTTCACTACTACTACTATAGAAAGTATTAAATTAAAAAAATTAAAGTATCTTTCTATAGCCATCATCATCATTATCATTTCAGCCTATCACAGTCCACTGCTGGACATAGGCCTAAACAAGTTCACACCAAAAATAGCGTGAACTCATGTGTTTTGTCCATAGTCACCACGCTGGGCAGGCGGGTTGGTGACCGCAGGGCTAGCTTTGTCGCACCGAAGACGCTGCTGCCCGGTAGGATGGTTATCCCGCCATCGGTCGGCTTTTTAAGTTCCAAGGTGGTAATGGAACTGTGTTATCCCTTAGTCGGCTCTTACTACACCTACGGGAAAAGAGGTGGCGGCTATATTATTTAATGCTGGTACCACACGGCAAATTCTTTATTATTTCCTTAATTAACCTTCCTTAAATGTTAGGCTTCGTAATGCAAATTATTCTTTATATCTGATCGTTAGATTCAAAGATTATCGAGAAACAGCAAACAATAAGCGTTTATATTACGATAAATAATGTTATTTTAATACGTTTAATCTGTCTGTTGCATTTGAAAACAAACTTTATTATTTTTAGTAGGTTAAGGTTGCATATGTATTTTGTTTTTTTTTGTTTTTACATATGTTTTGATTTAATATTAATAAACGATTATATTATATATACTTTTGAATAATATGCATGCTATATTTTAAAATATTGCATATTTATGTATTTATTTAAAAAATTCTAAAGTGGTTTTTCATATTTCTTGCCATGTCAAAACGATAAATTAAGCTAGTGACTGTAATTTTTTTTTCAAACCAGAACATTTATTAAAAAAAAAATTGTCTCATAAATAGTGGATAGTAAAAAAAGTTTTAAAAATTATTTTTGTCACCAATATTTAATTGCACACAACAATCAGCATTCTGAGTACGATACTGATTCGGCTTTAAGAATGTCATCGAATCAGGCTGCGTGCCAGATACATTACTTTCACCCGACCTTAGGACACTTGCAGACGGAAACACGTTTAATATATATATCACATTATTGTATAAAATTGGTTAGTTTTTTTTTTCTATGCAATTAATCCGAAGTTTGTTATTTTTTATATATAAATAATGCCATTATATTAGGAAGATTGATTCAGCGTGTAACATCCCACAACTGGGCAAAGGCATCCATGTAGAAGAAAGGTTGAAGCTACTACGTTAGAGGATTGTATGAAAGTTTTAATTTAAAAATATTTTATAATTAATAGAAGCGAAGAAGTAAAAATATTTTCACTGGTTTGGTTTGATGGTTTCGTTCGCAGTGATTATATTTGTACTTGTCTCTAGAGAGCCACATTTACTTTCATAACTGTAACAAAATATTTTTAAAACAAACCAAATACAATTAAAGTAACATTAATATGGTTTGTACTGGGCCTAAGACACTAAATTAAGAAGGAGGTCGATTGCAAGAAAATCTTGCAGACCTAAAATAGAAGGATTTAATATTGCAGCAAAACTAATATTTAGGAATAATAAAATTGTAACTAGCCAATATGTGAGATTTTTTGTGCATTTTTTTTTTTCAGTCTGTTTGTCAGTAAACGGTCACAGCTATAGCTGTTGCGCTGGCAGTTGCGGGTTTGATCCTGGACATGATAAACATTTGTATTGGCTATACAAATTTATGCCGTGGTCTGGGTGCTTGTGCAATCCTTGTGGGTCTACCCACCGTGCTTCGGAAAGCACGTCAAGCCGTCGGTCCCAGTTATTATCATGCACACCTGATAGCGATCGTTACTCATAGTAGGGAATATATACGCCAACCCACATTGGAACAGTGGATTAAGCTCTGATTCTTCTTCTACATGGTGAAAAAAACCTATTCACAGCAGTCAGCAGTGGGATATTACAGGCTGAAGCGTTTGTAAGTTTGTTTCGACATCCTTCCTGTATGATTCTGGCTATTTAACTTTAACCTGTTGTAAATGTTATATCATGATGTGCTGTTCATGATCGACTGTAGAAAGATAACTAAATTAAATGGAGTAACGTCGTAAATAAGTCATTTTGTACATATGAGTATAGGTTTGTACATATGAGAGATTGAGTTTGTACATATGAAAAAAAAAATAGTAATATGTATATAAAATAGCGATTATAAGCTAGTAATAAAATAAAGAACTGTATTTCCCGTGTAATTAATGGTCTACCTGTAAAAAAATTGTTGACCATAAGAACCTTGTAACAAAAGCTTATTTAAGGTTTGTTTCCGCAATAAAAATGTTAACATGTTTTTTTTATTATTTTAGTTTCAGAATGGTTTAACGTAATTATCGTTCTCCAAAATATTTTTGTTTATAATACACAAATTACTGTACATACACATATTTAAAAATCCATCTGAAACAACTAACATATTTTTCTTTTCTTTTCGCTTAAGAATTAAAGAATAAATTATTGTATATGGTTTTGTCTAATTAAAAATAATGCTCTCAAATATTTCAAATCTGAAGTCTAATTATAGCAACTTATTGAGCCACATAACAAGCGTGTACATAATAAGCATACAGCACTAGTAAATAATAATTTGAATAAAGTACTTATGTGATCTTTTAATTTTTTGCTAGTCTATTGTGCTTATGTAATGTGCGAATATGTGTTCGTTGTATTTATAAGAGCCTTGTGATGATTCTGGTTGACATAATAATGTGTTTCAATCATATATAACTCAAAAATGAAAAGACAATATATATTAAAGCCTTAATTAAAGCGTAATTTATTTTTCGTGGATTTGTTGTTTTATTAAAGGTTTATAGATCCTTTTTACTGCCGTGTTTATTTACAGCCGATATATATAAAAAAAAATTGAGAGGAAATTTAGATCTATAGACTTTGAAGCATCGCACTACAAGCCTTTATTTGCAAATGTCAACAATGGTGAAATCGCGCTGATTTTCGAGACCCTAATAAAACTAAATTCTTCTAGTAGGTAGGTATGTACTTGTACAGCTAGAATGCAACAAAATTAACCTACTAAATATCAATGTCGCCATTGAGATATATCATATTATTTTATTTAATTTACTCAGAAATGTATTATTTTAGTGATAATTCAAATGTGACTAACGATATATAGTTTATGAGCTTACAGCTGAACAGTAAAACTATTCAGGCTTTTAAAACTATATTGGACGCCAAAAATTATGAGTAATTACTATGTTAATTTTTAACCTTGTAACTTTTAATTGTTTAGTTTATTAATACAGTATAGTTAAAGATTAAAATGATTACGTCAACACTTTTTTACTTGACAAAGTTTAACGTTAGCGAACCATAAAAGACTGCGTTTTCACGTTTTGGTTCGAAGTAACAGTAAAAAGTATAATCGAAATCACACGTCTTAACCGTTTTGTTATCCATATACATATTGGAATGACACACTGGCGGTGACAGTGTTGCTTGCACGCTACGAGTCTTCATTCGCTCGAGCGACAACAGTCCGTTAGTTGACTACAAGCTCGTGTCGAAACTTCTTACAAATAATGCAGTATTTTTAATCTAAACGTCCTTCAAACAAAATAAAAAAAAATTGACGTACATTTTGGCGGGAACTGAAAAAATGAGGCGCCATATTTTATTCTTTGTTGTCCTGTTTTGTGTTTTTACATTGTGCGAAATGAAAAAAAGGAAAATGGATTATCCTACAGACAAGCAACTTACTTTACAAAGAAAGGAAACAACACCAGCGGACTTTACAAGGCTTTTGGTGATGAGAGTTGTATACGGTTTGGCTAAGGCGATGGGTTTTGAAGAACCAATAAGTGAAGTGTTGAACGGAGCCCTCGTCCCTCCGGGAGCTGATGATGATGATGATGATGATGACTTCGGTGATGACGACGACATATTTAGCGATTATTGATCATGAAGTTGTCGAGTTTATTGCATTTGTGTTTATAACTAAGAGGTATTACTTTTAATTAATGTGTAAACAGTTTGATACCAAATGGAATGCATTTAATTAATTTATTAATTTTAGTATGTAGTAATTGTGTATTTTTATTGTATTTTCATTTTTTTTGTGTTTAATAACTCAAAAAATAGTTGTAAATGAACAAGAGGTATGAAATATAACATATGAATTAACCTCAAGCAAGAACACGATTTTAATATTGTACAGCATAATTATTATCGTCTGCGTTTTTAGCTATCTGCACTAACATTATAAAGCTGAAAAGCTTTACCGAAGAAGGCTATTGGCTATTTTCTCCTTACATTATCCCGTGTAAAACCGCGGGGTGCGGCTGGTTATTAATATTAGATGTTTATATTATTTATTGTTAAATCTGTTTATAGTTTATGTACGTTCTTAATTAATTATTGATTTTATTTGTTATATTTAATGTAAATTAAGTTAATTTATGATATTTGTTACATATTGTACCTGTTAGATATAGTAATTTATTTAATACATTATGTACACATTTTATTGTAAATATAAAATACCCACGATTTGATTTTCGCATTTATTTACTTCTTAAAATTCGAATTTTTATTAGATTTTTATCAAAAACCCCATTTAAATACCTAACTAAATCTAAATAGAATTTATATAGTGATAAACTTAACGTACTACTTTTTGTTTTTCATGTTTATCTCTAAGATATTTAAGCCCTGGTACAGTTTGTAGTAACTCTTCTATCTATACGAATATTATAAAGCTGAAGTTTGTTTTTTGTTTTTAAGTAGAAAAAAATATTCAAAATACTAATCAAAGCATTACCATTTAGATGAAAATTTATGACAATACAACCTATTGATGTTCCCTGCGGATATGCGAATGCAAATCGAACAGTCGGTTTGTTTCGCATAGATAGACGCTGCATGCCGTAACACAGGTTTTCCTAGTATGACAGCAGAGGCATCCTAAATATGATTACTGTGAAATTGCTTTGTAACTACATTTAAGTCTAATCTAAATCTTTTTATTTGGAAAAAATAAAGCATTATTATATCATTTAAACATTAGGCACCTGCTCTATCTATTCCACCTGTTTTATCTGATCTACTGCCCTACCCGCTCTATCTGCCTTTTTACTTCACATCTATGTTATAATTATTATATTCTATTCTGAATGAGATTTCCTAAAATACATCGTAATGAGTTTTTAAAATGACAAGCTTGGATGGGAATTAGTGAAAATTCTTGATCATTTGTTTTTTAGATAGCCAGAGTTCCTAGGGAGGGTCGGAGTTAGTCGGCAACGCGCTGCCAATGATCCTGGTGTTACAGGTGTCCATAGGCTACGGTGTCCACTTACAATAAGAAGGACCGTCGTTTTTTCCACCTTGTTAATATAACAAATGACTAAAATGTTATAATCAATCAACAGTTTTCATTAAGCTCCCACGAAGCATTTTTTTAGGATTAACAATATCTCACTGTTCATGATATTCTGATATATATCGGATCGACAACATGTAACATCTTCTCCAAAACTAATTGAATATTTATATGCCCGATTACCCGTTACCGATGCCGTGGTGAAAGTATTAGTATTCAAGCGAGACGTGACTTAATCGCGAAGTTATTGAGAACGCATAAAATAATTGCAGTTCGGTAAAAAAATAATCTCTGTGTCATCGCGAGATTTTGAATTAAAAAGCATTGATATGCGTTCATGGTCCACTACGTGTTAGCGATGAGATTTCTTTTTAAAAATATACTATCACGGAGGAGGTTAATTTTAACATAACATATTACATTTCAACCCTTCTCCTACATGGAGAAAGAGGCCTATGCCCAGCCCGTGGGATATTACAGACTAAATCAATCAATCAATCAATAAATACGTGAAATGGTTTTATAAACAAAAAGAGACGAACATAATCAATGGTAAAATCTAAACGGCTCGACTACCTAAGAAAACTTTAGCTGTTATTTCAAAATACTTTTAGATATTAAGACTAACAACTAAACATAATTCGGCAGGTAATTTTCAAAACTACTCAAGGCCACTTTTCTTCAATTCAAATTTTACGACAGCATTTGAGGGTTAAACCTTTTGTACATTACAAACGATTTTACTACAAACCTATTTCTTTTTGAATAAACTTTATTTTTTAGGAGCTTACTTTATGTTAGCCTTGGTTTGGAAATAATTAATTTGTTCCTATAATCTGTAAAAGTAGTTGGTAATGTTTGTTCAAAATTTTAAATTTAACATTGGCTTCTAAATTATTACGTCATTGGCAAACTGAGTCCACCATTAGTTAACTTTATTACATGTTTGAGGTTTTGTAAAAAAAAATACACAAACAAGTACTTATCAGCCTTGTAGTTGTAGCCTACATGGTAATTTGTAATACGTTCAAGATGTGATCACACATCACGATCAATTTTCTATACACAATTATGAATGTAATAAAATCATAAGGAGGTCAATCCCTATCATTTGTATAATTATATGTTTATTTATTTTTAAAGGATGGTCAACACATGATACCCAAAAGTTTTGACAAAACAATATACGGAAAATACTCGCTTATTGTGCTCTTTCAATGAAATAATATGTATACATATTATTTCATTTATCATAAGTACATAAAAGGACAAGTACAACATTGAACATTAAAAATAAATAATTAGTACGTGTTGTAGCTACACTATAATAGGCAAAACAAAAATGTTGTAATTCCTTATCTGTAGATATATATATATATCAGTACTCAGACCCTTTTCTTTTTCATTTTAGTTTATATATATTTTTTCGTTGAAATGGCACCCCTATTCCTTTACTGGCTCACTTGTGTCATTAGTTAATATATAGTTATGAGGGAGGTTGGTTGACCATCCTTAACACAGAATATGCTAATAATCTAACCAGGATGTTCATTCTAAAATAAAAAAGTTTACATAAGTAAATGAAATTTCTGCATAAGTTAACTGTTTATAGTAAATGTGTATACAGGAATGACTCATTTATTCTGCGAAGTGAGAATTAACTGGGACCGGACACTGGTATAATGGCGACGATAGCTATACAATATAATTTTAATATGAAAGTTCATCAAGACACACACACAAAGATCATATACAACCTCGTATATCATATACAAACTTCGTAAATCAACATAAAATTCATCTTTTACTAGGTAAATTCATATTTTGCCCCGTTATATTATAGAGGTAAAAAAAATACTATTAGCTATAAAAACATTTATTATGTCATAAATCTTCATTACAATCTAAAAACCAGGACGGATTATCAACGAACACCTTGTCTTGAGTACAGACTACGTCATCATCATCCATTTCATCATTAATTTTCTTATCACCTTCATCACGATCCTCTGTGATAACTTGATTACAATCTAAAAACCAGGACTGATTATCAACGAACACCTTGTCTTGAGTACAGATTACGTCATCATCATCCATTTCATCATTAATTTTCTTATCACCTTCATCATCATCCTCTGTGATGACTTGATTACAATCTAAAAACCAGGACTGATTATCAACGAACACCTTGTCTTGAGTACAGACTACGTCATCATCATCCATTTCATCATTAATTTTCTTATCACCTTCATCAACATCCTCTGTGATGACTTGATTACATCCTTTCATTTTTCGCACTAAATCTCCCCATTTCAATTTAACATCACAAAACGGACAAGTACCGGAGATAGGTACAAATTCTCCAGGTGAAAGAAAGATATCCGCTAAACAGCATAAATGAGCGACTAAATCACAGTTGGAATTTGTGCAAGATAATTTTTCATTATCTTTTAGATATCCAGAGCATATTAAGCATTCTATTATCTGGACTTGCGAATTCGTACTCTTAGTTTTGAAATTTTTACTCTTTACTGGCCCATGACAGATGATCATATGATCTGGAGGATTCTTGTCGTCCTAAAAAATAATAAAAATATACATAAAATATATTCTTAATTTTATTATTTTTATATTTGGGTAGGCTTCCTAATTTAATGATTTAATTATTTTATCTTCTAGTGTATAGATTTGATTGATCTCACGATCTGACGATGTGTTCCTTTATGAATAAAGGAGCCAACGGTAACCACTTATCATCACGTGGACAGAACGTTTGTTCGGCACCTAAGTATGTGAATGATCAATGATACTAAATAATGTATACATAAATCAATGACATTCGTGCTCTACCAATTATAATTATAACGAAAATTACGTGAGTCCAAACCGCATATAAAGTATACGCGATCAGAATCGACCCTACACAAAACGAAAGTAGAAAGTCAAGTATACAATTAAATATGGGAAGGATACAAGACTATATAATTTTATATTTTTAATTGCGTTATAAATAACGTAAAAAGAAAGTCACCAATGAAATGGAAACTCTTCGAGTTAGTAAATTAGAAAATTTTAAAGGCGTTTTTCTCGAAAACTACCAGCTATTCGACCGAAATATGTTAAAAGACGGAAATATCTATAGCTAGGTCGGCAAACAAGCGTGAGGTTCACCTGATGGTAAGCGATTACCGTAGCTTATAGACGCCTGCAACACCAGAAGCATCGCAAGCGCGCTATCGACTCTATCCTTAATCAGGAGCTCTGGTCACCTTACTCACCAACAGGAACACAATTCTGCTTGAAAACAGTATTATTTAGCTGTCAAACACACAAACATCTAAACAAAGTGTCATCTTATAAGAGTAGGCCGCCTCCTCGTCATCACCAACTTCGCTTTCGAAAACTGCCATTAAAAGCTAAGCCTAATGTGATATAAACTTCAGCGAAATCGGATCCTTGTCCTCGTACACTTTTATGTTATAATCTTAAACATTTTCCTTAAATATAATTGCTCATAAAATACTTACTGGAAATTTCACAAAGTAGTCGTTTTCAAGCCACCTTATGACCAAAGGCAAGCGACACCACGGACCAACTCTGAGCATTTCTGTTAGGACTCTTAATTTGAATTGAAATTCGGATTCTTTACGAGGTATCTTTTTTAAATCTAAATGCTGTAATCTTGTTGTTCTATTTGGATTTTGCCACGCCCATTCAAACTACAAAATATTTAAAAAATTATAATAATAAGGACAAGGATGATCAAACTTAGGATGATCAAACTTCATAATAAAAAGCAAAAACTTGTTGAAGTTCGAATGTTTAAACGACAAACAATGTTGTAAGAATAAACAACCAGAACTCATAAAACTAATATGTAACGAATTCAATAACATCATGAGGAATTTTTCGATCATTGGAGCAGCCTGGTGGATTAAGCTCTGATCCTTCTCCTACGTGAAGAAAGAGGCCAATGCCCAGCTGTAATTAGCATTAAGCGTATGAGGAATTTAGAGTATAAGAATCTGTTTCAAGTTGTGGATAAAGTTTATCGTTCACGTAAGTTACAAATAGATTCAAACAGTTCAAGATAGAATAGGGCTTTATTTTTCGCCATAATTAAGAAACTACAGCTTTTAGATTCACAATTGTGAAAAGAAATATGCCATAAATATAGCGGAATTCGGTGGTCAAAAATTATAATACTTATATAAAAATAAATAAGAAATAAATTCATCAAATCTTCTAAAGTGTACTAAAAACAGTCTTTTTAACAGTTGTAAAATCTAGTAAAAAGTCTTTACCTATGAATATGCCGTTATTATTTAGATACGAGTAGTGTGAAAAAAATAATAAAGCATTATATCTTTCATTACACTTAGATTAATATTTCAATGCGGAAATAATGATGTGTGCTAATCACAATTTTGAATGCAGAAATTTACGCGGTTTTCGAGTTTTTCGAGTTTTTTTTTATTACAAAAAAAATCGTTTACACAGTTTTTCTTAGATATTGTATTTTAGTACTAATTTTTACTCAAATATATATTACTAGACTCGTATGTGTTTGTTATGTGCTTATTGCAAAGTTGTTTCGAAATACGCGTATTCCAATTTACGCAGTTTTTTTCGGACCTATTGCGGAAATTCATACAATCAAAGCTTGCGATCGTTAATTTATGGTAGCTGCTTAAACATACAGCCTATTGATAACTATAAAATTTGTAAAAACATTATTTTTTTCAACGCGGTAATACAGAACCTAAAAAAATTAATGTAGGTAGGTACATCTATCTTTATTTTCGGATACACAATAGCTCTATCAACGTACGGAATACCGGGGTCATTTGTTTATTTGCCCTGGTTCACTTATTATCATTACCGCAAGTGAACGCACTGTGTGTTTATATATTCATATTTTTGTTCTGGAAAGCTGATTTTTAGCATACCCATAGAGTCTGTCTCTATACAAATATTTGTCATGAGAAAAGATGCTGATTTTTTATGCATACAAAACACATTATATCAATAAAAAAACATTACACTCACTACCATATATTTATCACACACACACGCATATATATACTATTTTGTTTATTACTATAGAAGTATTATATTATAGTCTTTGACAACAGAACCTAAATAATGTTTAAACTTATAATTTAAATTAATTATAGTCTTATTTCGACCATTAGGCGATCACTAGTTCACTTTATAAAACGGCAATTTCATATATAAGGACATAATAAAATTGTAACTGTGTATTGTAAAGTATAAAGAAAGGATAATAATCTAATATTTATAAATTTTAGCACATAATATAAGCTATAATACAATACATACATATTTAAAAAAATCACTACTAAAAAACAATTATTGAAAAATAGTTTGAGTTGTTTATATACATTACATCTATAAAAAAATTACTATAATGCTTTTATTTTGTTAATAAACTAAAATTTTCAACTACTTACTCTTAATCCTGAAATGTTGTTTGGGAACCCGTGAACAATCAATACCATTTTCCTAAAATAAATGAGAAATTAATACTTAATGAAAATTTGATATTTAATGACATAATAAAGAAAACTAATATGTTATATATACCTCTATATTATAACATACACACACGGTCGTCTGTTCCTACGGTAACCAACTTATGTTTGAGTTATAGGTAACAGCCGACTGTTATAGATATTTTTTTTTTTTGATAAATATACATAGAAATAATACATCTATATAAATAAAAATGAATGTTGCTAAGCGCATAACTCGAGAATGGCTAGAACAATTCAGCAAATTTCTTTTTTTTTTTGTATGTTCCTTAACAGGTTTTAATACCGAAAAAAAAATTAAAAATAAAAATTTATTAACTTTTGACAGAACGAAGTCTGTCCAGGCAGCTAGTAAATAAATAAATACAAATATTTCACCCATACTCCGGCAGAAATGGAAACCGCAACCCAGGAAGCAGAAAGCACTATAAACTGCACTCACGGGTTAGGAAACTTTACTTACTATCCTTTTTATGCATATGATTATGAATATTGTATTAGTTAAAAGAAAATAATATTAATTGATGGTGATCCTAAGAATCAATTTCAAAGATTGCTCATACTGGTTACCTCACACACAGGCTACTGATAGGCTTTATCAGGAGGAGGTACACAAAGGCCTAAGACTTGCAAACTGAGGCAATTTACTTTTATTTGTATATGAATAAATGCAGAAGATAGAGATATATAAAGTAATATTTTGTTGTGATATAACAAAAATGGAGATGCTAAAATTTAATGGCGTTCCTACCATAAATTATAAATGTTATGTAGTTACATTAAGTTACAGTTTTAAATTGTTTTGTAAGCACACCCGCACATATTTCAGTAGAAAATTTAATTGATTAAAAGCCCAGAAATTTTACAGCAGCAGAAAATTTTCTGAGGATTATTTCACTCATTGCTGATAAAGTTTTAGACACTTGTTTGACATATCAGTAACCAAATTAAAATAGTCAATGATAAAGATTCAGTTTATATTTTTCTGATTCGTCATATTAGTTCAATTTATCCGCTAAAAAAAAATTAATAATTTGACAACTCGTCTTATTGCCTCCACGGGTGACAGGGGGCTGGTGATCCACTGGTGACAAGAGAGCTAGTGAATTTTTTGCCTAGAGAATCAGCATAGCGGTTCAACGGGCAAATGGTGCCAGCATTATTGCCACCATTCCACCAGATTACACATTCGATTAACCTGTTTTTTAGGCCAGCCATTTCATTATTCCACAGAAGAATCGAGTCAAGGAAAAATAATGGGTAAATGTTTTGGCTGAAGATTGTGGGCATGCCCACTGTGCAAACAATGATAGATCCGCTCCTGCTCCTGATAAAATCTTCTAATAGTCTCTCAAAAACTTTAGATACACTTTATCAGCAAGAGTTAATTAATAGCTAAACAATAAATAAGTAAACCACTGCAATAATATAAGAACAATTACCAAGGACCCCTATTACTAGTTCTGTGCGCACCGCCGGCCCAAGTACCTCTGTTATGCTGCATAATCCTCCTATTTGGATCCCTCGTATACCCAATGTAAGTACGTCCCTTAAACTTGGGGTTTATATTGTATAGGAGGTAGACTCCATAAAAATCTTCTACTATTTCAGGTTCAGCCATTTCGAAAGATTCATTATTAATTTTGTTTAAATATTATTAGCCCTATAGAACATTTTTAAGCGATTATCGATTTGTGATATATTTATATTATACATATTAGTAACAAATTCAGATTATATTATTTTGTCAACAAACAAATTATAGAATTTAAAATTATGAACGTCAACTAGAGCGTCAGAGCGATCAAAATGACATCTTCCGTATTTTATTATTATACTCTTTGATGACATCTGTACTTTTGTAGGGTATCTTCACTATGTTTTTATTACGGTTTTTCTTCTCTTTGATCCAAAATTTCCTTACTAACAATATCTTGTAATATGTGATAGCTATAATATCTTACAGACATGAAAAAACACGCAGAAGCGAATATATTATTTTTTGTCACTCAAAATATTTCAGTTATTGGTTCTAACCAAACGCAAACATTGATACGTCAAATATGACATTTAACAGCTGTTTTCTAGGTGTCATTTTCGGTTTCATAAACAAATCGAAATATAATCGTATATTTTGATTTTGCTATCTATTTCTAAGTTTATATTTTAGTTAAGATTCATAATTCATTTTAGTATCAATTCTTAATAGGTGTTTGTTTCTATGGAATATAACTAAAAATGTCGAAAGAATTATCCCAAGTAAAGCAGTTGAGGTTATGCGCTTTGTAAGTAAAACATTTATAAATTATTTATTCATTTACTTGGATTGAGATTTTAATTTTTAAATTATTTTCAGATGTGATGACAAACCTAGTAAATACTGCTGTCCAAGATGCGAAGTTTTTTACTGCTCCCTCGATTGCTACAAATCAGACAAACACATGGAATGTTCGGAAAATTTTTACAGAGAGTGCGTAAACCAAGAATTAGCATCACATCATGTTGATGAAGATGCTAAATTGAAAATGGTCGAAATATTGAAGAAAATGCATGAAAATGGAGATGATGAGATTGATGATCCTGAAAATTGTGAAGATGTTGACTCTGATGATGGGTCAGATATAGATTTACACACACGAATACAGGATTTAAACTTGGATGATCCGGATGCTCTTTGGAATGCATTGACTGAGGATGAGCGAAATGAATTTGAGTTTATGCTGAGCAAAGGTGATGTAGGCGCTATAATACCACAGTGGGAGCCCTGGTGGTTGTATTGTAAGGAAAAAAAACTTATAGAGGATGTAAACGAGACCAGTAATGAAGCAGAGGTATTAAAGACATGCCCTCAAATAAAATCTGTACCAAAGTTTTCGTCTCTCACTGTAAGTAATTTTATAACCTGACATATTTATTTTTAGTAATGTAAATCTTTAGAAAAACTGACCCCAGAATAGTGCTTGTTTGAATTATAAATTTGTCCTCCTTACTTCTATACAATATTACTACTTACTTGTATACAATTTAATCTTATAAATCTTTATAACAGAATAAAATCAAAATTCTAGAATCAGAAACAAAGATATGTTTTAAAAATTATTAAATGTCCTCGTCATGATAAAACTTACTTTTAGAACACGTAAATTAATAAAGTATTGAATATAAGACAAGTATTTTGTATTTTATTTTACAGAGTGTGAAACCATCCCCTGCTATAAGATTCAATATGGCAAATGTAATAGCTTCATATGCATTCACTTTGAGGTACTTTAATGGTGAAATAGAACCCGTGGAAACAGCAATTTATATGCTAGATATTTGTACAAATTTAAATAACAATATTAACTTTGAAGATCCTGATTTGGCGATTGAATCGGTTGCTCAAAGATGTTTACAAGTGAGTAAAATTACTGTACTTTGCTGCATCACATTGTATTTAATTTAATTGTTAAAATATCCTATGACATGCGATAAAAAAATCAAAGCTAATTGTGCTGCTCTGTTTAATGGTTAATTTATGGGTTTTGTATTTGCCATACGGCACTGCTATGCTGTGTAGCTATGGCATTAAAGAATTTAGCCACCCCCTCTCTTTCCGTGGGAGTCATAAGAGGCGACTAAGGGATAACACAGTTGCACTACCACCTTGGAACTTAAAAAGCCGACTGATGGCGTGATAACCATCCAACTGCTGGCTTTGAAATACACAGGCTGAAGATGGGCAGCAGCGTCTTCGGTGCGACAAAGCCAGCCCTGCAGTCACCAACCCGCCTGCCCAGCGTGGTGACTATGTGTAACACACACAAGTTCACGTCAGTGAGTTGGAGTGAACTAGTGGAAGCCTATGTCCAGCAGTGGACTGCAATAGGCTGAAATGATGATGATGATGATGGCACTGCTAAGATCGTTTTTTACATATTATTTACTCTACATATTTAGAAAAAAAATCTATGTCAAATATTTTCTTGAACCAATTAATGATAATGTTCTTGTCTTTTTTTTTTCAGAGCGAATTAATTGAAACAGATGAAACAAGTTTAGATGTGATGAGAAATGACACATTACTAATTTTGAAAGGACCTAGTGAAGAAAATAAATTATTTTACAGTAAAGCAGCATTCTCACATATCATACAGATTTTCACAGATGCAAAATCACAGTCCAAATCGAACAAAACAGACTCCAATGTTGACAATAAAAACAAGGGGATCTTCTCTAAAAAATTCCCAGAACATAATAAAAATCATTTGCCTAGTATAGATGTGAGCAAACTTAAGAAAATTATAAAGAAACTCGAATATTATTTATCGTTTCTAGATAGTTGTAATGATTAATTTGTGTATATGTATATTATAAAATAAAAACATCTTAAATATTTTTATTTATTTTTATATTTTATTTACATTAATTTTTATTAGCCTTTATATTATGTCCTTCCATATATAATCAGGGTAAATTAAACATACTATAATTTTGTAACATCCTTGAAATGCTCTTGTCTTTTTGGGGTCCATATGCTACCATGCTACCATAACCGCATACTATTAAGTGGATTGTACACTTTATTTGCCATAATAGGATCTTGTGCAAAGTGCAAAATAAATCACTTTACATTATAAGAAATATCTCGAATTTCTTGCCATATTCTTGATGGCACATGTATTTAAAAATAATAACTAAATAATTTACACTTGATGACAAACTGACGATAGGTTTCACAAATAAAACACTTTTACCTGTACCATATACTTTATTTCAACAACAAAGACTATCAGAGGAATGTCGAAAACATTTATTCAGATATACGGCAATAAGTTACAAACGATAACTTAATTTTACTATGAAAAAGAAACTCGTTACAAAGCGATTATAATAACAACATACATAAACGCATTAATAACTTTGAAGCTAAGAAGCTTTTAAGGAGTCATTCACTTTAGGAGGGGTGAAGGAATTATATTGTGTGTATCTTAATTAAGGCCAAGTTAATCCAAGATGTCTTAAAATGAATGATCAACCCCATTTGTAAGTCTTGTTTTAATAGCTTATAATTATAACACAGGCAATAATATAGTTTTTTAGTATCGGAAGGTACTTATTAAGTAGCCTCTACTATTAGTAGTAGCAGATATACAATTAAAGAAAATAAAGAAAAGTATTTTTATTAAGTTTGTAATCTTATTGCCGGGAGGTATTCATTACATTAATCTCAGCAATCTATATTTATATAGTATTAAAGATTTTTTTTCATTTAATCTTATATTTAATGATATAATTCAAAGCGTATAAATATTAATAATAAATTTAATAGAATATCGACATCATCAACAACTTGAACTGACACAAAACAACAAATTTGCACTAAATATCGAAATGATCACACATCATTCATTTAAATATTACATTAAATAACATACGTTACGTACATGAAAATATCATATTTTTCTGCGATAAAAATATATATTTTTTCGATTAATTAAACCACGTTTACATTTCTCATTTTTCGTATTTCTTCGAAACAAATTTGAGCTGTAAATTATGTAAACGCAATTTTTATCGAGAGCAAAGAGCGGAATCAATAAACTTCTTAAGGTTTGATACCATGAGTTATAATTATACCTACGTCATAATATCATATATTTAATATAAATCTTTCAAGGTAATTTTGGCTGTACTTTGTGGGAATTAACAACTATAAGGAACCAAATTCTACCAAAATAGTAATACCACTAACTCGGCAACACCGTATTTATGATTCGCTAAAATTGTATCAATAAACAAATACTTAGGTGCAAATAAATAGGTGAATCGATATGCCATAACCTTTTAAAAGTACCAACACCTTGACTACTCATTCGATTATAATTTTCCTATAACTTTTATGTTTCACCATATATGTAAATATAATCCATCTAATGGCTGTATAAGGTACCCATAAATTGTAACATGCAGATCTGTAATATTTTTCGAATTTCGAATTAGTATATTTTCCAAAAATAACAAAAAGTTCCTTCTTAACTACGTTGTGTAGGAAATGTTCTAATGGCATAATGAATCGTGCTAATCAATTGCTTTCATGTATCATCGTCTCTTGCCAGCTTAACAATCACTAACTACACCAACAATCATATAGACTATTATGGCAATACATATATGTATTTATAGGAAAAAATATATAAATCATTCACATTAGCCAGGTATTGCGTGCCATCATTTATAATGTAGTTTTAAAAATAAGCTGGTTATCGTAGCTATATATCGCTCACTGCATCGTACTTATTAATATTTTTATGATGTTTTAATATATTTATCAATGAGATCCCATATAAAGTTGTAAGTTTACCAATGTACAGTCAACCTCAAAAATACTCTATAATTTCATTAATATTGTAAAATGAAAGTATACATTTTGATCTGAAATATCTTTAGGAAAACTTTCTCCAAAATTCTGTTGCATATTTTATTAATAATACAAACAATAAATCTGACTAAAGTTTTATTTTAATGGGTTTTAAAATGAAAATTATTATTTACTTATGAGTGTAAACGTGTTATTGAGGTCGACTGTACTGTAAAATTTATTTTAATAAGTTACAGAAATACGGAAAGAAATATCAAATAACGACATTTTTCACTTATTAATAACAAAAAGTTACATAACAATAAGCATATTGTTTATAACATATTACTTTAATTTTTATATCATTATAATTGAAATTTTTCGAAGAAGATATAAAATATATATTATAAGTAATTCTTATTACATTATAAGCTTGAAATGTCAAATCCATTTGGTATAATATCGACTCAGGAATGTATCTCTCAAATACAAGTTTGTTATCTTTACAAACAATGAAACTGAAAGGAATTTTAATAAGAGGGTTAAGTAATGCAATTATATATTATTTTAATAGATAATTTAGTATATTGAGAAGTATGATATGGAGGAAAGCGACAAAGAAAGAAAGAAGGACTGAATGTTAAGGAATAAATGAATTTTTTTTCTTTATTTGTTTTTTTTTTTCGTAATGAAAATGATCCGCATAAATATTATTATGTACTCAAAGTAAAGCAATAAATGTACACATATTTAGACATATAGTCAAAATATATGTTTATTAATATAATACTATGCCCATTTGAATGTAAACTTTCAATTAGATAAGTAATTTATATATGGGGTTACAAAAATTATCCTTTAGACGTTGTACGTTTCTCCACAAAAATATGTTAAGAAAACGTAATAGATTTTAGTCAAAACATTTAATTGTACTGCTTTATTTCCTATACTTCTTAAACAAGTCAGAATTAGCATAAACTGCTATAAAAAATTTTTCGTAAAATTCTCAAAATACTGTGGTATCTAAATCTGATACTAGTAACAAACTAAGACCGATTGCATCTTCTTACTTTGACGGATAGAAAATTATTATTAATAAAAATTAAAATACATTTTCTGGACGTTGAACCAGGAGTATTCATTGAAACTTATTATAATAAGATATTTGTTAATATGAAAGCCTTTTGTTAATATTAAAGAAGACATTGATACACGTTCTTTTGATATCACCGTACCACATTCAACAAAATTACGTCAAAACCCAACCTCCATATATCCATATTACAAACAAACAATAGTTTATTTTTTATCATTAATTAAATAAAAAAATATCTATAACCAACATACCAACACACCTTATTTTAATACGGAATTTGGTTTTGATAATATTGTATCATATCATAGGTCCTAGTTCTGAAGTTGAGGAAGGAATTCCTTATAACGGATAACATGAAAGCGGCCGCTTCCTTTTCCGTTGAATTTGGCGCGAACCTCGATCTTAACTGTCGTATAGTCTGTCCCCGGAAACAGGGTAAGCCGGTGTCTAACATTAGCGATACGATTGATATTATTGCTTCTTGATACGGCCTGGAAAATAAAAAAATTGAAAATATCATTAAGTATTGATGAATATCTAAACTGGACATCCATATACATAATTGTGTATATTCTCAATCAAAAAAAAAAAAACAATTTATACATCGACAAGTACATTATAGTACAATAAACATTGTTATGGATTACTCATAAACTACTCATCAGATCTCTCTATAAATGGAAGCACATGACCAGAACCAGCTTTTGATTAAAAAAGAATCATCAAAATCAGTACACCTAGTCACTCATCATCACTTCAGGCTATCGCAGTCCACTGCTGGACATAGGCCTCCACAAGTTCACGCCAAAAATGGCATGAACTCATGTGTAGTGCCCATAGTCACCACGCTGGGCAGGCGGATTGGTGACCGCAGGGCTGGATCTGTCGCACCGAAGACGCTGCTGCCCGTTTTCGACCTGTGTATTTCAAAGCAAGCCGTTGAATCGTTATCCCGCTATCGGTCGGCTTTTTAAGTTCCAAGGTGGTAGTAGAACTGTGTTATCCCTTAGTCGCCTCTTACGACTCCCACGGGAAGAGAGGGGGTGGCTATATTCTACACCTAGTAAAAAGTTATATGCAATACAGACGATTTGAACGACAACTTTTTTTTTATAATTGATTCGGCGTTAAAAGCCCAAGAAAGTGTCCTTTCATTGTATCAAAATAACAACTTTTTACAAAATTCTCTGATCGAATCGATTCTTATGCAAGTTCAAAGATTTTAAAATATTTATACTCTCGTCCAAATACAAATAGTTTCTTCTTATTCTTCGATATTTCTTGACTGATTTTTATGTAGTTTTCACCGGCTAGTAGCTGATACTTTAAGATACGACTTGGGCTTTTATTGTGACTTGTCTAAAGCCTAAGTTAGCTGTTATACTGACGATTCTGAGTTCGAAGGTAGCTTGTAATAAGCCGGAATTTACTCCATACATTTTCGTTGTATCGATTGTTTCTTTCGAATTCCATGAAAAATATCCTGAGAATTGATTTTATCAATGTTCATTATTGGAAGATAGTTCTGACCTGACAGCCAAGAAGGCCTGCACGCACAGTTCACAGAACCACTTGAAGGGCGGCGCCTCCATCTTGCCGCCCATCACCATCACCATCTCGTCCGTCAGCTTGATGTCGGGCTCGAAGCCGAGGTTACCACCCGGGGACGACTCGAACATAAAACCGAAGTCTGGAGATAAAGTTATAATTACAAATAAATAAAAAACACTTTTTTGTAGAAATATCTGGCGAACTTTAACTTTTGAACTTGACTTTTAGCGATTTTTAATTTTACAATAAAAATATCGCGGTAATTAATCGAAATAGAAATATAGCCTATATTTAAGTTGGACAAAACTACATATCTGTGCATAATTTCATTAAAATTGGTCCAGTAGTTTCGGAGATTAGCCTGGACAAATATCGTGACACGATTTTTTTATTATAGCCGTTATTATGCGCTCATTGGACGATTATGCAGAAGTGCCTTGCCAAAGTAGCTCGTATATTAAGACAAAGAAAATTTTAAAAAGGGCTAGGATTTTTTTTTCAGTTAGGAGTCGAACACCCAATGTAGATTAAAGCTACAATTCTAATATGTTGAATTATTACGTGTATACTTCTGTAGGTAATTATTTTTGGATTATATCAAATGTATGGCATATTAATACATGTATGAAATATATGTATTTTTTATTTTAATATTCATCATTAGAGCCTATACTGCTGGACATAAGCCTCCACAAGTTTACGCCAAAAATACGCCAAAAATAACGTGAACTCGAACGTGTTCTTTAATTATAGCTGGACGCTAGGAAACGCACTCCGACTTTATGTAATAGACACGTGTGACGTCATGTGTGAGTAAATTGTAAATTGTGTACAACAACACGGCTGATCTTGTGTGCGTCATATGATCGAAATTTGTCTTCTTACTAAATGGTACGAAATTTTGAAAAATAGTGTGTCTTAGACGTAGTCGAACTTTTAAACTGGTAAATTAAAAATAATAACGTACATTGATAAAAACGTACACACCTATATGAATGATGTGTCCGTCTGTGTCCAGCATAATGTTACCGTTGTGTCGATCTTTGATCTGCAGCAGGAATCCTATGACGCTGTACGCAGCCATTGACGTCACAAAACACCTTCTCGCCGCCTGGAAAATATTATTTTTATCGTAGTAATTAGATATGAATTTATAAATTTATTTTTTCTTTCAATAATAAAGGAATTAGACTGATCGATATAAGTTCACATAATATACCAAATTTTATAAGGTAAGTAACACCAACAATTCACAAAAAAAAAAAATATCTCTTCTCCAAATTAATGCAATAAAATCTGGTTTGTACAAATATTATTTTACAAAAAAAAATGATAGTTTTACCTGAAACTCTCTGGTAGTTTCGTCCCCATACTTTTTGATGAAATACTCATACATGCCGATGTCCGTCTGTCGTCCCAACTGATCTCTTGACTTAGCGTTAGGCACGCATTCTATAACGCCACACTGAAATATTTACCAGTTAATTTAAACATCATATCTTATTTTTTCATATGGTAATGATTTGGCAATATTTTTGTTAATTTCGGTATAATTTGAAAACAAGTAATGTGGAAAAGAAAATTCAATGTTTTATTATTTGGTTCTTGTGAGGACTTAACCATTGAAATTAAGATTTATCACATTGAGATGTAAGCTACTAATACCACAAGATATAAGTAATCAAAAAAATATAATGATACATGTTAAATATCTTTAGCTATCTTCTACACAATTTGTTTAAAGTTTATGACAAAATTTAATGATTCAAAAGAAACAGAGAAATTACAGAGAATAGAAATTAACTAAGTTTTTTTTTGGTCGTCAAGCATGTTCTGTTACTCACTATTTTATAAAATTAATGGGTTACAAGGTAACCCACTAATTTTGTAAAATACGGGGGGGGGGGGGAATTAAGGGGTTAATAATATATAGGGCAAAACAACTTTCGCTGGGTCAGCTAGTATATCTATATATACATACCCCTGGAGCAGTAGCTACAACTTTATAAGGGAATAAGTATAGATCGAGGCCGACTTGTTGAAATATGTTCTTGAACAATGATATAACTTGCAACGCCAGCATGTCTTGTCGTACGTCATCCCCTACTTTGAATATGGCTGCTTGCCATGTCTCCGCTGCTATTGATGTGTATCGATCTTTGCCTTCTTCCTGTTTTGAGAGAAAAATTGCAACACATAAATAAAATCAACCTACATTTTTAAGATATTTGTTTTTTTATTCCTATATTTAAGACTTTTTACTAAACGTCTCGCATAGTTTTTCATAGCAGAAATATTTTTTATTTATTTATAGTAGTTTATTTGAAAACCTCTAGAACGTTCTAAATTACTGAAACTATTTACTGTTAATTAATGTATAAGACGCTCACAAAACCGTGTGACAATATGACTTAAAACGTATAATGCACCAAATTAAAAAAAAGCATTTTGCTTATGCAAAAAAAAAGCATTAGAATAAAACACAAAAATGTATTCGATAAATTTAACCTCGCAAAACGCTCGGTGCGAGTAGAATCGGTAAAAAAAAGTTAAATAAATTTTACAAACTTACGGAAGGTATTTCCTCCCCAGATGCGATAGCCATAGCGACTGTTTCCATTTCAGCTATGCCATACTTTCGTACTCTAAAACGAGCTAAGTATGGCGCTTTCGCGGCACTCTGCATAGGCGTACCTAAAAATATTAACATAATTGTTTTAAAAGTATTAATAACACGCAACATCAATTTTAAACATGTACAACACAGTGTAGCATTTTTATGTTAAATTTAAAATGTCTCAGATTTTTACTTAATTTTATTTTGATTTTATTTAATTAGAATAGCTTACAGCTTATTATAACTAATAGAGAAGAAAAATAAAAAAAAAGCTAATAACACGCTACCACATATTGAAACTAAACAAAACACAACAAAGGCGAATATTCCTAGAAAGAGTAATCTATACAATCCTAAACAAAACTACTTAGTTACCAGTGTGCAATGTAACAATGTGATTGAATTATTTATAGTATATAAACAACATACAGATCATAAAAACTTAAATACTGCACTAATATATTAAACTTACCGCTTTTATAATCTATATCAACGACCATAGAATCAGGATTAGAGGGTAAATAGCAGCCCGGTTGCACCTGCAAATATGAAAAGAGATTTATACAAGGGTAGAATTTGTTATTAATTCGTACGATTTATTTTTGTGTCACCCACACATTTTTTGAATATCATATCAAAAATCGACCGTTCCAGCGGGGATCCAACCAACATCTCCGACTTACCGTGTCGGCGCTCTAACCAATTAAGCTATGGAACGATGTACTCACTAGATCGAATTTTTTGATATGATGATTTTATATTCGGTCTAAAGCGACCGTGGCGCCGTCTATAGTGATGTATATGCATAGTAATGTGAAACTTTGAATAGTTACGAGTGCTGTTAAGGATTCACAAAATATAACTATAAATTCGGACAAGAATTCTGACCAGTAAATCTAATAAAACATTACAACTCACTTTATAATTATTAATATCGTACCTTGACATTTTTCAGTGCTTCCAAACACGCTCTTTTCCTCTCAGCTCCCTTGGGATAGGGTCTTATGATACCACTGATGTTAGTTATCTGACTGAAGAAATCAAATTCTCTCTCATAGAACGCTTTCGCTGGGCCGGACAGCGAGTCGACTATGCATTTCGTTAAATTTTCTAGTATATCGTACAGCGCAGCTGAGGATATAAAAATATTTGTTATACATAGGATATAGGATAGATCAAACTTCGTCAAAAATTTTATTTTATTCACTCATGCATAATTATTTTTGCTCGCAAACGAAATAATAAAATTAAATTAAAAATTAAAAAAAAAAAGTTTTCTTTTCTTAATTTTATTTTTAAATTCTTCTATGTTGCTTAGTTAAGTTAGGTTCGTTTAGACTATTTGTCATTGGGGTGCTAATTTTCGGTGACCTCCTCGTGGTGCACCCTGGGCAACGGGACGGGCTGCTGCCCCGTATCACAGTCGTCGTGCTCCGTCGCGTGCCTCTGATTATGCCAGAGTTGTCCCGTGGGCGCATCAGGGGGCTAGACGGGGGCTAGACGGGGGCCAGACGAGGGACAGACGGGGGACGGACGGGGGACGGACGGGGGACGGACGGGGGACGGACGGGGGACGGACGGGGGACGGACGGGGGACGGACGGGGGACGGACGGGGGACGGACGGTAGACGGACGACGGACGGACGGTAGACGGACGGGGGACGGACGACGGACGGGGGACGGACGACGGACGGGGGACGGACGACGGACGGGGGACGGACGACGGACGGCGGACGGACGGGGGACGGACGGGGGACGGACGGGGGACGGCCGGGGGACGGACGGGGGACGGAAGGGGGCGGACTGGGGACGGACGGGGGACGGACGGGGGACGGACGGGGGACGGACGGGGGACGGACGGGGGACGGACGGGGGACGGACGGGGGACGGCCGGGGGACGGACGGGGGACGGAAGGGGGCGGACTGGGGACGGACGGGGGACGGACAGACGGACAGACAGACACAATATCCTAGTGGATAAAGTTTCGCAAGATATCAGGCAGTTTTTATAATATCGGGCAGTTTTTATAACTCGGATAAGGATTTGAGCTAAACAGCTATTTTATTATCAAACTTTCAACAATTAAAAAAATACCCTGATAAAATTAGACCACTTACTGTCTTTATTATGCATCTCTTCGTCCGTATACATATTGGTATGCATATTCCAGATTAGCTGGTGCGCTACCACTTGGGATTTCTTCGCGAGCGATTTTATTAGTTCTGCTACGTAACCCATCTGCAAGGAACATAGTTATGAAAAGTTGTAATCGACATAAACTTAGTAATTTATCAATTTAAATTAATGTTTATGGTTTATGTGACTTATGAATTTACAAGATCACTCTGACATTTCGACCAATTTCTTTATATGATTATTTCGAAGTCCGCAGGGGTTATAAGAACTTGAAGACGCGTAAAGCGTGAAACTAGTAGACAAGATTCATGTGTAACTGCGAGGTAGGTGTGTAGTCAAGCGTGAAGTCAGGTGGCAAGCTGTCTGTCGTGAAGCTAGGAGTCATATGTGTAGTAAGTCCCAGGTGGTGGATGTATATTCAGTTGCAAGGCCAGATAGCAAATGTTTATTGAGTCGAAAAACCAGGAACTTGATTGTGTAATATCAGTTAGAAGGCAGGTGGTAAGCCATTCGCGGAGCCAGAAGACAAATAAATGTGCAGTCTAGCGACGAGTCATAAGTCAGATTAGAAGTTTAGCGAGGAGTAATGAGCAAGACGCTCGTGGAAACAGGCAGCAGATGTAGAATCAGCCGTGGAACTAGGTGGCAGATGTATAAGCAGTAAGGGTGCCAGATGGCAGATGTATAGTCAGTTGAAAATTTTAGTGGCTATTGTGTCTGTGTGTGTAGTCTGTTGTGGAGCTAAGTGGGTGATATGTAACTAGTCGTGGGGCCAGAAGCCAATTGTAAAGCTAGCCGAGCAGCTAGGTGACAGATGTGGAGTCAGTCGTGGAGGCAGGTGGTAGATAGATAATTTGGTGTAGAGCCAGGATTCAGGTATATTGGAAGTGGAGCCAGGTGTGTGCAGGTAGTGTGCAGGTGGTGTGCAGGTGGTGTGCAGGTGGTGTGCAGGTAGTGTGCAGGTCGTATGCAGGTAGTGTGCAGGTAGTGTGCAGGTAGTGTGCAGGTGGTGTGCAGGTGGTGTGCAGGTGGTGTGCAGGTGGTGTGCAGGTAGTGTGCAGGTAGTGCGCAGGTAGTGTGCAGGTGGTGTGCAGGTGGTGTGCAGGTGGTGTGCAGGTGGTGTGCAGGTGGTGTGCAGGTGGTGTGCAGGTAGCGTGCACTCACGGTGTCGTGGCGCAGCGCCTGCACGAGCTGCGGGATGTACAGCAGCACGGCGGACGGCGGGTAGGACGAGAGCGTGGCCACGGCCGCCTGCGCCGACAGCGGGTGCGGCGGGTACTGGCGGCTGAAGTACGACAGCGCCTCCACCGGCGACACGCGCGCCCACGTCACCATGTGCACCAGCTGCGGGCGGGGCTGCGTTAGGCGGCTTACTAGCGGGCTTTAGGGAATCGGCATCCGTCGACGGCTACACACACGCACTACACGCAACGGTACGTGATGCCGACGCGCGACGCGTGAGGCCATTGAGCCGTAAGCGCTAACCTTCCCTTTGATTTATGAAAGGGGATCGATTTTCAATTTAATTCTCATAATTGAAACTTGCAATCGATCGCTTACGAACCATATAATCGAAGATGCCACGACCCCCAGACCTTACTTATTTTCTGATGTGTTATTTGGTTTCAATTTTTAAAGTTTCTGGCACTAAACACTGGCATTGAAAGGTGTCTGGCAGTTCTTATTTCAAATTGTATGCAATATTCCCGACAACCTATGTAAAAATCAGGTCTCAGACTGTAAGTAATGTGATTACGATTTTTGCGTACCTTGCGCAACTGATACCTGAGAATTGGCCGTCAACCCAAGCAAGCAGGTGCGTTCACTGTACACACAAATACCTACTTACTATATTGTGCATATTTTGTTTATACCTCAGTTATACCTCAGTACCTTTTGTTAAAACTCAGCTTAGGTAAGCTTCTTAACGAATTCGATCTCAGAATAAATTAGAAAGTCATGTTCACATTAACCAGTTGAAGTAAGGCCTACAACTACACCTTTACTATTGTAATGATAACTCACTAATTCCTTAACATGGATAGACTATTGTTCCATTGAAGACTTTGTCAACATACTATATGTAGAGTATAACATATTTTTAATCGATTCTATTTTCGTCATTCGTTATTGTAACCCTTTTTTGGACGCATTATAATTCAGTTATGTTTGGGACGTTTGGGACATTTTAATACGAATATCACGAAGTTTTAAATAATGCAAAATAAGAGTTACTCATATAAAAATAAACTGTAAAAATGGAGCAGAGAATAATTTTGTTTTGAGTTAAGTTTCTTTTTCTCTTTACCTGCTGTCAAATCTTAATAACTGACAGTACATACACAATTATAATATTGAATTAACAATGACAATTTTAATACGGTTACAAATAATAGACTTACCTCATGTGCATCGTTAAGCAATGTTTCTGTCGTGACAAGATATTTCAAGGCTTGAGGAACGTGACAAACAGCTGTCGGATGTGACTGTACTTTACGTTTTATCTCTGCTATTATGCTTTCATTCTTTAACCTAAGAAAACAGAACATTATAAAGCTAATAAAATAAAATATGTACTTTTAATTAATACAAATGAAAATTAATCGCTAAAAGCTATAGACTGTTTTTTTTTTACACGAGAATGACTAGACAAATTTTAGGCGTTCTTTTTTTAAAAAAATTGTAATTTTATTTTATCTCTTTATATCTTTCTAATACTTATGGGTTTAAATTTTTAAAAAATGCGCAGATAATTTCAGTAAATCTAACAAATAATTATAAACAAATAATAACCGCTATTTTATTTTCGCGCGTTTGACAGTTCACAAGACAGGGTAATGGCTGTCGGATCAATAGATTATACAATCATGTATAATGAATAAATAAATAACTAACCGTTCTGGCAAAAACACAGCCAATGTTGGACTAATATCCCACGCTAGTTTCGCGTAATCCCGCCAAATCCTCTCGGTGTTGGGTTTAGATCTCCAAGTAGCTATATTGTCTTCACCCGGTATTGCTTGCTCTGGCCGCCCGTGTGGGTTGTGCCACGTGACGAGAAATTCTATTTCTACTGCCTGGTGAAGTAAAATGATAACAACCAACATACAAGAAGTTCTATTGGCCAATTTCTTTCTTTTGATCTATTGGCGTATTGAGTGGCGTTTAGCAGGGTTTAACTCGATTTTGACTGTAATTTATCAATTTCAACCAATACTTGATCTATCTTCTACTAATACTTATATAACCAAATAAATTCAGACGAAGAAGTGCTATTGCTTGAGCAATGTACTCTAGTGCACTCGTGAACTAAAATTATCAATGAATTTATTTGGTGTTAAAATGTAAATGTCAGTTGAGTCACGTTGAGTAATTTTTAACCGACTTCCAAAAAAGGAGGAGGTTCTCAATTCGACTGTACATTTTTTTTATGTATGTTACATCAGAACTTTTGACCGGGTAGACCGATTTCGACAAATTTTGTTTTAATCGAAAGGTGGTGTGTGCCAATTGGTCCCATTTAAATTTATTTGAGATCTAACAACTACTTTTCGAGCTATATCTAATAATGCGTTTTTACTTGACGCTTTTTTCGTCGACCTACGTTGTATTATACCGCATAACTTTCTACTGGATGTACCGATTTTGATAATTCTTTTTTTGTTGGAAAGGGAATTTCCCTAGTTTGGTACCGTGATAAGGAAACCAGGATCTGATGATGGGATCCCAGAGAAATCGAGGGAAACTCAAGAAAATCCGCAATAACTTTTTACTGTGTGTACCGATTTTGATAATTTTTAATTTAACCGAAAGCTGATGTTTATCATGTGGTCACATATAAATTTTATCGAGATCTGATAACTACTTTTTGAGTAATCTTTGATAACGCGTAGTTGCTTGACTATTTTTTCGTCGATCTACGTTGTATTACTTGTCGCTGTAATTGAAGTCGGTTTTTTTTTCGTTTGCGAACAAACACAATTATTCCACTATATCCATAAGTTTATATCAATCAGGCTTTTAGCCACCAAAACCCTCATATTGATCTAGTTTGCGACGAAGAATTTTTCGGCTTGGCTTTACATTCTAAACAATCTCATACCTAACCTAGGGTAGGTTACAGTCGAAGCCTTGCCAGAATGAGCATAATAATATGTTTTTCACTAGTATCGAGAAAAGAGAAGATACTTCTACTATATAAATATTTACTAATATTCAAGACCTATCGTAAAAAAAGACAATAATACCTACTGAACGAACAGCTAAAAAATCACTTACCATAAGTTCCAAAATCAGGTTCCTCTTCCGAACATAGTCCTTCACGAAAGGGTCCTGAGACTTGGCAGGTGGCTTCACGCTTCGGTTGGATCGCTTACCCGCGATGCTGCCCGCGCCACTGCTTAGCGTAGTCGTCGACATCGGTACCTGGTGGGTACGACTTCAATCAATATGAAACTGACTCTTTCATGGTTCAATTCCAAAGACTCGTACGATGTAATTTGATATTGAGGTAGTTCAAAAATTACATTAAAGCTTAGGTTAACTTTATATTAAAAAGGTCCCCAGGACTAGGATTTATGCGGATAAAATCTCAAAAGCATCATTTTTTTAAATAAATAATTATTTTAATGACTATCATACCGTATTAATCCATCCAGTGGTCTGTCTGTTACCAATATCGCTACTGTTCACCGAAGACCGGTTGTCCGTAGGTGAATTTGTTGTGTATATACTTTGTCTGCTACTCGGGTTCACTAGTTCGAAATCAACTAAAAATTAAACGAACAAAAATGTTTATATTTCAAGTCTATAATATAGACATGCAGAGTTAAATTAAGAAATGACAGCACTTATAAGTAAATTCTAAAAAATAATGTGAAAAAAGTGTGTGTCAGCTCCGACGCACGACTGGAGTTTACTTCTTCATATCGACTATTTAAATAGGTACAAAAAAGGCTTACTAGTCTAAGAAAAAGATTAATACCATATCAAACGTTAAATAAACGAATCAAATAACGATGGCGTTTTTAGAAAACGTCGATACGTCTTTAGACTTTACGCGATAGATGGCGTTACGAGAAACGTAACGAGGTCGTTCGTTTAGTAAATTTTACTACTCATATTATTTTCATACCGTGAGACTTATATGAAAATAGATTCTAAAGAAGTAAACTCAAATAAAATAGAAATTTATTTTATTTGCAAAGAAGTTAACTTAAACTACATCAATGTATTAAATCTAAAAACGAAACGTAACACTCTCTCTTTCTATCTTCATTAACTTATATCTCCCTCTCAACTTCCATTCACCTCGCCCGATCACAATTTTCGTAACGCTCTCGTCACGCATTTACCAGCTTACTCCTCAAAGCAAACGTGCGTTAACAAGTTTTACTTCAAAAAGCTACATAAAACCTTACCGCCCATATCACTACTCTTCAAATACTTCTTGTCCGAGTGCATCAATTGCCAGAACTTAATCAGAAATATTATCTCCTCTCTCAAAGCTCCAGAACTCTTGGAAGGGCACTGTAAGCCTCGACAGAAGTAATCCAGGCACACACTGTATACGCGTTCGCGGAGTATATTCCTTGCTAGGGACTTGGGCAGGATATCGCCTTGAAGGAGAGATAGACCACAGGATAGTAACCTGTAAAAGGAAATGATAAAGTTAGAAACAAAATAAGGTAAATATTTCATTGTTGAGTACACGTCTTGGTGTGCTATTTACTATAACTTTTTAAATAAAATAAATAAGGTGGATAGGTAAGTTAAATTTGACAGTAGCAGTCGACAAGCAAATCCAACCGAACCGATCGCCTATAAGCTATACTCATGTTTTTCATGATCTGGACATTTTTTCTTGTCTGCCATGGGTGGTCACTCAGTTCAAATTATTATTGTTTTGCTTAACTGCTTTCTTGTTATTTTCATTAACATCGAATAATATATTACTACTTACTTGAATCTAACACCAGCAGCTTCAACATGCCTGTTTAAGTGATCCCTTACATCGCCAACTGTTACTGGTAACGACCTGAGAATTTAAAAAGATATTTAACTAATAGAAGTCTCTAAGTATATAATTAAATTCTGTCTAAAAGGTCGTTGGCATTATAATAATAATGTTTAGCACAGCGAGTCGGATGGGTCATTCCATTACTATCAAAAATTTAGCACAAAATTTAAAAAAAAAAGATTTTAAAAATTTCTTGTTTATATTTATATATGAGTATATGTGTATATGTGAATGTATGTAAGTGTGTAAGCATATGTATGTATGTATAATTTTATAATCTATTTTGATGTATTCTAATTTCTATAACAATTATTTGTACACTTCCTAACCGCTTTTCTATGCGCTGTCCTATACCTAAAGGTTGTCTGGAAGAAATCGCTCTTTTAGCGATAAGACTGCCTTTGTACATCTTCCTCTAATTATACTACTTTTGTTTATATCTTTTAATGGTGTGCAATAAAGAATATTATTGTTATTATTATTATTATTATTATTATTTCTTATAAACACTTTTTATTAATTAAATAATTCTTACCTGTGAAGAAGACTAGCTAACATTTCGACTTTCTCCAAACTGTTATACTTCGCCGTTTCGGCTACTTCACACAAATATCGGATCCATACTGCGTGAGGGGCGACAAAAGGCGGTTTCGGTTCTAACTTTGCACCTAAGATAATAAAAAAATTCGGTTATAGAGGAATTTCTAAGTATTTATAATTTTTAGGTCTATCACTCAAAAAAGTCAATGAACAATTTAAGTTTCAGGTTCTTTCTAAAGTGTTATTTTTATAGTTAAAAATATATAGACATTCCGGCGCAACTTTTAAATGCATGCAATGAGTTCCACATAAAAAATTAGCATCGGAAGGTTATTTATAAATAATAATTTTTCTAAATATTTCAACACCATATTCCTGTTTATATTTAACACGAAAAACTACCAAAAATATAATACAATAGCAGATATTCTACGACGCTTTCATCTAGTTGTTCACAGCAACTAGCGGATGCCCTTACGATAGCTAGTGTCATCGTCGCACATGATAAATTTTTACAAGTGAGAGATTTTTTTTTTATGTCACTAGGTTGGCAAACTAGCGTACGGCTCACCTGATGGTAAGCGATTACCGTAACTTATAGACGCCTGCAACACCAGAAGCATCGCAAGCGCTTTGCCGACCCAATCCCTGCAGGAGCTCTGGTCACCTTACTCACCAACAGGAACACAATACTGCTTGAAAACAGTATTATTTTGCTGTGATCTTCTGTAAGGTCGAGGTACTACCCCAGTCGGGCTGCTCCATATTTTGAGCAGGAAATTCCTGCTGTGCCCTACCTCAGTGAATTTATATACAAGATCAATTTATACACATGTGGTTTGGCATTTGTGTTGACATTGATTTACTCGGTATATTGGGGGCCACCGAGTGTGAGACGTGAGGCTCCTGAGAGGAGGACGTTTATATTTTTACCTTCATGTGCCGCTAGAGGGCTGATCTCCTCCGCCTGTTTGGAGAAGAGGCCCATCTTTCTGTCGACGGTGCACTGCCAGGCCGCGAATATCTCCTGCAGAAGACGCAGCTCGAGGTCCGGTCGGGACGTGTTGAGCCACTGCCAACACTCCACCGCTGACGTTACGGCGTCCTCCGTGAAAATGTCCACTTGAGACCAAGCTGGTGATGAAATAAATAATTTATATACATTTGCTTCGTTTTATAAATAAAAAAAAAAACGATTAAAGTATAGCCGAAAACTAGTTGTGTACAGTGTTTCTTAAAATATATATAAAAAAAGCTTATGAGTTGTTACCGGAAAGGGTGTAAGGGAATAAAAATTTAATTCATAAGCAAAAAAATTTGAAATTACTAATTGTTAACGTTAACTAGTGATCATACTGCGCTAGGTTGTGTAATACACGAGAAGAGAACTATACTCAACTAAATAATGAAGTACGGCGGACAGCAGAGCGCAGCTGCTAGTAGGTGAAATACCAACAAAGGAGGGATTTGCACTACAGAAAAGAGCAGAGCAGAGCAGAGCAGAGCAGAACAGAGCAGCGCCACAGAGCAGCACTCACCTATACTGTGCAGCAGGGCGCGCGCAGTGGGCGACATGCCGGAGGACGAGGACGTGGCCCGAGCGTGCACGAGCAGCGCGGAGCAGCGCGGAGCAGCGCCACAGAGCAGCACTCACCTATACTGTGCAGCAGGGCGCGCGCAGTGGGCGACATGCCGGAGGACGAGGACGTGGCCCGAGCGTGCACGAGCAGCGCGGAGCAGCGCCACAGAGCAGCACTCACCTATACTGTGCAGCAGGGCGCGCGCAGTGGGCGACATGCCGGAGGACGAGGACGTGGCCCGAGCGTGCACGAGCAGCGCGGAGCAGCGCCACAGAGCAGCACTCACCTATACTGTGCAGCAGGGCGCGCGCAGTGGGCGACATGCCGGAGGACGAGGACGTGGCCCGAGCGTGCACGAGCAGCGCGGAGCAGCGCCACAGAGCAGCACTCACCTATACTGTGCAGCAGGGCGCGCGCAGTGGGCGACATGCCGGAGGACGAGGACGTGGCCCGAGCGTGCACGAGCAGCGCGGAGCAGCGCCACAGAGCAGCACTCACCTATACTGTGCAGCAGGGCGCGCGCAGTGGGCGACATGCCGGAGGACGAGGACGTGGCCCGAGCGTGCACGAGCAGCGCGGAGCAGCGCCACAGAGCAGCACTCACCTATACTGTGCAGCAGGGCGCGCGCAGTGGGCGACATGCCGGAGGACGAGGACGTGGCCCGAGCGTGCACGAGCAGCGCGGAGCAGCGCCACAGAGCAGCACTCACCTATACTGTGCAGCAGGGCGCGCGCAGTGGGCGACATGCCGGAGGACGAGGACGTGGCCCGAGCGTGCACGAGCAGCGCGGAGCAGCGCCACAGAGCAGCACTCACCTATACTGTGCAGCAGGGCGCGCGCAGTGGGCGACATGCCGGAGGACGAGGACGTGGCCCGAGCGTGCACGAGCAGCGCGGAGCAGCGCCACAGAGCAGCACTCACCTATACTGTGCAGCAGGGCGCGCGCAGTGGGCGACATGCCGGAGGACGAGGACGTGGCCCGAGCGTGCACGAGCAGCGCGGAGCAGCGCCACAGAGCAGCACTCACCTATACTGTGCAGCAGGGCGCGCGCAGTGGGCGACATGCCGGAGGACGAGGACGTGGCCCGAGCGTGCACGAGCAGCGCGGAGCAGCGCCACAGAGCAGCACTCACCTATACTGTGCAGCAGGGCGCGCGCAGTGGGCGACATGCCGGAGGACGAGGACGTGGCCCGAGCGTGCACGAGCAGCGCGGAGCAGCGCCACAGAGCAGCACTCACCTATACTGTGCAGCAGGGCGCGCGCAGTGGGCGACATGCCGGAGGACGAGGACGTGGCCCGAGCGTGCACGAGCAGCGCGGAGCAGCGCCACAGAGCAGCACTCACCTATACTGTGCAGCAGGGCGCGCGCAGTGGGCGACATGCCGGAGGACGAGGACGTGGCCCGAGCGTGCACGAGCAGCGCGGAGCAGCGCCACAGAGCAGCTCGGTGCGCAGTCTCACTGCCGCTGGTGCACGCCTCTCTCAGGGCTGTGTGTAAGCGCGCGCCGACTCGCCAGACCGCAGCCTCTCCACCGCCTTCTGCGTAAACTGCACCTGCTACCTGAAGAAAAAAGGTAATAAAGGTTAAGGCATGGATATTGAGCGCCAACTTACCAACTTTTTCCGGTAAAGAATAAAGAGACAATGACCTCCCCGGAGTAGCGGCTGCGCTGCGACACGACGGCCAGCAGCGCGGCGGAGTCCTGCGTGACGCAGGGCGGGCGCTTGTCCAGCGCGGCGCGCGACAGCGGCGCGGACGCGCGGTTGAGCCCCGCCGCGCCCAGCAGCGCGCCCGTGGCCAGCGCCAGCCCGCAGTGGTGCCACAGCGTCGAGTTCGGCACCTGCCGTCCGTCGCCTCGTCAAAACATTCGGCCCAACGTACAGCGGCCACTTAATAATAATAATAATAATGGACATCAGCGTCCCGCATGACGAGAACCTCGTGAAAGCCGAGACTGAGAAAAAACGTAAATATCTGGATCTGGCGCACGAGATTGTCGACATTTGGGGTGTGGGGTCTGCTGAAATAATCCCTATCGTAATATCTGCCAACGGTTTGATCCCGGTTAGCCTCGCTCACCATCTGAGGCAACTGGGGATCCGGGACGGTTCGCTCGCAGCCAGGATGCAGAAGGCGCTGTTACTTGACTCGGCTAGGATTGTCCGCCGGTATCTCAGCCTACAGCCCTAACCCCCGGCCGTTTGATCTCCCTGCCGGGGCGTATTCCTCCACCCGCTTATATTTATATATGTAAGTATAAGTAAATTTACTATATTATTTATATAAGTAGTTATTATAATATATGTATCTATTATGTATTGGGCGGGCGGAGTGACATTCAGTGAAATAATAATAATACCTCCCGGCCGTTTGATTTCCCTGCCGGGGCGTATTCCTCCACCCGCTTATATTTATATATGTAAGTATAAGTAAAACTATATTATCTATATAAGTAGTTATTATAATATATGTATCTATTATGTATTGGACGGGCGGAGTGATATTCAGTGGTATAATAATAATAATAATAATAAAAACTCTTTATTGTACACCAAAAGTGAGCAAAAATACAAAAATAAAAACAGGAGTTAAGTACAAAAGACGGCCTTATCGCTAATGAGCGATCTCTTCCAGGCAACCTTTGGGTAAAGGAAATGGTATATATGTAGACAGTTTAGGTGTACTTCACTTCTTAACTGTAAGGAAATAGCTTCGGGGGGGAGCGACGAGGAGTCCACACTGGTGCCACAGTTTCGAGTTTGGCACCTGCTATGTAGTACTAAATACTTTGAAAACTTTCGATTCAACGAGACTTACAGCGATTGGTACAAAAAGCAATAATAATAGCTAAATGTCTCGCTTAGTGCTAAACTCGGCTACTTCCATGATATATATCGAAATTGCTCACTTGATTGAGATATTCCTGCAAATGTGATCTGGTGGACTGCGGGGCCCATTTCATAGCCTCTTGGACGATGCCGTGACAGCGATCGGCAAAATCTTTTACAATACACTGTAAAACAACACATTGCTTATGAAAATTGACAAACAACAGCATAAAAAAACAATGGCATTGCTTCCTACCAAAATAAAGGGAAGGCAAAATGAAATAGATGGGAGATTCAATAAGGTTTAGATGGATATAGGCATCTCTCAGCATCTACATAGTAACAGTATTTTTCGGAGATTTTTTGTTCGAATATGGCAATACTTTGGCTGAAACATTTAAGTAACATAAAGGTTGTTAACAATCTACCGAAACTTTTAATAATTGATTCTAAATTATTTTTTTTTTGGCAAACTGTTTTTTTTCCGCCTTCATCTATGTTGTTTTCCGCTTTTCGACCCAAAAGCAAATTACAAGATGCACGAGTAAATTTATTAATTCAACCAATACCTACCTCACGACCTTCTAATGTATCTTGAAGTTGAAGAGTGAAATCAGTACCGGGTACTTTTAATAAAGGAGTTTCTTGATTAGCATCCAATTCTAGACTGAAACTTAATACTTGTAGAATATCTAACATCGACCAGAGAACCTGCAATGATACATATTTTTTTAAATAAAATTTAAAAAAAATCAAGTTACGAACTACCATTTAATTAAACATATATAAGACTTAAAAATTTCAAATTTCAAAACATAATAATCAAATTCATATTTAAAAATAATTTTATGTTGAACGCTAACATCATTTAGAAACACCGTAGGTTGGTGAATAAAAATGTTAAGAGGATACACCAAATTATTAGATACGTAGTTATTACTTTTAAAAAAAAGAAAGAGATAGAAAAAAGAATAGATGGAGTGGTGACAGATACCCGACAGTTCCAAAGCAGATGCGGGAATCTATCAACCAGACCAGCCAGCCATTTATCCGCAACCCGTCGTATTTGCTTGTGTATGTGGTTAAAGTTGACCAGCAGAAACTGGGCGTGACCCTCGAGCTCTCTCTCTCGGGCCTCGTCTTTTATCTTCTCCGACATTACGTCTAAGAACTTCTGGAATACTTTGTCGCCAACGCTACGGGAAGTTAATAAATGGAAATTTTCTTCTGAAATCAGTCACCACCCATACTGGTCGAATATATTATATTTATTTATTTTTTATTATAATTGGTTGGAAGTAACAAATATAGATTTTTTTTTCTTCTTTTTGAGAAAGAGTTACATTTAAATTAGGAGTAATTGTTTAAGTGTTTTGTTGAAACACTTACCTAGCAACACATTGCCACATACCGCTCTTATCTTTCTGAAGGGCCGTGTCACTTAAATATTCAATAATTGGTTGTAAACTTGGCTCAGGTGAATTTACTACCCTAGTAATAGAAAAAAAAAGTGAAACAATAGTACATTATAGCATTGGAATTGACAATAATAACAAAGTATCGACATTTCATTATCGAAAAATTACGAGTAAGTGAAATAATTCAGACACTATCCGGCAATAGCTATTAGTCAGTCAAAAAACTAAAAGCAAGATCACGCGATAGATAAGAGACTACAAAGACAATTAAAACTTCCATATTCTTTTTCAATTTTTGCTTTATACTTAGTGCTCAGGTCAAGAAGCAGTCTTACATTTTTTTGTTTTTAAACAGTATAAAATAAGACTTACGAATAATTTTATATACCGTTGGAAAGTTCGTAGGCTACAGCCATTAATTAAAAAAAAAATGAAATTAGAATACACACAAGTAATTATTTGCTATCTGGCCAATATTACACATAAATGCGGCTTGGCGGATATATTCCCTACTACGAGTAACGATCGCTATCAGGTGTACATGATAACAACCGGGACCGACGGCTTAACGTGCTCTCCGAGGCTCGGTGGGGAGACCCACAAGGACTGCATAGACACCCAGACCACGGCAAACATCTGTATGGCTAATACAAATGTTTGTCATGTCCGGGGATCGAACCCGCAAACAACAACCTTGTCGCTGCCAGTGCTGTGACCGTTACGCCAAGGCGTCATAATTAACATATAGGCTATTTTTATTTCAAAATTCCTGTCAATCGAGAGTTACTTATCTATAACCGCGTATTATAAAATGGTAAAGTCTTACCTCAAAGTTTCCACCCAGTAAACACTCAACAGATACATACAAGGCGCGAAATTGAGCTTATTCACATTAACCGTTACATCCGGCGGATGATCCAACAAGTTCAATATCTGTGTCTTTAATTCCTGTAATTCGTTTATCGAAACCGAATCGTTCCGTACCGCCGAAGTATATTGTAACTCTCGCATTTCAGAACGAAGTGACGTTTGCGAGACAAGGAAAGGCGATTTTACTGCTATCTCTTTTACACCTGCGTACCACTCTTGAGGCCAAAGTCCTGGAAGGTTTATCGATATTGGAATTCCGTTTTTCTTTGGTTATTAGTGTTCTCAATTCGAAGTTTAAAAATGTCTAATACAGGATTTTGATTATATATTAATTACTTGTCTATTGTTCTACTTTAGTTACTGTAACTATGTTTACATATATATATATTTAATAATTATATATAGTTTATTTAATTAACTTCCCTTAAAATACCTCTTAATCAACACACAAGCAAAATGAAATCGTACAAATTAATTATTTTACAAAATAAAAACAGTGCAATTCAAAAACAATATCAGCACCAAAAACTTCTATGTAAAACACTTCAAAATTCGCTTAATATCGAAGCAAAAACAATTTCAAAAACACTCCTACAAAAAATATTCTAACAACGCATTCTAAAACGGACATAACTGAAAACACTCAAATTCAATGTACATTTTTAACTACTCAATTATCACACAATATTGAACTATAATCACCAACTTTCATACAGTTTTTGAGATGATCATATACAGATTTTATTCCAAGTTTTCCAGGATTCCAGGTGTACCAAGGATTTAGTACATTTTTTTTAAAAACTTTACTTTTTTAAAGATTACTTGTAGTCCAAACGTATAAACATGAATTACTATGTTTACCTTTTAGGCATACACGAAAATATCTATACCTAATTCATACATTTATATCTCATATTCGAACACTATATAAAACTTTGTAGTAAAATATTTCCCAAACAAAAAAGGGTTCTTTTTTCAATTTTTTAATTTTTTATTTTGGAGCCAATTTATTCGATTGCTAATAAAATTTATTGGACATATAAGTTACTGTCAGAGACTTTCTACAGAACCGTTTATGTGATAAATTACAACTTCTGATTTCACAAGTCGATTTGAAAAGATTTAAATGTTATAACAGATGTATTGGAATTTAATTTTGAAACTAAAAAAAATATATCTTGAGAAAAAAGAAGATCTTGGGTACCATTACATGTTAGTTATCTAATCTTTTAGTGTATTTTTTGTTGGTAACTTTTAAAATTGACCCTTATTAATTACAATTTCGAAATCAAATATGTGTAAACGGCAAACATGATCACAACTAAATAGAACATATATATCATCATATCAAAAACTGTCATATAAAAAACCAAACGACATACAAACTAAGAACGTTCTAGAAGCATCTTTACTCACGCTTTCGCATGGCTACAGGCGTGGCCATAGAAGAGACAATAAGATGATTTAAAATACGTAGTATTAAAAGCACAGTTTATAAAAGGAGAAAGTAATCGAGGAAGATAAGTGCCAAAATTGAATTTCAATGGTATTCGAATTAGAATTAATATACGATTTAAATTGTGGATACATTTATATAGGATGAATATTTGATTTATATATATATTTTGATGTATTAACCTGATTCGGCGGCTGTGAATCCCATCACGACGCAGTATAACCAGAAGTCTCTGAAGAGCTTATGGAGGCGAGGTTTCGGATTTCTTATTGGCGGAAGTCTTTTAACGAGTACCTGTAATTTATATATATCGCATTATATAAGCCAATTTATTTAAGTATAGATGAAATTTCAAACTAATTAGAAGAAAATCACAAAAGGTACTCGCGACTACTCTTAGTTAGTATTTATTGAAACATTGTTAATATATATATATATATATACCCTATTTTCTAGAATTCGAGGCCGTTAGAAGTAAAAATAAAGGTTTGATTTTTTCGCTAACATATTAAAGGAAATGACGTCATAAAATAAAAGAGAATGATCGATCATGTGTTTGTACCATCACTGATTTTTATCACAATAGCGAGACCCTAACTGCGTTCAAATGATGCATAGAAATCATACGACGTGTGACGTCAATGACATGACCCGAAAGAGGCCTATGCCCAGTAGTGGGATATTACAGGTTGAAGCGTTGACTGCTTTAGAAACACTCTAATTAAGCTGATAAAATATAAACATAGAAGGCTTTTTTACATTTAAATAACACACTACGTACCGCAATAACTGGTATAAGTACGCCCAAGTTTCCAGCGCTTCCAGACGCCTTTAGTACTGGAGCTGGCGACCTATCCGTGGCCCTCTCACCCCCTAGTCCCAGTTGGACAAACAGCTCCAACAGACGGGTCAGGAGTTCGAGGCGGGCTGAAGTACCGCGAACATTCGCCGCTATGTTCGCGAGCGCGTTTAGCACTGCACCGGACACGTGGCTGAAAACTTATCTTTATTAGTAGTACATAACATTGGTGTATTTTATTTGTTTATTTATTTTGAAACACTAACGAAAAGTATTATAAAATAAATAATACTAAAATAAAACATTAAATATACACTATGAGCAAAAAATAAAAACAATAATTAATGTTAATAGCATTTGTAGATCCTTAAACTCGAGGCGTTATACAGTGTGTTTAGCCCAAATAATAATTTCTTTCTTTTTCTCTCTATATACGTATACTTGTTCCCATAATTGTAACGTAAAATCACAAACATTTGTCTGTACAAGTTTATACCAAAAATGTTAAGAGAAAATAGTAACGTACGTCATAAACTGGTACTTTATCAAAATTTATTGTAATTTGGATGTAGTGGTATTTATCAGGTGTACGTTTAGGTAGGTTGTATTCAGCTAGTCTTATCAAATTTATTTATTTTTTCCTAAAAGTACTCCAACGACGCATTTACTAATAAGAACACTGAATACGGATACAAAGTATATAATTTATAGCGAATGGTCACTTAAAGTACACAGCACTCACATAAAATAACTTTGTTTTATCTTTGCAAATGATATCAAAATCAAAAATATTTTTATTCAAATAGGCCCCATGAGCACTTTCGAATCGTCATTTTACAAATTAAAAACTTTAAAAATGATTATTATATTTGTAAAAGTAAAGCCACCACTCTACTCTTTTGAAAATAATATGTAAACTGTATTTTAGTACAAAATTAGTAATAAAAAAATTAATTGCAGTAACAAACAAATATTTGATCTGTATTTATCATCTCACCGATACTGCTTCCTATCATCGGTGTGCTGGTAGGAAGCGCTGGCTGACTCTACTGTGATGACGGTGAACATTCTCATAATCTCATCATGAGCCGGACCCTCGGGGCTGGCCAACGCCATACAGCCCAGCTGGTCCACTATCAGGGTGTCCAGCGACGAGGGGGAACGACACAGCCTACAATAGGACAAATGCTTAATGAGTAAATGAATCAATCAACAAGCAAACAACAATATATCAACAATCAATCCCAATATCGCTTTTCGGCACCAAAAGCGTCATAAAGTAAATAGTATAGTACGAAAGTAAATTTTGTTACATTATGACGGTTTTGTAAGAAGAACTTAGAACCTTGAATCAATTAGTCATTAATTTAATGAACTAAGCAATCAGGCGATCACTAATCATTCAATCAACTGCAAATGAATAAAATTAATTTACAAATAATAATCAAAAAAACTAAATACATGTAACTTGTATTTTCACTTCATCTTTATACTCACACTTTACACCTATCAGTCCTGAAAATGTCAAATGTCGTATTTTCTATGTACTTACTCCCTCTAACTCTCTCTGCGTTTTGGCTTACAACGTGACCTATCTTAAAAATACCATTCTGAATTGTCTACTAGTGAAATATTTATAGGTATGTATATAGTAAAATATTTATAGAAAACTGCAGTGTTCTTTTAAGCAATTGAGTAAAGCAGTCTGAAAAATCCGACCCTACTTTCGTCATATTATGTGCATTACAAGAGATTTGTTTTCAAATCTCACCTCTGTTGGAAGAATTGCAATATGGTGTCCGTAGTCTTTGGCGTATCCTTCAGAGCGACAGCCACGTGACCCAACATTATAACTATGTTCGTACTGATCAGTGAAGACTCGCTGCAAATAATATCACTGTTAAATAAAACTTTATATCTTAATAGTTAATGTAAAACACACGACTTTTTAAAAAATCCGTAGCTGTCACCGCAATATTTTGAATATCGCCAGTTAATAGTCTATCTATTGCAAGCTGTAAATTAATGAATCATTACTAATTAGTATTTTTATACAACTACGTTGGCAAACAAGCGTACGATGGATGGAGCGTACACTTGATGGTAAGCGATTACCGTAGCTTATAAACGTCTGCAACACCAGAAGCATCGCAAGCACGTTGCCGACCCTATCCCAATTACCCCCCCCCCCCCCCCGCCCCCCGAGCTCTGGTATTAGTATTTAGGTGTAATTCTTTAAGGGCGAGATACTTCCCCAGTCGGGCTGATCCCGATTTTAAGCAGTATATTTCCAGCTGCGCCCTACCTCAGTTAGTAGTATCTCACTCGCATGTATCTACCCTGTATATACTAATAAATAAAAACAACGCTAGAAGTTGCCAGAACTTTCCAGAAACCTACGATATACTAGAAAACGATGTTAGCTTGTAATAGCAAAAGTGTAGTAATAAAACTGGTTACATCAACAAGTTTTGTTTAATATCTACGATTTTATTTTTGCGTTACCCACACATTAGGAATTCTAAACATTTTTGAATATCATATCAAAAATTGACCGCTCCAGCGGGGTTCGAACCCGCGTCTCCGACTAACCGTGTCGGCGCTCTAGCCAATTAAGCTATGGAACGATGTACCCGCTAGATCGAAATTCTTGATATGATAATGTTTATATTCGGTTTAAGCGAATCGTGGCGCCGTCTATAGTGAGCTCTTTACAGAAACTCGTAACTATTCAAAGTTTCATATTACAATGAAAATCTTTGATAGGAGACGACACCATGCTATTTTTAACATCTACGATTTTATTTTTGTGTTACCCACACATTAGGTATTCTAAACATTTTTGAATACGACTACGAACCAGACTACGACAAACGTCTGTATGGCCTTTACCAATATTTGTCGTGAATAGGGACCGAACAGATATTAGTTATGACCGTTGCGGCAACTCGTGGTCAAAAAATCGTAAAATAAATCAAAGCAGGTAAAACCGGGAGTCAAGTCTATCTTACCTATCACTAGTCTCAGCTGTGAACAGTCGGTTGCTAACAGACCCAACTAACGCAGGAACGCAAACAGGATCCACTGTCAACGCAGCCTCCAAAGCCACGCAAAGATTTTCTATCGCCGCATCTCGGAGTTTCTCGAACGGCGTCGACTTAACAGGGGCCCCCGTCTCCGTTTGGAGTTCTTTATTTTGCACTGGACAGTTAAAAAAAAATCTAAGTCCTAATCACATATCCATGAAAAGCACTTATTAGACAAAAAATCAATTAACAAAATATCAAAAATGTGTAGAGTCATCATTACAGCCTATCACAGTCCACTGCTGGACATAGGCCTCCACAAGTTTACGCCAAAAATGGCGTGAACTCATGTGTTTTGCCCATAGTCACCACGCTGGGCAGGCGGGTTGGTGACCGCAGGGCTGGATTTGTCGCACCGTAGACGCTGCTGCCCGTCTTCGACCGGTGTATTGCAAAGCCAGCAGTTGGATGGTAATCCCGCCATCGGTCGGCTTTATAAGTTCCAAGGTGGTAGCGGAACTGTGTTATCCCTTAGTCGCCTCTTACGACACCCACGGGAAGAGAGGGGGTGACTAAATTCTTTAGTACCGTAGCTACACAGCACACAAAAATGTGTAGAGTAATATTATTTAATTATGATACCTTGGTAATATTTAAAAGTGCACTTAAAGTGGAAAGCTTTAGAGCCAATTTACGCTACAATGATTACTTCTATACGTACGTTTCTTAATTATACCTTGTTTGATCAAATGGGCCGATTACATACTAATTCAGCTATTTCAACTATATCGCAAAATAATATATTTTTAGTCGTTAATAAACAATAACAAAAAAGTTACACAATAATTAGACAAAAATGTTGTATAAATTACTTATTTCCTCCAATAAAACGCGAATGACGTACACAATTAATAATAAAAAAATACCAACCTGAAGTGTTCTTCTTGATGTGTTCTTTTCCACTTTTTTCGAGCTCCAGTTTATGCAATTTAAATAGTATCGGCGAGGGCGTCACTAGGAAATCTCGTAAACAATATATCGATGTGTTCGCTATCGTTGGGAACTTTGTCGCTAACTTTCCAAGACCCTAAAATAAATTAATTTAATTTATACAAATACTAGCCGATGTAACAGAGCTATCTTGCGAACTATAAAAATTTGAAATAATTGTTACATTTTCCGTAAGAACGTTCTACAATGTATTACAAAACTTTAAAAAGATGTATGAAATCTGTTTCTATTTCGCTTATCATATTAAGACATGAGTTTAATCTTACCACGTGTTTATGTTTATGGAACCACATTACTATGTTTATGGAAGTAGGCTATAAATAATCAGGCAACGACTAATGTGATTGAAAGAGTTACCATAAACGTCAACCTATGTTATTATAAATATTTTTTTAAGTATTTTTATTAAAGTACCCAATTTTTCTGGATTTTTTATTGTTTACTTGCCTGGAGACAGACCATGAGCAACGGCATATGTGCCAAAATAAGTTTATGATTGTGATTCGAATTAATTTTCTCCGTCAATCTTCCACATAACGAATCCGCTCCTAAAATAGAATATTACAAATAAAAAACAGACCAAATCGACATAACACATCACAATGCATGCGAAATCTTGCCAAAACTTCCTAAAAGAGACTATGAAAAAAAAACCAGAAAAAAACTATGAATACGATATTTAGTTTTTTGGATTAGTTTTTAAATGATCTAGAATTCGACATGGGAGTTATATACATATACGATTCGGTAAAGTATATAGATCTTAGGTATATATTGTTAAGAGCACTGAAAGTTAGTCAAGGGGTAACTCAAAACCTTATTTACAAAGAATACCTATTGATATTGTTAAAGCATTTATAAGAGCTGGCACGTCATAGTCTTCATCCACTGGAACCATTCAAAACCAAGAATTTATAATAAATACAATATATAATATATACGAGTCATCATCATCATTACAGCCTATACAGTCCACTGCTGGACATAGGCCTCCACAAGTTTACGCCAAAAATAACGTGAACTCATGTGTTTTGCCCATAGTCACCACGCTGGGCAGGCGGGTTGGCGACCGCAGTACTGGCTTTGTCGCACCGAAGACGCTGCTGCCCGTCTTCATCCTGTGTATTTCAAAGCCAGCAGTTCGATGGTTATCCCGCCACCGGTCGGCTTCTTAAGTTCCAAGGTGGTTGTGGAACATTGTTATCCCTTAGTCGCCTCTTACGACACCCATGGGAAGAGAGGGGGTGGCTAAATTCTTTAGTGCCGTAGCCACACAGCACAATATACGAGTACTTATAATATATAGCATTAAAAACAAATATATATCAATATTAATATAATTAGACAGAAGAGTTTGTATGAAAGCAATTATCTCGGAACCGATTTGAAAAAAAATTTACAAAGCATGTTTTCGAAAAAATATATGCTATATTATATTGATATTACACATAAGACGAGAAATGTGACCAAAGCTATCATCCAATCTGGGGTCCTAAACTAACTCAACAAGAATGAAAAATTTAGGATATCGAGTATGTAGGTTATAAGAATATATTTACTATAATAAATATAATTATTGGTATACTAAGGACTCATTTAATATATTGAACTTTGTGTCGTAATGTGTTTGGAAGTTACCTGTCTCATCGCCAATCGCCCATACAAGCAAGTCGACACACGCCGAATTTGCCATAACGTTGACTTTAAATTTATTCACTGTCGCAAAGTTGCTTTCCCTGTCTTCTTTTTCCGAAGCATCATGATGTCGACTTTGGAGTTCAGTTTGCCCGCTCAAAAATAGGCATTTTACGAATTCCTGCCAAATATAAAAAATTTGAGGCCTAAGTTTTGATATGTATGTAGTAGTGGTTTACCGGATCGTATTAAAAATTAAAATCCGTAGATACAAAATCAAATTTAAAATTACATTTTTTAAGTACGGACAAATAGCCAAAAGGTGGTGGGGTGGTATAATAGAATTTTACTATTAAAATTATAAATATTTTAATATAGACTTTTTACGGATACGGATATTTTTTCGGAACCCTCGGATATCCGTGGATTCGGATATCCACGATTACAGGTATCCACTAGGTATGTATATCACTAGGGTCTAGCAACATATATTTTAATTTAATACCTACAGCTAGCTATATAATTAGACAGCACAAGAGGAGATTAATAAGATGGTATTATAATAATAAAGAATGTTAAATAAAATATAGGTGAAAAACATTTTGGACATAATAAAAACAAAAAAATGATAATGTGAAAACTAAGATACATATATAAAGATATATACGCCAAACATTCATATACTACATACTTGGCAACGATCTCTTTTTACCTGTACCGTATGAGCCATCTGATGTTGAATGTATAATAAAAAATTACGTAAAATTAAAACCTTGTTTAATTATAAACGATATAAAAATATATATCATTAATCATACAATACACAACATAAAAATAAAAAGTTTATGAAAAATAAATAATCTTATTTGAAGAAACGCAGGTAAGAGTCGGCCCTATATATTATTTCTGGTACTAAATTGGGAAAAAAATAGCTATTGCAGAAAATAAATAGAAGTAAAATGTATGATTATTAAATATTTTTAGCCTTAACATTTAAATCAATATTTGTACCTAATGTAATAAAAGCAACTTACTTGCACGTCTTTAGTAAAAGGTCCGGGCAGATCCTTCTGGTGTTGCAAGATATCTCGTAACAAGGTTACCATCACCAAATTCAGCGTTTCAGAAAAGGATTTATATGGAAAAACCTAAAATAAACTGTAAGTAAGGAATACTCTCTGGCTATATTTGAAATGGCTTATATATAAGATATCTGATATGGTCTTTTGACTCGTCAATTTTTGCTGTATTTGGGTTTTCTTGAAGTGGCGCAAACTAAAAACTATAGAACATCACGCACATATATAACTCGTAGAAATACCCAAATGGTGTTAATAAAATCTTAATCATAAGAATTAATACTTAAAGTGGATGAAACCCATCATAAATGCCTATCAGAATACAATTTAAAGAAAATCAGGAAAATTTTCAGAATATACCTGTATTTGCGCAGAAGCAAAAACATCTTCTGCCTCTTCATCCAAAAACGCTAATAAATCTTTGGTAAGTAATTTTTTCGCCAGCGACAATATCGACTGAAGATATGTGACGTAGAACTGTACGTTGATTCTCTTCTCCGGCGACTCAGATAACCTCATATATGGAAACTGGTTGAAACTAGAACCGAATTTGTGAAAGAAATACGTTGTCGGATCGTATGGGACGGAGTTGTAGCTATGGTAGGAGCCTCGTTTTAATGTTCCACCTGTGTTGTCTACAGTATCAGTACCATTTTCTACCGCATTTTCTGTGTTAGGATTGAGGTTCCCTGATAAGGATCTCGGAATTATTGGGCGGAACTGGTTAAACTTTCGCTTCTTATCTAATGTCGAATATTCGAAACTCGGCTCTGGTTCTTTCGATTTCACAGGACTGCTCGGCTGCGGAAACAACCGACACAATAAAGGAGGTTCGATAGTTGCATATCGGCCCATAGATCTGGCTAACCCTATCAAAATTGGGAGGGTACTCTTACACAGTTGGAGTTTGGTAACGTTGTTGTAATCTCTGCTTTCGTGGCAATCGATTATGATCTTTGTGAGGTGAGACATAAGTTCTATTTGAGCTGTGACAATTTCTTCACGCAATGCTGGCTGTTTCGCCGCAACATCGGATAGCAGTGTGTTTAAGCAAAAGCTAAATTTTTCTGACATTGGTATTCCTGTAAAATAAAGCATAAAACGTTGACCACATATACAAGCCTTTAACGCAGTACCAAATTCGATTCAAATTTGGATGAGAAAGTTTATCAAGTATTTAAAATAAAAAATCAAAAGGCAATGTTGTATTCAAGAAAGAGTAGGTACATAGATATCCTAGTCACTCTTGGTGTACGAAGGCTTGTAGTGACGTCGTACAGCCAATTACATAACTCACGACTGTCCTAAATATACATATCGCGTGTCAGTAACAACAAAACAATCTGATACCATTATAACTATTATATTTTATTATATAACATATTTACGAGAATAAAATGTGATATTATTACTGTCCTGTAAAAACATGCTCAACAGCCCATGTAATTATAAGTTTTATTTATTTTTACATTGTATTAAAAAAACCGCACGTAAGAAATGACACTGAAAAGAAAATTGTTCATTTCCTTCCCAATAAAGATCGTTGTTTTATATAAACAAAACGGAAACTTGTTTTAATATTATTCCTACCAAGTCAGCGGCAGCGTAACTCTTGTATTCGTATAAAAATAATAATAATAATCATCAACATAAAAATGTTTAAAATTATTTGTGTTACCATTTTGGCTTTAATGTTTGTTGGATACGTAAGTTCTTTTGTTATTTACTATTCCTTAACATTACATATATTTACAAGATATATTTTCATTGGGATATGTCACGTCCATTTAAGTTATTATCGATAATACGAAATTCATAACAATTTAAATGCTTGTACCTATAGTCAATTTAACACGATAAGTCGCAATCATTTACTATAGAAAATATAATATAAAATATTTTAACAAAAATATTATTATGTATTTAAGTCATAATTCTAAGATTATTTAAATTTATTTGCATCTCTTAAAACTAAGTGCGTTCAATCAACATACATACATATAATCACGCCTCTTTCCCGTAGGGGTACCACTTCTTTCCACTTGCTACGATCCTTACATACTTCTTTCGCTTCGTCCACTTTCATTATTCCTTTCATACATGCTCTTCGGTTTATGGTACTCTTGACCTGACCTTTTTTCAAGACGTCCCACAGAGGGTGATTTGACCCAAAAAGCTGGTCAAAATTCAAAAATTCAAAATTTATAAATATTAGAATATTTTGCTACATAGTCATAGATTAGGACATAATGAATGATGTACCGTAAACTTTCATTCACTCTTGCTTCGTTAAACATATCAATCAATCGTCATTTTACCGTCTCGTTTAGATCGTCTTTGTTCTATACGGTTTGCTGCGAAAAACAATTGAAATTTATATTTTATTTGAAACAAGATTAAGTGAAACTGAACTTTTTTATACAATGGACCTTTATGCACCAGGTAAGTGTAATTAATGTTTATTAGTAACTTGGTATTATATTGCTTAGTATCTGTAGAAACAAGTTTTTTTGTAACTACCTTCAACATATTATTTATTTTATTCAAAGATTAAATACTTAAGTTTTTTAAATATGTTTCCCGAATGGTCCCAGCTTGTATTTTTTTCTACTATTAACCTAATGAGTTGTGAAGAGAATTACATAAAATTTAGGTGCCAATAAGTGCCAATTTTGGAATGATATTTTTTTAATTAAATTGACTCTTTTACAAAGCAAAGTTTTATTTGCGTTCAGATATTTATTTACCGTATTTTATGGTTGTAGGTTCTTCTGGGTTAACTGTTTTATCAAGACACAGTATATATATGATGACTAAGAACATAAATGAGAAGAGTTTTAGCGAAAAAATAGATAAGGTACAAGAAATAATAATAAATAAATACAGTTTAAATAGTAAGGAAAAGAAAAAATTTATCATTAAATTTTCAAAGCTAAAGTCGGAAATGAAGTCACGTTGGTTAGCTGCAAAAAGAACAGAAGATAAATTTTTGAAAATGAATCGAGATTGGCTGCAAGGGACAATATCAATGACGAGAAAAAAAATATCAAGTGTTGGTCGTCCCTCTAAAGACTGAAGACTTATCGGAGCATAGCAAACGTCGCGACGTTTATTGTCCCTTGCAGCCAATCTCGATTCATTTTCAAGAATTTATCTTCTGTTCTTTTTGCAGCTATCCACCGTGACTTCATTTCCGACTTTAGCTTTGAAAATTTGGTGATAAATTTTTTCTTTTCCTTACTATTTAAACTGTATTTATTTATTATTATTTCTTGTACCTTATCTATTTTTTCGCTAAAACTCTTCTCATTTATGTTCTTAGTCATCATATATATACTGTGTCTTGATAAAACAGTTAACCCAGAAGAACCTACAACCATAAAATACGGTAAATAAATATCTGAACGCAAATAAAACTTTGCTTTGTAAAAGAGTCAATTTAATTAAAAAAATATCATTCCAAAATTGGCACTTATTGGCACCTAAATTTTATGTAATTCTCTTCACAACTCATTAGGTTAATAGTAGAAAAAAAATACAAGCTGGGACCATTCGGGAAACATATTTAAAAAACTTAAGTATTTAATCTTTGAATAAAATAAATAATATGTTGAAGGTAGTTAGAAAAAAACTTGTTTCTAAAGATACTAAGCAATATAATACCAAGTTACTAATAAACATTAATTACACATACCTGGTACATAAAGTTCCATTGTATAAAAAAGTTCAGTTTCACTTAATCTTGTTTCAAATAAAATATAAATTTCAATTGTTTTTCGCAGCAAACCGTATAGAACAAAGACGATCTAAACGAGACGGTAAAATGACGATTGATTGATATGTTTAACGAAGCAAGAGTGAATGAAAGTTTACGGTACATCATTCATTATGTCCTTATCTATGACTATGTAGCAAAATATTCTAATATTTATAAATTTTGAATTTTTGAATTTTGACCAGCTTTTTGGGTCAAATCACCCTCTGTGCGTCCCTTATTTGATCTCGAAACGTCCGCCTACACCTTCCAACCCTTCCATTCACACTCGCCTTATACACTTTTTTCGTCAATCGTTCTTCACTCATTCTCTCGACATGTCCAAATCATCCGAGCATACCTTGCTCAACTTTTGTCACTACATCTTCTTTCAGACCACAACGTTTCCTTATCTCACTATTTCTTATCCTGTCACTCAGTTTAACTCCTATCATACTTCTTAACGCTGTCATCTCAACTGAATTTATTCTGCTTTCGATATAAATTTAAATATATTTTATTTATATGCCTGCATTTTTTTTTCAGACCCAGCAATCTCCGCTCCCACAAGGTGGTAAGTTATGCACAACCATGCGGTTTAAGACCCTTTTAATACAATTGATTGATTTCACATTAAAAAATGTCGATTGCTCAAATAATTTTAAGTTAAATAGTGGTGCTATAGACTGGGCACCCTTTCATAAGTTGCGATAAAAATTTGTCTTAAGTTAGGAGTGTCATAAAATGTTTCTATTATCAAAATATGCCTTACAATTTTATTTATCTATAAATAATTTGGATTGATAAAATTGTAATTGTAAATAAAATATATTTATACTAAGGAAGTATATTTGATATAAAAACTGTATAATACCTAATATGATTTATCTGAAACAGGTGGCGCTGACGGCAATGCTGGAGGTATGTAAAAAATATGATTAAAATTTATAAGAATATCATTATTTCCGAAACCAACGCGCCAACTTCTACAAGACCCTTATTAAAAACCTTAAAATTTGTATAGATCAATGTTAATGATATTTAATTCTTAAATACTGATACAAGAAAAAAAAAAACCTTAGTCATATCGATTTTCTTCATAATGAAACAAAATTTTAAAAAACAACAGTATGGAACATATATACTATTATTTTTCACTGAATTTTTTCTTCAATAACAATAAGATATAGCTTATATCACTCCTGAATAGTTTAGCTTTCTGTTAGTGAAAGAATTTTCGTGATCGGATCAGTATTTGCGAAGATTACCCCTACAAATAAACAAAGTTAGAAACTTTACCTCTTTATAATATTAATAAAGATTGTAACTAAGAGATGTGATTTTATGTTAATATAAGAAAGTCATTATTTCATTGTAGCGGATTTCCAAATGGGCGGAGGCGGCGGTGCCGGAGGTATGTATGAATGAAAAAATATATTAATAGTTGTTATAATAGTGTAATTGTTTTAAACAGCGATTTAAACATGTTTCGTCATGACCTCGTTATCTTTTACACGCAAAAACTACCAAATCTTTTATTTTTTTACTTTTAATTGTACATATTTTTGTATGCTAATTTTATAGATATATAATTCAATGTGTGTTAAAATGCTACTAAAATCCAGTTACAAACATATCGAAAATGATCATAGTTCCTTTTAAAACAAAACATAATTAAATTTTTTCTCACCAGTTACTTATTTTATTAATTTAGCCTGAGAATTTCCGTGACACTCAAGAGATTAGAATAATTTTAAGCACATTAAAAACATTTTTTAAGTTTTTATAGAGGCATTTTGATACTTTTGTCATATTTTTTTAGCAGGTGGTGCTGGACAAGGCGGTGCTGGTGCAAATGGTAATAATTTTAGTTTTAAATCTAAACATACATCATATAAACATAATACAGACTTACATACACACATACATATATTAATACATACATAATACATAGTAAAATAAAAAGATTATTTTTACACAATTACCATCAGAATTTAAACACTATAATCATAAGAATGCAATTTTTTTTTTTTTTTTTGAAATTTTTGTAAGATAAAAGAGCAAGGAAAGTGGAACAACTGAAACTACAAATGTCGGATTAATCCTAATTACAAAACAATTATTATCTATAGCTCTAGCATGATTTACGAAAGCAATCCTTTTCTTGTATGTATAAACATAGTCAGAAAAAATTCGACATCATTGATGACAAATTTGATGTTATGAAGTTTCAGACTTAGATTCATTTGAAATATATATAAATAACTATGTATCAGTATCCATGAGAAGATTTTTACTATAAACTATTTTAAAAACAACTTCAAAAATTCATTATATATATTAATCAATTGTATTAAAGGTGGTGCTGGATTCAGCATGGGTGCAGGAGCTCAGGGAGGAGCAGGCGCAGGGCGAAAGAAGTAACTCTATACTAAAGAGATGTTATAGACATCCATCAATGATTATATCATATGGTCATCATAAATATAAATAATTACAAAACATATATTATAAATTACTTTTCATTTTATTTATATATTACCCAACAGTTATATCCTGTCCTATACACCTTTTTATTAGTTTTCCTAAATTGTATGGTAAAAATACTGACATTTAACATTTTCCATAATTATAATTCCATAAAGTACATTTTTGTTTCTTTAAGTACTTTTTGTTTTTTCCACTTGATTATATGTTTTTTTGAATCAGTCCCCAAACTAAAAGCATATTTGAAACTAGACAGCGCGACTTCATCCGCGTGAAATTTTACAAAAAGTTTATGTTCAGTTCTGAGAGTTATAAAATCAGACTTATAAATAAATAAATTTCTAAAATAAAAGTAGCCTAAGTTACTCCTTATTCCATAAGCTATCTGTCAGTGAAAGTCCGTCAAAATCAATCCAGCTGTTTCAGAGATTAGCCGGAACAAACAGACAAACAGACTGACAAAAATTGTAAAAAATGTTATTTGGGTATATGTACTGTCTATACACCCATATGAATTTAGTAAAAAGCGGTTATTTTAATAATGCAAACAGACACTCCCAATTTTATATAATTTTTTTATTTATTTGTATAGATATACTACTTAAATATATATATAATGTGTATAGGTACTTACGATCACCACTCTTAATCCTGCACATTGGTTCTTCAAACTGTGCATTAGTTAGACATTTGAGTACTTTTAGAAAGTACGGAAGCAATTTATCTTGGTGCTGAAGACCACTTTGTAGAAAGTATATACCTAAAGCTATACTGGCTTCTTGGTTGCGTGGTGTCACGACAAACGATGAACTAGCTTGTGGACACAGCATGAATAGCGTGTTTACCTAAAAATTATCATGCTAATTTATATTTAAGCTTATAAAGTTATGCAATACTGTAGCCTAAATAAATAGTGTTTATTCCAGTTATTTAGATATTAATGTAAAGAAAGTATTTTCTTACAATAATTACCACCAGTGTCTGACTCTATATATATGAATATTATAAAGCTATAGACTTTATTTATTTGTTTGCACAAACAGGTTAATTCCAGGTTTAGTTTTATAACACGTCTTTGACATGAAAACTAATTTATTGATAAAGATTCTAGAGCTATAAAACATTATTAACTGAAAAACGTAAAACTATAAACGTAAATGTTAACCAATGTACAAAAATATATTGATCAATTTGTTTAATATTTATTAATATCTAGTTCCTTATGAATCATAATCTTCATATGTCTTCATAAATCTTTAACCAAATAAATAAAAGATAAACATAAATTTATAAACGTATTGATACATTTTTCTTAAGGAAAAATAATATAATTTGTAACTGTACAGTAAAAAGATAAAATATTAGTTTTTAAAAAATTCAGATGGAGGTAATGATTGCAATACAGCTTTCAAAACACGACCAGTTATAATTAAAAAATATCGCTAATTGGGAAAAGTGAGGGATAGTTGACCATGAGTAATGCAGTGATGATAACATAGCTTATGTCACTGTATTTGATTAGGTCATGTTCTCAAAGAATAATACATTTAAATGGAATGCTATCGATCATTAATTTATAGTACTGTCGGCACTACAAATTTGCAATATTCCTAATATACTCAATTGGCAATTTCGTAATAGGCAAGTAATATAAACAAGGTTACATTAAATGTTTTGCAACCGACCTTTTCCCATGGTGTAGGATTTATGCAGGAGAGACATCTAGCCAAGTGTTGGACTGTCTCCTTAAAGAATTCGTTTTCGTCCATCATCATGATTTATTTATTCACTGAATAAAACATTTTCTAATTATGAAAATAGAAAACATTCAATCGACCGATTATCTGTCACATAAGTCACTTTTTGATGTGACAGTTTGTCAATACTGAATCCACGTTCCTTTTTACACAATGTCAAGTTTGGTGATTGTTATTATAATCTGACAACCGATTAATATTGTGTTCCTTTGGGTGAGTAGAGGATGGGAAATAGCCTATGGAAATAGCGATGCTTTTGGTGTTGCAGACGTCTATAAACTACGATAATCAATTACCATCAGGCGAGCCGTACGCTTGTTTGCGTGAATGTATATTAGAAACCTCTAAAGGGGGTGATAGACGTGCGAACTTAAAGTACGCGGTTTTTAAGATCGCGAACTTACTCGGCTTGACGTCGGTGACACGTGTGAACCTTACTCATTCTGTATTGTGCTGTTGTCGAAAAAAGAAGCTTTATGTTATTTAGGAATTATATCGTATTACATTTTAAAAGTACTGTGTGGCTACGGTACTAAAGAATATAGCCACCCCCTCTCTTCCCGTGGGTGTCGTAAGAGGCGACTAAGGGATAAAACAGTTCCGCTACCACCTTGGCACTTAAAAAGCCGACCGATGGCGGGATAACCATCCAACTGCTGGCTTTGAAATACACAGGCCGAAGACGAGCAGCAGCGTCTTCGGTGCGATAAAACCAGCCCTGCGGTCGCCAACCCGCTTGCCCAGCGTGGTGACTATGGGCAAAACACATGAGTTCAAGTTATTTTTGGCGTAAACTTGTGGAGGCCTATGTCCAGCAGTGGACTGTATAGGCTGTAATGATGATGACATTTTAAAAACCTCCTCTGGAATCACTAAAGAAAACCGCATCAAAATCCGTTGCGTAGTTTGAAAGATCTAAGCATACAGAGAGTGGGAAAAGACTTTGTTTTATACTACGTATCAAATAATCTAGTTTCACTTTCAACTGGTAAGCAGCCTACTCGGTGGTAGTGACTGTAGTGAGTGATCAGTGAATGAGATAAAATCATGTATACATAAAATGTATTTATTAATGTACATAACAAGAGACAAAATACGTTAAATTTATTTCATTACAAAACAATGACGTCAACGGGTATATAAAAATATTAAAAATCACTGAACACTTTTATTGATAACAAATTTTATTTTCTTTAATGTCAAATTTTTATCACCATACTGTAGTTTGACAAGTTTACAGCTCCTTGTAATGTTTTCTTTTGAAGATTCTGAAAAAAAAAAAACGCAATTAATATAACCAACATACCAACACTAGTAAGAAAATTCTGTTTCAAATTTTGGTGAAAGAATTTTATATTTTCTATTTTTTTTTGTGCTGTGTGGCTACGGCACTAAAGAATTTAGCCACCCCCTCTCTTCCCGTGGGTGTCGTAAAAGGCGACTAAGGGATAACAAGGTTCCACAACCACCTTGGAACTTAAGAAGCCGACCGATGGCAGAATAACCATCCAACTGCTGGCTTTGCAATACACAGGTCGAAGACGGGCAGCAGCGTCTTCGGTGCGACAAAGCCAGCCCTGCGGTCACCAACCCGCCTGCCCAGCGTGGTGACTATGGGCAAAACACATGAGTTCACGTTATTTTTGGCGTAAACTTGTGGAGGCCTATGTCCAGCAGTGGACTGTATAGGCTGTAATGATGATGATGAATATTATGTTTTAGTTCCCAACACAAACCAAAAACTAGACATCCTATTACAGGTATTTTTTTTTTTTACAAGTCATATACATCCACGGGCTTATAAACCCATGTCCTTTTTTATTCGAAATACATGCAATTTTTATTTTTTTTTTTTTTTGTCTTTCAAGGTAGGCGTTACTCAGCAACATCGCTGTTCAAGTCAGACTGTTTTTAATGTCTCCAAAAGAGACGTGAGTCCACCGACCGGTTCTTAATCTAATGTATGGTACAATTTTTTTTTTGTATTATTATTATTTCCTTATAATACTATACTTATATCTAGCTAAATCTTACATTATTTACAGGCGTAATAATCGTTTTCTTAAAAATATATATTTTTTTTAATATATATTACAGGTAATTACAATATTCTTCTTTTCCGAAAGTGGTCGGTAAGCCTGGAGGACCCGGAGGTGAGCCGGGAACTGGTGGCGGCAATTCGGCCCGTCCTACGTGGCTGGGTCGATAACGACACGGTGCGGTATCGTTCCACTTGGCGCAGATGCTGACCGGGCACGGCTGTTTCGGTCGCTATCTGTGCCGAGTGTTGGGGCTGGAGCCGATGTCGGGATGTCACCATTGCGACGTCGGCGCCGAGGACACGGCGGATCATACGCGCGTTGCCTGCCCAGCGTGGAGTGCGGAGCGCAGTGCCTTATCGGCAATCATCGGGGCGGATCTCTCACTGTCGGCCTTGATTGTGGCCATGGTTGGCAGTGAGGAATGCTGGGATGCAGTCTCCACCTTCTGCAGTGCCGTAATGCTGCGGAAGGAAGCGGCTGAGCGAGAGCGGGAACAGGATCCAAACTCGCTCCCGAGTTCTCGTGAAAGGCACGGTCGGCGACGCAGGGCTTACCTAGCTAACCTGCCGCCCTAACGCCGAATCAGCGGGTGATATACCGAGGGATTTATCATCTGCATTTCACAGTCCTGAGGAGGGAGGCAACCTTAGTGTTCGAGGGAGCTTCTTGGAGATCGCTTTTGGTGACGGGCCCTAATTGGGCAACACCGGCGGGATCGCGGAAGTGCTTAACGTCCCCGTGATCCCACCCCAGGCGAGCGAAGGAACACCCCAAAGGTTTTAGTCCAAGCGAATCGGACATACCCTCCAGCTCCCCGGGCTGGAGGCATCCATTAGGGATTTCCTCGGGGTGAGCGACAAAAAAAAAATAAGGTAATGATAGTGTTATAATTATCTAGATTTAAACAATTTTCTAAATAAGTGAAATATGTGTAGCTAACATCATTATTTTTTCTTTTCTTTTTTCTTTTTTCCCTAAACTATGTATGTATCCTACTTTTGCATGGAATAAAAGGGTTTATTATTTTTTATTTAATTATATTGGGTAATCTCACAGGGCGTCACAGTCGAATTTGAAGGTAAGATTGATTAATCAAGACTAATAAAGAGCTATATTTAATGCTAATTATAGCATCAAACGCACCTTTTTAAAAATGTTTGCCATTAGCAAGTTGGTTTTTTTTATGTTTTCTTTTTTAATTTCTTCCTTTTTACACACAACTTCAGGGAGTGATTTATATATTTTCTCAGAATGCATCTTCATTTCCCGTTCACTTATAAATTTTGGAGTAACTGAAAAATAAAATTTTCATGAAAATTCACACGATGAAAATTTATCACCTCTCATACCTTGCGCCTTGGAGGCATTATTTTTGGCGCTTGTAACATTTAAATATGTTAATGACAACTTATTTATAGAACAGAGAAATATACAAGTATAGAAAACCTTTTTTTCGCCGAAGCTCATCGCCCAGTACTTTGGCGAATTTTTTTAATTCAGTTTCACTTAGAGCATTCAATGCCTGTTGTCGGTCCAACTGCAGTGATAGCAGTTGCCGCTTGGCATCGCGTTCATTTGCTCTGTAAAACATGAATATTTTATAATAAAGCCATTTATTACACATACATAACAACATATCGATGTATAAATACCACAATATGTGCTCATATTTTCTTTACGTAATATATTAATATTTAAAATAGCCTTCAAAAGCACTACACAACAGTTACTCTTTAAAAGAATATAAGCTGTGTTTTTATACAAAGGTAATATTTTGCAGGAAATACAGCATCACTAAGTCCACAAATCTTTATCATATATGTAATCTTCCACAGAATAATAAGCATTAGCTATTAATTTCTTTTTAATACAAACTTTAAATTTATTCTCGGATTCAATAATGTTTGAGGAATTTTATTATACATTGTTTGCATTAAAAAACTAAAAAACTAAAACTTTATATTGTTAACCTATCATCATTAATTTGTGAAATTTATAATACTATAAAACTTGCAAATTCACAATTAAAAAATATACAAATTTAAGAAAACATATCTAAGGTTAACTGTTATTAAGATACAAAACTATTAATCTTCTACCTCAGATAGAAAATGCAATAGACTCACCAACTCTTGTTACTTCGTTTTGTACACAGTGAATATATGGATCAATGCATTGATTACAAGTTTCTAATGGTACACCTATAAATATATAATTTAAAAATCGAATGAAAACTATAATATCTATTTGTTAGAAATATAAATATACCTTTATAACACATATTGCAAGCTTCCATACATGGATTAGGTATACACGAGGGGTTGTGAACAACTATCATATTCAGTCTTGGTTTATCGCATTCGCTTGGTCTAAAGTAAGAAAAATTGGTGAAATCTAATAAAATTTATTATAGTGATAGGATAAATATAAACTGTAATATTTTTTTACTGCTACATACCTGGTTTCATTAATCAACTTCAAGCAATGCTGACGTTTTGTTGACTTTTTGACAAAATCAGGACGATTTCTTTCTAAGTATTCCCTGACTGTGTATGCTTGAGATTTTCTCAAAAAATCGTCTGTACTCGATATCTCACTGTCGTTCGGCAAACTTCTTGAACGATAATTATTATTATTGCGCGGACTACAATTGGGCAGATTTTTTTCAATTTTTGAAGCCACCTCTTTAAACGGTGCGTTTTCGACTTTTCGTTTCGACGGTACTTTCACGATTATATTCTGCAACTTTTGGCGATTCTTATCGCAAGTTATTTCTTCACTGAAAACACTATCTGATGTTTGTATAATCAAGTTATAGGCAACACATTTTTTCTCTTTTCCACAGGATTTTTTACTTTTATGACTTTTGCATTTATGCCCTTTACATAAGCAGTGATGGACACGTCTACATTGATCGCAATTCACAGAAGTACTACTGGTTGTTACACCCTTCTTTTCTTTACCGTGACATTTGCAACGTTTTTGATGGTATTTTTCGCATTCTCTTTTTATTTTATTCAAAACTTTACAAGTTGCGGAATCGGAAGACGTACTTGCAATTCCAGTCGAAATAAGTGGTTCGGACGAATCTGTACTTATTTTATGAGATTTAGACTTTTCAATAGATAACTGTATACCTTTATCTACAAAAGTCTTTCGTGGAGATTTTTTATAATCATCTTTTTTTATTAGCTTATCATTCGTCCCACTAGTATCTTCACAGGCCGATGACGACGGAGTTTTATTTTTCTCGTAGTCTGTATTATCGTCTGTATCCAAAAGATAATTCAAAAATGTAATAATTTCTTTAAAACACTTCTTTCTTTTACTTTTTGCAATATCTTGTTTAGAGTATCGCCTTGTTATGTCTTGTATCATATCAAGCAATGGATCCTTTGAAGTCGACGTTTTGGAACCATTATCATTATCACTGTTACAACTTCTTGCTTGTATATGTTCTTCAGTGTTTAAACTTTTTTTGCTTTCAACATCGTTTTCAGTAGCATTTTTTGAACAATTACATTGCGCTTTTTCTTCACTAGTTGTTTTAATCAATTCTTCCGATTGCTCTTGTGAGCTAAGGGCAGTTTCTGATTGCACAGCTTTGTCTTTATTAGTAGCCTGATTAAATGTGACATGGCAAGCTTTTTCCATTTCGCCAGTATCAGTATTCGAACGAAGCAAATGTTTCTGTGTATTTTTTAGATCATTTTTCGGAAACGTATTATATCTACGTCCTTCGCCGAGGCAAGTATTTACAAAGAAAGGTTTCGAGTATACTTCAGTATCTTCTTCCACAACTGTTCCACTATTTTCACGAAGCACATTTTCATTTTTACCAAAAGTTGATTTTGGTTGTTCAAAAAATTCGTTAAAAATGTTTGTATTAATTGACTGCACTGCTTTCGAACATTCTTCTCTTAGTGACGTATAATTTTCAACGTTATTATTTTTTTCAGTCTCAGTTCCAGTGCATATATATTTAGTAGTATTTTCAGCATCACTTTGTAGAATTTTGGTATTATTTCGATATAAATTGTTATCAATATCAGATCCTAAGCTCACTTTAAGAGTCATATTTGTGCCTTTTATAGGAATCGTAAATTTACTAGGCTGTTGTTTATTTACATCCTGTAAATTATAATTATCAACAGGAGATGATTGAATTTCTTTATCGAATTTCTCATAAGTATTAGTATCCTTTTCTTTAACATTTATGAAAGCAAATTTACTTGTATCTATATCTTCCAGTGGACTACTTTTTGCAGAACTACTACCACTTCTAAGTATGGTGTCTTTTAGGATTTCACTTCTAGAAGTAGGCTGGGAAACTTCTCTATAGTTCTCACTTATTAATTGAACACAATATTTGTCATTTACAATATTTATATCAGATAAGCCTGGATCAGATATTTTCGGATTAATACTTATTTCAGTTTGGATACACCGAGTAGCTTCATGTATAAATTTACTACTTTTTTCATTTAATGGCACTTTTTTAGTATTATCGAGTTTATTTTTTTGAGAACTTATTTTTTCTCCGGATGATACAGAATCCAAACTTTGTTCACTAGATTTACTTTGAAGTTTAATCGGTAAATTAAGGTTTGTTTGAGAAGATTTGGAAGTTTGATTATTAGAACTGTTACTGTCTTGTATAATCAAACACTTTTTATCACAATCAGCAATATTGAATGGTGATATCTTTTGATGAGAAGTAGTAGAGTTACTAGAAATATGTTCACTTGCAGTATTAGATACTTTCGATGCTATGTTATCACTTAGCTTCAAGTACTTGTTGGTCAGTCTAGAACATTTATAAATTAGGATATTTTCGGGTACTTCTTGTATAACGTCATCTCCAGTGCAAAGGCAAACATATCTGATGTCTTCATTCGCACAATGGGATAAAACTTTGGTTTGATTTTGTGATTTAATACATTTATCACATTTACGCTGCAATATTTTTTGGTAATACTGCTCTTGTGGTGAGCTTTGGGTAGCTTTTGAATCAGGATCAATAAGTTCATTACTCTTCATATTTACTTGTACAGAGCTATCAACCACTCCAATACGAGGATGTGAAGTGTGGTAAGGACAACAACAATAATGCTTTTCAGATTTTGAAAAACACTTTGAAGTATCAGCCAAATTCTGCATTTTTTTACTTTCACTTGTTCTTTTTGCATATTTATCTGAATTGCCAGATGACAAAGTAAAAACAGAATGACTTCTCTGTTTTCTTAAATAATCATAATTATTATTTTGTATGTTTGGGTTAGATCCACCTTCTAATTTACTTGCATCACCTGATCCATCATCGTAGTTATTCCTTATCAAATCATTCATTAAGTCCTTTAAATGATTTTTTGGTTTAGCTTCCTTTTGAGTGATAATATTTAATGCAACATCAGAGCCAACTAGTTTTTGTCTTAGAAATATTTCTTTATCTTTTAAATGTTTTTTGTGAGTTGCTTCTCTCTTTAATGCATCTAAGTACTTCTTGTACAATACTTCTGATGAAGTTTTATCAAGTCCTGTATCAGATAAGTTTTTACTCTTGCTTGATATGTCTGTATCTGTATTAGAGATATCTTTTTTGGTATTTGATGTATTTGAATTTTCGTCCTTTGTGAGTATAGGTAAGTTAGGAACACTTTGTGATGTTGAAGCTATGGCATTAGCATTAAATCTGTCCATTCGTAAAATAGATTTCTTTGGTTTATTTGGTTTGATATTATTTGTATCTGAAGTACTTGATGTTGTGTGATTAACATCATTTAAATCTATTTTCTTGCTATCAAAACTTAAGCCTGATAAAAATTCAGTAGAACTTTCATCATCTTTATATTTTGATTTGATAAGTCTTTGAACTACTTCTTTAATTAGTTTCTTTTTTAATTTTGAATCATTAAATCTATGTTCTAGTGCTGTTTTAAGTATATCAATACCTGTTTCTAAGTCTTTTGTAAAAGAATTCATTGCTGTTTTACTTGAGTCTGTTGTTAGGCCAGCACTTGATTCTAAACTAGATTTATTACCCAAAGCAATATTTTCTTTGTTTTGTTCATTTATTTGATTTTGATTATAAATATGACCTGGCATGTATTCAAAACTCTCAGTTTCAGACACTTGCTCGGTACTTTTTTCAACTGGTATATATTTTTTGTCAGCTGACAACCGCTTTCTACCATGCTGTCTTTTCATTCTCATAACTTTCCTTCTCCTATTTTTTCTCTTCAATGTATTTAAACTGATAAGGATAGGAATTTTTCTTGTATCATATTCCTTGCAATCACTAGAACTGCTAGATTTTTTTTTATTTTTTGTCAGAGACGTTTGTATCTCTTTGTCTAGTTTAACTTGTGATGTAACTTCAGTTTCAACTGAAACTTTCTCTGGACTCAAAGAAACACTTTTTGATACATTTTCTACAGTGACACCACCATGTTTTTCAACATTAAAAGAAATATGTTTTGTTAGATTAACATTAATAGGTTGTGGCATGTTTTCTAAATTTTGAGGAATGTTAACTTTTACTGAGTCAACATCTTTTTTATAGATTTTAGTTGTTTTTGTCAGCAAACCCTTTTTATTTTTTACTTTATTTTCTATAACATCAATAGGTGTTGAATGCGCTGTGGGCAGACCTAAATCTGAGACTTGTTTAGTGTCATTATTTGAGTATTGTTGTTGTAAAGCAAGTCTCTCCAATGTGCTTAAGCTTGAAGCAGAATTCTTTCTATCACTTTCGTTAGCATAACCTACATCAGCTAACGAATCCCATTCGAGTTTACGTTGAGATGTAATACTGCTTGTCGGAGAGTGTGGCTTGTTAGTAGAAGTATCTAATGTACCATCTATAGCTAAAAACAAAAATATAATTTTTTATTACTACAATTCAAATAATGTGTGAACTATAAATAAAAATTATGTACACACAATAACTAGTTCTAGTATTGTGTTCACTTAATACTAAAATATGATTTATGCCCCGAGTCTATTGAGTTATTATTTATAAATGTATGGAAAGAATAACAAATACTTACATTTATGAGAATACACATCATCTGATTTAACAGATTCATTGTCAGAGTTTCTAGAAGTATTTGCAACCACATCCTCTTTAACTATAGGAGGTGATTCAGTATCACTCTTGTATGTTTTATATTCACTCTGAAAAGACAATGATATATTTTGTACTATTTATTTTTGTTTAACCCACACATTAAGGGAATCCTAAACAATTTTTAATATCATATCAAAAAACAACCACTCCAGCGGGGATCGAACCTGCATCTCCGACTCACTGTGTCAAGGCTTTAGCCACTTAAGCTAAAAATATTATATTTTTTATTGCAATATGTATTCTACTTCTTAAAAGAAACTTTTTGGCACACATTTTGAGAATTAGTTAAAACATAGTTTAAAGTTTACTAAATAAAAAACTATATTGTACACACAAGTTTATGTGCAAAATATTATACATAGCTAAGCTTAATATTAAGTACACAAGGTGCAATTAGAGGTCTTATCTCTAAATAGTGATCTCTTCCAGACTAACCAACAGAAAGATCCTAGCGACATAGCATACTAGTACTTCACTAGTACCTAATATAAATTTACCTACCTAATATACATAATATGCATATTATATGCAAACTGTTAATAACAAAATTGTATTTAACCTGTGAAGATGTAGGCTCAGGCATTGAACATTTTATTGAGATCCTACAAAGTTCAGTAGACGATTCAGTTTTTTTCTCTCCTGAATCCGACGAATCAGTTTGAGATTTCATCTTCCTCCAAAACAAACTTGTCGGATCCCGGATATCACTTTGGGCAGTAGATAGAGAAAAAAATTGTTCCAAGTCCCGTTTCCTTCCAAACTTCTTGTAGTAATCTATAATTAAACTGTTGACTGCAGCTTGAGATTCTTCGACAAAACTACTCGATTGACCTACATCTTCAGATCCATCCGGTTCCATAGTTTTAAGTTTACAATAATAAATAAAAATAGTCAAAACTTAATAATGTAAACATCGCGATACAATTTCTACTTTTGAAAAAGTAGGTAATAAAATGTAATTAAATTTCATGAAGGCTTGGTTTCATTGCCGCTAACGATATTTTGATAAACAAAACAAATTTAAAAATGTTTCCTCTATCTTATCGTTGGTTTAGATACAAGTCATTTACGTACGAATTGATTGGATGCATACATTGCATACTAAAAAATATATATATTTTATATTTATTGTTTAGATAAAATTTAAGCATAAAATATTGACAATTTTTAAATTATCGAATGTACAATAACATAATAATAATTATAACAAATAACTTCATTAACATTAGACAAAAAACACTGTCTATGATATATATATATATATCTATACATTAGCTACGTTCCACTTAAGGGCCGCAACGCCACTGACTACGACCGCTGAAATTGCCGTTCCAATAACGTACAAACGCCACGGGCGTTGTAGGCGAATTTTATAGGTGGAACGCGTATTTGAGCGCTGTATGCTTGCAATATGATTGCATGATAAAAAAATGTGGCTTTGGAGGTTGTGAGTAAATAATTCGCATGGATTGGAGTGAAATTTAATTCAACAAGGATTCCCGTGAATTTATCATTGCATCAAGTTCATCAAGTTCTGGTGGCATTCACAATTTGACATTGACAGTTGTTTTTGGCGAAAGCCCACCAATATTTTGTGGATGAAATGGGTGGTATGTGGTCATTTCGAGTGATCGATCAACGTCACTGTTTGTAACCACATCGCCTACAAAATATAGGTAGGTGGGTTAGAGTTGGGTTTCATCAAAACGTGGCGGGAATTAAAAAAAAACAACCGTCAGTGTTAAATTGTAAATGTTATCTCTCATTCGATTTTTCAAAATCGCAATGACGAATCCCTGGGAATCCATGTTGAATTAAGTTCCACTCCAATCCATGCGAAATATGCACTCACAGCCCCCACAACTGCATGTTTTCAGTTCACCATGCTAGTATATTACGAGCACACAGCTGACACCTAACGGCTCTCAAATGTGCATTCCACTCATAAAATTCGCCCACAACGCCTGCGGCGTGTTTTACGTCAGTGAATCCGGAAATGCAATTTCAGCGGTCGTGTCGATTGCATTGTGGGTCTTAGGTGGAACGCACCCCTAGTCAGTAATTGTCAAATGTGACAATGTCAATGTCTTTGGAATGGTCATATTGCTAATGTCACATTCTTTTTATGTTAAATTGTTTTTATTCTTTCTCGATTTACTCTTGATTGTAAAGAAAGAGGATACTTTTTATACGCTTTATCGTTAATTTTAAAAATGTCTCGTCAAACATCTCGTCTTGATGCTAAGAAAGTGGTAAGATTTGTAACATTACCTTATGGTTGTTTATGCTTACACAGTGTGCCTTTTAATTTCACAAATTTTAATTAATTTGTAGAATTCTGAGCTATTAACTCTTACATATGGAGCTTTAGTTTCTCAAATGCTAAAAGAAACGGAGAACCCGGAGGATGTTAATAAGCAGTTAGAACGAATTGGTTACAATATGGGCGTACGCCTCATCGAAGATTTCCTCGCGCGAACGACTTCTACGCGCTGTTTGGAAATGAGAGAAACGGCCGATAAAATTCAACAGGCCTTTAGGTAAGGTAATTTTAAAGACCTTTAAAAGTTACTTATAAAGTTACATTATGTATAACATTGCACAATATTAAAAAAATACATGATATTTTTCTTTTTCATAATCAAGATCCATTTATATATCAGGTATTTCAACTCACAAATATTGAATCTAAAATTTGCTTGTTATTTGAGGTGAATCAAGTCCAAAAGGCCCGTCTTACCACCTCTTGATTAAGCCTGTCAGTAACTTACTAAATGCTTTCAAACATTTAATAATGTTAACATAACATATAGGATATTATAAAAATTTAAATCCCAATGAATTCATAGACTACAGCTAGTATATTGTAAACAAATTCTTATATACTTAGATATCTGATGGTAGCTATATTCATTTTCATTTCTCTTTTACCACAGATTATACTTAAATATGCAGCCGACAGTCACAAGCTGGAGCAGTGCTGGTGATGAATTCTCTCTTGTATGGGATCAGTGTTCCCTCAGTGAGTGGGTTGAAATGCCAAACAATGGTCTTAAATACTGCGCTTTAATCCCTGGCGCTATCAGAGGTGCTTTACAGATGGTGCAGCTAGATGTACAGTGTTGGTTTGTGCAGGTATTAATTCTTTTTATTGTTATTTATAATAGTACCTGCAAAAAGAGTGTTTCAAATATGTTTATTTTAGTTTATGTATTGTTTTAAACACTTTAAACCTCTACTAAATTTGTAAAATTTATTTTAGATTAGTTTTGAAAAATTTAAATTTGAAAACTTAGTTATTTCTTGTATTATGATATTAAAATTTCTGTGTGTTTTTTATCTGTGTTTCAATGTCTTCTCGGGTAAAAATGTACAAGTATAACTTTTTGAAAAATCAGACATAGTATCACGCACCATAACCATAAATAATTGACGTAAAGTTTAATACTTCTTTTTTAAATTTGTTTATTTTTTATGATAATATAAATCTTGTTTGTAATTATTTTGTGGTCCAAATATAGTACAGTTCATTAGTTTCCATTAATTCTACGCATGGTTTAACAGTTAAAGAGACTTGTAGTCATATAAAAGTGGAGAAAATCTTACTCAATAAGTGGGAATTTTGGTTTCAGGATCAACTAAAAGGTGACTCCGTGACTGAGCTAAGAGTGAAATACATCAAAAGGCTAGAAGATGCAGTTCCTGCTGGAGAAGATTAATGTGCTATTTAGTTTCAAATATTTTATTTGTTAAGATTGGCTAATTTACATCTATCTCAATCTGAAGGGTAAATTGAATTGTGCTAAATAATTTAGTTACTTTTTGTATACAACTAATGTTGGTGGCAAGAAAGAATATGGTTTGCCTCATAATAAGTGGGTAATTTAGCCTACCTGATTTCCTGTAATTCGAGAAACTTTACAAATATGTTATCGGCTTTACTTCTGAGGTTGATGCACCATTTGGTCAGGAGCTCTTGTTACCTACTCACTCCAGGTACACAGCATACTTGAGTCTAATATTTGGCTATATTCTTGTGTAAGATTGAAGTGCTTACAGAGTGGGGTTGCTTCAGAGTTTGAGCGTTTCATGTATGGGTGATTTAATCAATGGAAAGTATAAAATTTTTGTTAATGATATAAATTTTAATTTGTCAGGTTATTGTCGGTCCAGACCCAGTATTGTTATTTAATTATTAATAATTTGGGCCGAAGACGCTGCTGCCCGTCTTCGGCCTGTGTATTTCAAAGCCAGCAGTTGGACCACCGGTTGGCTTTTTAAGTTCCAAGGTGGTAGCGGAACCGTTCTATCCCTCAGTCGCCTCTTACGACACCCACAGGAAGAGAGGGGGTGGCCATATTCTTTAGTACCGTAGCCACAAGGTACAGTCTTATCTATGGTTTTTAAATAAATTAATAGTAGAGTTAGTTAATAAAATATCATTTATGTGTTAATTTCATCAATGCAGGTGCACACCATTCTATATTTTTGCCAATGAACTAAATTAATACCCTCAAGTGAAACAGCTTTTAGTAAAGTTTTAAACTGTAATAACTCAGTATGAAAGAGACAACTATATATTGACTGCTTAGTCTAGGAACAACACCTATCTCTTTATGTACAATTGTACATAATGGATGTATTAGTCTGTTTTTTTTATGAATGATTAAATACTTTATAATTTTGCTTGTAGTTGTGCTAGTTAAAATTTATGTGCATTAAATATAGATGTAATATAGATTCCAAATTACATTTGTAATATTATTGTATAACTTATATTATACAATTGTGTAGAAAGCAGTTTTGTTTAAGACTTTTAAATTTTAAGTTTAATGTTTTTATTTTAATAAAGTATAAGAATTTTATTTGTCGTTTACATTTGATGAGTTTTAAATTATGGTACATTCCTATTTGAATTAGAAAATAATCTGGTAAAATTACATAATTTTGCTTTGTCGCACCGAAGACGCTACTGCCCGTCTTCGGCCTGTGCATTTCAATACCAGCAGTTGGATAGTTATCACGACATCGGTCAGCTTTTTAACTTCCAAGGTGGTAGTGGAACTGTGTTATCCCTTAGTCGCCTCTTACGACACCCACGGGAAGAGAGGGGGTGGCTATATTCTTTAATGCCGTAGCCACACAGCACATACTCACTTATTATATATACACTTGGATAACAGTCAATTTTGAAAACGGACAAAATAGTTAGACTTTCATTGTTACACCTAAACCTTAAACAACTCAAACATTTATTGTGTAACTAAGACTACAATTATTAGTAACTAAATTATTACAAACTAATTAAATTAGGACAGGACAGACACGTGATTTGTTAACAACTTAATTTTATTGATTTCAAAACATACAGTAAAATTATTGTGAATTGTATTCTAAAAAACCGTTGGAAGGAGGAGACTAGGTGAGATAATACATTAAAGTAGATGATTTCTGTAAACTAATTTTTTAAAGCATTTAATTAATAATCACGCAATACTCATATTCCAAACTCAATAAAAAAATTGGAACAAATAAATAAATAAACAAGAAGTTGATTGATTCGGTCTATAACATCCCACTGTTGGGTATATGCCTCTTTCTCTATGTAGGACTAATGTCCTATTACTACGTTGGCGCGACCAAAAATTTTGTGGAATTATGGAATGGCTGACCTAAAAGGTCAGCTGAAGTATTTCATTCCTGTTTCCCTTAATTCATGACGCGGCAAGCCGCATCTACAGGGGGTACATCGGGACCAGTAAAAAAGTTTGGGAACCTGTGATGTAGGAGCAGGTTCGGAGCTTAATCCAAAATGTGGGGGTCTTCTTAATAGGCCTAGGTGGGTCTGCCTGGACACTTTCTCTCCGGTAGTACCCACTACCAGGTGATTTCTTTCTCGCCCCTTGGGCCGAGGTTACGCCCACCAGCTGAGCATTACCCTATGAGCTAGTTGGGTCTCAGGTCAGTTTGAAACGAGAGTTGTTTTTCTCCCCGTTTGGTTCCTGTTGCACAGTCTCCCCTGCGTCATCCACCGTTTAGAGGACACAGGGGAGCTTAATCCAAGTAGTGAATACGTTGAAGTAGAGTACTGCTGTGATAGATGGCACTAAACTTTATGCGAGCAACACCGAGGGCATAACTAGTCTTCTATCAATTGATTAGGGTACAAGAGAAATTTTATTACTTTATTTTAGGAGTTTTAGACCATAAGGACTACGCCACTCCATAGGAAGATCACACATGTTACATACAAGAAATTAATGAGGTCTTCGTCGCATACCAATGCTTACAACCTTGTACAATAGTTTAGCCGGTTCTGGACTGGTTTAGACGAGGATAAGCGTAAATTGAATTAGGTACATCCTCCAATCCTTCGCATATCATTTCTGATATCTTCATATCGGACACATTCCACCATGATTAACATTAACCAACTACTACGTCTGTCAAAGTCACGACTAGCAAGTAATGCTCTGTGAAAATTTATAATTTTATTGTTAATCGGTGCTTCCTTGAAAGTCCTCGAAAATCCTACGTTATTATATAATCTAGTGTTTATTAGTGTTGCTGTTGTTGCAGCGAAATTTAAACATCAGACGTGAAATTCAATCATATTTGCTGGTATTTCATCGTGAAAAGTAAGACTACCCACAGTAATTTGTCATAAAATAGTTTTAAGTTTACCGACACTGTCATTCAAACCATAGACGAATAGTGTTGCCATAGTCATATAAAAATACTATTTGGGAGAATTTGCATTTTTTTGAGTATTATTTTCGAAATGAGTGCCAAAAATTTAAAAAACAAAGTTTGTGCCGGTTGTCGTGAAAAATTATCAATGGTAGAGATTTTGAAATGTTCATTATGTTCCTTGAATTATGACTTGATTTGTGCTGACTTGTCTATTGCCCACTATAGTTCTATGACCGTATCCGAAAGAGATGGATGGCAATGTATCGAATGTCTAAGAAAGAGACCTAAGTCTGATAACCAGAATACTCCTGTCAGGTCCTTACTTCGTGCTAATAGTATTCCCTCTGATCAGCGGCATGATGATAGCCCTTGATGAGATAAGCTATGTTAACACTATGCGTTTGAAGCAGTCGAAAACAGCTTCCTTGACCACTTCACCTAAACCGTCATCTGTGGGCTGCGACTGTGTTTCTGAAGAGAAGCTGCGGGCAATCATAAAGCAGGAAGTTACTAGTATTCTTCACATGGCCATTGATCGTCGAGTCACTGACAGATTAAAATCTATACAAAGCGATTTGCTTGTGGTTCAGGATTCAATCAGTTTTGTAAACAATGAGTTTGAAGATCTAAAAAAACAGATCGAGGAAAAGTCGTCAGTGATTACTAAACTGGAAGCTGCTGGTTCCGTAATGTCATCCACGATTGTTGAGCTGTCTCGACGACTTGCTGTAGCTGAACACCATTTGCGGGAGAGTAACATTGAAATCAACGGTATTCCTGAACATAGGTTTGAAAACGTCTGTAGCGTTGCGAAACAGCTTGCAGGCACTGTTGGTTGTTCTCTGGATGACTGCGATATAATTCATGCAACTCGTGTTGCTCAACTCTCTAATGAGAATAACAGACCTCGTCCCGTAGTGGTGAAGCTTAAAAGTCCTCGTCTGCAGGATTCACTTTTGGCGGCTGTCGCAGTGTTCAACAGGAAAAACCCAGAGGACAAGTTGAGTTCTAAACATCTTGGTATTGCTGGAACTCGTGTGCCTATCTACGTGGCTGAGCACCTAACTCCTGCAAACAAGGCTCTTCATGCTGCGGCGCGCATAAAGGGGAAAGAGAATAAATATAAATACATTTGGGTACGTAATGGAAAGATATTTGTTCGTAAAGATGAAAAATGTCAAGCTATTCAAATTCGAACCAATGAAAGTCTGAAGCTTATTATTTGATTCATATAATGTATTCTATTGTTTTTGCTTTGGCTTATGTTTGTACCTCATGGCTATATTAGATATTTATTATCAGAATGTTCGGGGCTTAAGGACAAAGACGAATGACGTTTACAATAACATTCTTATGTCTAACATGAAGGTGATAGCTTTTACTGAAACTTGGCTCAATTGTAATATAAATAATTCTGAATTGATGGACTCTCGTTACGTGATTTATCGTAGGGATAGAGTTATTACATCCACGTCCAAACAGGATGGGGGAGGAGTGTTGCTGGCGGTCTCTAAAGAACTCCAATCAAGGAGAATGCCTGACTGGGAGAGCGCAGGCGAGGATCTATGGGTTGTTGTTGATGTTGATATTTGTGGTAAATCTGAGAAGTTGGCTTTGTGTGTCGTTTATCTACCTCCTACGTCTAGCACGCAAATGAAGTTAAAAACCTTGAGTGATTTTTTAAACTCTGCCAGTCGCGTCTTACTAAAAATGAATAAAGTTGTCATATGTGGCAATTTTAATTTAAGTTTTATTGATTGGGTGTTTGATAAGGATACGCTGCAGATTATTCCTAGCAATTATAATAACTCTATTGGTACCGCGTTTGTTGATTTTATGCTTACTAATAGTTTGAACCAAATATGCGCTGTTCGAAATTGTGATGATAGGATCCTGGACCTGGTCCTTACTAATATTTCTGGTGGTTCGGTTGTGCAATCTTCAGACTTACTAAGTAAGCTTGATCCGTTCCATCCAAGTTTCGAGATAACATTTAGCCTTTCACCGACGTGTTTTTTGCGTCCAGTATTGGGAGATTATCGTAGTTTCTACAAAGCTAATTATGACAGAATTTGGCAGCACCTGGGCAAAATTGACTGGAGCGAGAGGTTTAGTCATTGCGATGATGTCGATAGTATGACATTATCTTTCTATAATGAATTATATAGTGTCATAGACGCTAATGTGCCTTTGACGACTATGAAGAAGTCAAGGCATCGACCGCCCTGGTATACTAACGCTCTGGTAGGAATGCTCACCGAAAAGGAAAAGATTAGAAAAAGGTAAAATAAAGCCCGTTATAAAAATCCCCGTGATCATTTGGAGTTAAAAATTTTGAGAAACCTTTGCCATAATTTAAATATAAAACTTGTTTATCTCGTTATAAAAGACGCATGGAAGAGAGTATTCAGAAGAATCCCAAAACTTTTTGGCGTTATATAAATAAAAAACGTAATGGCGATAACTCTGTTCCTTCTGTGATGTATTCTGGTAGTGAGTCTGTGAATTCTGGTCAATCTATAGCGCAGTTATTAGCTGATCATTTTTCCTTAGCCTGTAGTGATTCTCAGCCTGTTTTACCGCTGTCTGTCGAATCAAGTTTTAGTAATATTCTGTCGTTTGGTAATATGTCAAGCTTGCAGTTTACGGTGGAACAGGTTGAGAAGGGTCTTGGTTCTCTGAAACCGTCAGGGGGTGCGGGTCCTGATAAAGTTCCGCCAGTTTTCCTAATTCGATGTGCTTCGGTTTTGGCTTTGCCTTTGCAACTTATTTACAATCGGTCTATTAGCGATGGGAGGTTCCCTGTGGAGTGGAAAAGAGCTAGAATAGTCCCTGTTCATAAAAAGGGGGATATACATGACGTGAAAAACTACTGTCCTATTTCCATCCTCTCGTGTGTTTCTAAACTTTTTGAACAACTAATACGTCCGGTTTTAACATGCTTTGTTCGTCCATATATTTCTACCTATCAGCATGGATTTATTCGGGGTCGGTCGACTATGACTAATCTGGTTGAGTTTGTTGCCGATGTGATGACTGGGGTTGACAGGGGTCACCAAATAGACGCCATTGATACTGATTTCAGTAGTGCTTTTGACAGGGTCAGTCACAGCTTGCTGCTAACTAAGCTGGAACGCATTGGTATTACTGGGTCTCTTCTGCATTGGTTTTCTTCTTATTTAGCTGATCGGTCTCTAGTAGTTAATATTAAAGGACACTCATCTAAATGTTACACCGCAAGATCAGGGTTCAAGGTTCAATTTTGGGTCCCATTCTTTTTACAATATTTGTCAATGGTATAGCATACGAAATTAAGCATTCAAATTATTCCTTATATGCAGATGATCTAAAACTCTATAAAACTATAGGTTCTTTTGACGATGCGGCACTTTTACAGAGTGACTTAAATGGCATTAAACGCTGGTGTGACGCTAATGGCATGATACTAAATGTAAATAAATGCGTTCATATTAAATTGACTAAAAAAAGAGTCCCCATTGCTAGCACTTATTATATTGAACATGCTTTACTGCTTGAGGTGTCACAGGTGCGAGATCTCGGCGTCGTCATTGATAGCAAGCTCAAATTTGATATACATGTGGACAGTGTAACTTGTAAAGCTGCTAGGATGTTGGGTTTTGTCAAGAGAAATGCTGGAGATTTTCGACTCCCATCCACAAAGATACTTTTATTCAATTGTCTGGTTCGTAGTCACCTCGAGTATGGTAGTGTTGTGTGGAGCCCGTCGTATGTTGTGCATTCGCAGAGGCTAGAGGGTATCCAGAGAGCTTTCACTAGATACCTGGCTTTTACGTCTCCAGGAATTTCTCATAGAAGTTCCTATGATCAGCGCTTGGATCACTTCGGCTTGATTACGTTAAGAGACAGACGCAAACTGCTCGACCTTCTGTTCCTGTATAAAGTAATCAATGGATTCATGGACTCTACTGATATTCTGTCTCGGGTGAATCTTTGTGTCCCCTATAATAGTCCTCGCAAGCCTATCTCTCACATTTTTGAATGCTCTCGTAATAGGACCAATCTAGGTCGCCACTCCCCCATTAACAGAATTTGCGTGGAATATGGCGAGCTGTGCAGCCGGGCGCCGGATGTGGACATTTTTAGCGATTCTTTACGTAAATTTAAAAATCAAATACTGAAATCAATAGCGGGCTGTAATTAGATATATTTTTTCCTCCTTTTTCTCTTTGTCCTATAAACCCATTTAATAATCAATTTGTTTTTTTTTTCTTTTTGACATGATAGACAATTTGTGTATAATGATTTCTTTTTTTTTTTTTTTTTTTTTTTTTTTTTTTTTTTTTTTTTTTTTTTTTTTTTAAATAATAATCGACCGAGGATTTGAACCATGGTCCTTTCGATCGCGACCGGAAAAACAGTTTCAGTTTTAGAGAATGATTTTGACAATGGTATTACAATGACACTTTATTTCCTTTTGATTTTTTAAATAGTAACATATAGCAATTATTGTATTTTTATATGTTGATATAATTATTTAAATTTTAGTTATATTGGATTATTAATATTCTCTTGACTTACCTTTGACTTTTTTTTATATTAATTTGATTATTATCGTTTAAAATGAATTTTATTGTTAATGAGTAGGATTCTTGCTTTTTACTTTAAATTTTTTTATGTGATGTTATCTTAATTATACTTGCTTCATGACATTAATATAAGGTGGAATGTTGTGTACTCCGTAATGGGATACATATTAGATAATAATGTAGTAATGATTCATATATAATGTTTTGTATGTATTCTGTGGATGTACCTATAAAATAAATAAATAAATAAATAAATAAATGATGCCGTATTCGGTACACAACCTTTGTCACCAGGTAACCAAACTTATTAAGTGGAATGTGACGGATGGAACGGAGTCTAAATACTGTTGTTAACGTATTCTTACTCAGCTTACACTCATCTGTACTGTGTGGCTACAGTACTAAAGAATCTAGCCACCCCCTCTCTTCCCGTGGGTGTCGTAAGAGACGACTAAGGGATAACACAGTTCCGCTACCACCTTGGAACTTAAAAAGCCGACCGATGGCGGGATAACCATCCAACTGCTGGCTTTGAAATACACAGGCCGAAGACGGGCAGCAGCGTCTTCGGTGCGACAAAGCCAGCCCTGCGGTCACCAACCCGTCTGTCCAGCGTGGTGACTATGGGCAAAACACATGAGTTCACGTTGTTTTTGGCGTGAGCTTGTGGAGGCCTATGTCCAGCTGTGGACTGTATAGGCTGTAATGATTACACTCATCAAACCATGTTTATTCTCCAAATCAAAACATTTTAACATGGAATTTTTGTATAAAGTACACTTTATACTTAGTAAAAATGACTACACCACCAGGAAAAGTTGTTAGTACTTCTACTGTAGAGAAGTACGTACTTCAGTACTTCATAGAATAGTATCGATGTCTGAAGTATCCATAGTCAGTTATTCAATTAGCATTGAACAATAACCGTAAAACAAAACCTCGATTGGATTCATTCTATTAATTAAAAAGGTTTGAACATCGTCGTTATTCGATGAATAGATTTTACGAAAACAGTAGCATTTATAAGGGGTTGAAAATAAATAGAACAATATTTATTTTTTCATTGTACTGTCATCCAATTATAACGATAAAATAATTTTTATTGTTCGCGGTATGTCATTTTTTACGATATCTTTTTGTAGATGTACTTGTTACATTTTATAAAACTATGTAAAACTTGGTATGAAAACAATGTTTCTTTTCTAATACTTTATTCATTTACGACTTTTAGCTACTATTTTTTTAACCGACTTCCAAAAAAGGAGGAGGTTCTCAATTCGACTGTAATTTTTTTTTTTTTATGTATGTTACATCAGAACTTTTGACCGTGTGGACGGATTTCGACAATTTTTTTTTAATCGAAAGGTAGTGTGTGCCAATTGGTCCCATTTAAATTTATTTGAGATCTCACTACTACTTTTCAAGTTATATCTAATAATGCGTTTTTACTTGACGCTTTTTAGTCGACCTACGTTGTATTATACCGCATAACTTTCTACTGGATATACCGATTTTGATAATTCTTTTTTTGTTGGAAAGGGGATACCCCTAGTTTGTTACCATGATAACGAAACTAGGATCTGATGATGGAATCCCAGAGAAATCGAGGGAAACTCTCGAAAATTCGCAATAACTTTCTACTGGATGTACCGATTTTGATAATTATTTTTTTTTTTTTTGGAAAGGGGAAAATTCATGAAAGTCTTTGAATGATGTTACATCCTCGTACAGTTGTAATGCCATTTGCCTTTGCCATTTTCTTTTTTATGCCACAGGTGCTTGGTTTCCTCTTTTGTTTTTAATCTCGTCCTGAAACATGGCATTACGTTATAGTATATTAGTTAGTTCATAATATGGACCACTAGTGTATATTTAAGATATGATGGAAGTCTTACAATATTAATTTATTTTTTTGTAATACTAAAGCTATAGGATATGTAATTGAGGACGATGATAATGATGATGTTTAATTCCTCTTCTGATTGAGTAATATTTGTTGAACTATTGAACTTAGCCAGTTAGTGGAATAAAATATTGCATGGAAGGGAAATGGCTCTTCTGAGTATATGTATGTATCCGAGTTGACTTTTTTATATTTCAATTCGACTGTATATATATTTTGTATGTTCGGAAATAACTTCGTCGTTTATGAACCGATTTTGATAATTCTTTTTTTATTGGAAAGGACATATCCCTGGTGTGGTAGCATGATATGGAAACCAAGATCTGATGATGGGACCTCAGAGAAATCGAGGAAAACTCAAAAATACGCACTACTCTTTTCTAAGTGTACTGATTGTGATAATTTTTAATTTTGCCTGCAAACACAATGATACATTATTATTTTACAGTGAAACAAGTTTTTCGGATTTTATCGCGGTTTATTAAGTTACTTATTATAAATTGTTACTTACTTATTATAAACTAGCGGACCCGGCAGACGTTGTCCTGCCCGGAAAACAGCTACCAAATTTGATAGCTTACGTACCGATAGCCGCGCCACCTATCGGGTCCAATTGAGATAAAAACTATCATATCTTCCAATTTAGACCAAATTACAGATGCTTACAAAAATAGATAAAAATTGATTCAGTAGTTTCGGAGCTACATACAGATAGCAGCGCCACCTATCGGGTCCAATTGAGATAAAAACTATCATATCTTCCAATTTAGACCAAATTACAGATGCTTACAAAAATTGATAAAAATTGATTTAGTAGTTTCGGAGCTACATACAGATAGCAGCGCCACCTATCGGGTCCAATTGAGATAAAAACTACCATATCGTCCAAGTTGACCAAATTACCGATGCTTACAAAACTTGATAAAAATTGGTTCAGTAGTTTCGGAGTTACATGCCGATAGCAGCACCACCTATCGGGTCCAAATGAGATAAAAACTACCATATTACCAATTTAGACCAAATTACAGATGCTTACAAAAATTGGTGAAAATTGATTCAGTAGTTTCGGAGCTACATACCTACCGATAGCAGCGCTACCTATCGGGTCCAATTGAGATAAAAAATTACCATATCTTGCAAATTAGACCAAATTACAGATAATTAAAAAATTTGATAAAAATTGGTTAAGTAGTTTCGGAGTTACATACATTTAAAATTATCATTGTTAACGCCCACCCCCGAAATCCTTATTGGGCATGAGGTTATCCTAAAATCCGCTCATTGATCATTTCTATGTCACACATATAGGAGATTCATACCAAATTTGGAGTCGATAGGAGCTATAGTTTAAAAACGGGAATTTACCATTGTTAACGCCCCGGCAAGAATATACCATTTTTATTGTATGTAAATTAAATTAAAATGCGGTCTACGATTAAGATCAATTTAATCATTAATAACTTACGTAAAATGCGCCCTAATATATTATTTAACATGAATTTTATTGAATAGCAATAAAGTTCAAATTGACTCTACATTTTAGTTAGAACACGTTTGTATGGGAAAAAGAAAAGAGCTGTTTTTAGGGTTTTACCGGAAATTATTCGAATTTTTCTCACCTTTTAAGCCTTCCCTAGACCTCCATGAACATTTCAAGATAAGATAAATAGCCGTTCTCGAGTTGTAGCGAGACTAACGAACAGCAATTGATTTATATATATATAATAGATAGATTAGTGGCCAGTTGTGGGAGAGGTGAAGCTCATTGTTAGTTTGCGTCGAATATTTGCTTCGATATGTCTATCTACGATATTTGAGCCATTATAATATTACAGACCCTTCATTTTGTATTATTAACAAATAATTATGAGACGATCCATAAATATCTTAAAACAACGTCCACCTACAGCCACTCACACATACACATACTACAAACGAAGCAAGCAGACAATGACTTCGTTAGTCGAGAAACTCTCCTCTCGGAGTGTCACTCCACGACTTGCGTATTCCCGACATAAACATCCGTCGAAATGTACATGACTATTCTTTATTACAAGGGAATAATGTTCAGAATCGTCTGCCGTCAATTACTTTTTTTATCCGTTAAGATAAGGGTCTCTAGTGTAATATGTAACTATGGTTCTATAATTTTGTATAGCATGTCTAAAGAATAAATACGTACATGAATTTTCGTTGAAGAGTTACACCGATGTACATATGTTGGTAGCGATGATATTTTCTTTATTTATATTTATTCAGTACTAGCTGTACACTGCGCGCGTTGCTACGCTTTTTTAAATTTTTTTTGGTCGTACCAACTCAGAAACCCTTGTGGGTTCATGCACAACACTTTGCTGAAGATCATGACATGATCAAATGCATAGTTTACGATTCTATAAAGGACATACAGACAAACATTAATTTATATGAAGGAGTGCCGAGCGAATTCTCAAGATAGTCCGGACTCTCTTCATCATGGTTATTCATAGCGAGTGTTCCCCCTCAGAATCGTCGTTTTAAAACAAATAATTATACCAATACGAAATATTATCGAATTAATTGTAATTACCAAAATAATTTAAGAAACTGAATTTAAAAAGATTACCAAGAAACAAATTGATTTGGAGCTGATGGGCTTGCGAGTACATGTCACACGTCCGCTCTCAATCCAAAAAGTGACCAGCATGGAATTATTATGTACTACGTACTAGTACATAATAGTTCCATGGTGACCAGCGACCGAACTGACACCTGACTGACAATTGTGTAATAGAATGAATGATTTGTAAATTGTAACAAATTTAGCAAGTAGGTTACTCGCTTACATTTAAAAAAATGTTGTGTTACGTTATAGAATTTATTTACCAAGAAAAAGATTAATATTTTAAGTTTACATAAACATAAATTTTATTATTATGTGACGATTGTTATTCGTAATTATCGATTCCATAGAAACGTTAAACTTAATAAGTACTTAGTGAGAATTACCGTTTGAAAGTAGGTATTATTGTAACTATTCAAATGACGGAGAATTATTTAGATCGAAATAAAACGTGGAGAAAAAATTTATAGTTATCTTTTATTTGATACCTACTCAATATATTATACTTATCATTTTATTTTTACTTATGTAATTAAAATATACCTGGTTTACCAAATATGTAAATAAAAAGCTCAGGCAAATAATTCCTGCTACTTCATCGTTTAGCCTAAAAAATCAAAACAATTTAAAACTTGAGTAAATTTATTACTCTAGTCATTCATTTGGAATGGCATGGATGGAATTAACTATATATATAAGAGACTGCAGCATTCAGCATTCAGTAACATCCCACTGCTGGGCATAGGCCTCTTTTTCCTTATGCGGGTTGGTGGATATGGTCTCTACTAGAGTACCGATCGCTATCAGGTATTTATGATAACAACCGGGACCGACTGCTTAAGCTGCTCTCCGACGCACGGTAGGAAGACTCTACAGAATAGACATCCAAACTGGAACGAAATATTTGTACGAATACAAATATCCATCCCGAGCGGGAATCGAACCGGCAAACCGTCGGTATTTTAAGCGACTACTCGCACAACTACACCAGAGCGGTGGTCATAAGAAACTAGAATGAGAGTTTTATTAATTATTATTTCTAATTTACGAATAGCAAAAAATATTATGACAAATTGGTTTATTAGTATCATCAAAATATTATTGTTAGAGAACGGTAGTTAACGAACTTGTTTTGATACTCAGAAGTCCGCTTCAAATTAAAACCATATACGTACTTATATTACCTACTAGCTGTGCCCGCGACTTCGTCCGCGTGGAATTTAACAAAAAAGTTATTTTTCAGTTTGCAGAGTTATGAAATAAATCAATTTCTAAAATAAAAGTAGTATAAGTTACTCCTTACGATATCAGCTATCTGCCAGTGAAAGTCCCGTTAAAATCGGTCCAGCCGTTTCGGAGATTAACCGGAACAAACAGACAGACAGACAAAATTTGTAAAAAAAAAAAATGTAAAATATGTTATTTTGGTATATGTACCGTGTATATCCATATGAATTTAGTAAAAGGTATTACAAACAGACACTCCAATTTTATTTATTTTTATAGATATGACATAAAATTGTAGGTAATGTGATCCTTTTCTGAGAATCTGTACCAGTGGCAGATTTTATTCAAGTTTCGATGTATGCATACATTTCACAGGACTTTTTATCTTTTTTTCCATAATATTTACAAAACATATTATTAACAATTCTCCCACCGTTATGGAGTAAGAGGCCTTTGCTCAGCAGTAGGAAGTTACAAGCTGAATAAATCAATCAATTATATTATTAACAATGAAAATTCGGGTTCTCAGGATAACTCCTTTCCAACAAAAAAAGAATTATCAAAATCGGTTCATTAACGACGAAGTAATCTCCAGAACATACATAAAAAAAATATATTTTTTGAACTCGGTTGATAAAAATCATTCACACAATTTTTTTGTCGACACTTGTATCCAATGCTTGAATTTAAATAATATCCAACGATACGCTTTAGCCTGTAATATCCTACTACTGGGCATAGGCGTCTTTCCCCTACAGAAGAAGGATCGGAGCTTAATCCACCACGCTGCTTCAATGCGAGACGGCGTATATAATAATGATTATTTTATATAAATAAATATTTCAGACTTAAAAAGGTTTTGTAATCCACAAATAACGCCTTTTCTTACCATATAACAAAAATAATACTTTGTTATGGCTAGACCAGTTTCCTTATTGATCTATAGTGTTCTAGTTTTCCTATATAGTTGTAGAACCCAAATTAAAACAGAAGACGGCTTTGCATTACTACACACTCAAACAAAACAATTATCAACACGACCTCTATAAATAGACACATCAAAGCGTTCTTTTACCATCCGACACGATATCAGTATCCGCTTCCTACAATTAAATACAATCTGCAATGAAAAAAATTTTAACAAAACATTTCTTTATAACCGACTTAAAAAAAAGGACGTTCCTAATTCGACTTTATTGTGTTTACCTCATAACTTTTTACTGGGTTTACCGATTTTGATAATTCTTTTTTTAATCAAAAGCTAGTGCTTGTGATGTGAATTTAATTGACTTATCCCTATTGCGTATTTAATTGAATATATTGTTGCTTATCTACGTTGTTTTTTTAAGGTTTTTTTTTTGTTTTCGAGCAAACAGAATTAATAATACAAATATTACTAAAACTTAAAACGTTTTAATCAAGATAGATTTTCATTTATTTCGAAATCAATAAGTGCAGTAACCACAGTGTTTAATTGTCTATTAACATAAATCGAAATCGCATTTATTTATTATATCATTAGATATTAATTCTCATTAGATGCAACTTATTTTAGTGCGGTATGGTATTTGTATCGTATACAAAGGAAATACATAGGCGCGTAATGAATCTATATATTATTGTATGTACAGCGTTGTACATACATTTCATCTATAGATAAATAAGATTTTGAAAAATGAATGCATCCAAAATTAAAAATAATACAACATTTACATCAAGATTTTATTTTTTTGTTTTTACATAAATTCGCATCGATGCTTGTACCTTCTAAGACACATTTTAGTTTAAGTAAAGACAAAGAAAAAAATAATAATATTAAGGTAATTTTTATTACATTTAATAATTTGAACAGTCAAAGTTTTCTACAAATGTATTCCATCGCAAATTAAACTTGGACAACGCATCCCTTTTGGAATTAGAATCAAGAGCACTATATTTCAGTGAGTTGATGGCTAGCTGTTTTAGCAGTCTCAAGTCCGACAAACGACTTGCAACACCTACAAACGCCACATAAAAGTCGTCAGATAAAAGATCGGCTTCCCAAGCACCAGGATCGTCACTAGATAATACTACTGGCACTCCAAGAGCGAAAAGGGTACTGAGTGGATGGTTACGTACATCACGAACTAGAGAGAGTACTGCATTTGATATAACATTAACTTCTAAAGCTATATCTTGCTGGATTACTTCTCTTATCAATAATGGATGTTTTATAATAGCGTAGCCATGGCCTATTCTCTTTGCTCCCAATAATATGGCATCAATCAAGTTACCATCAACTAAAGTTCCGTACCAATTCGTTTCACCAGCGTGGAAAAAATAATCTAGGTCTTTAGAAGCATTCAATAGTTGCGGTATGAATTCAATTAAGGGACTTCCCAAGTCTTCTTGGCCAACTAGGTCAAATCCTGCAAAAATGTCTGGCATATCTTTTTTTATAGCTCGTGCTAGACGTATGTATTCGTCTAACTGCGATCTGTTTATTCTTCGAGAGTTTGCGTATATGAGTTTCGCTCCGATAAAATCAGGATAATCTTTTTTGAACTTTTGTATTATTTTTTTGTACGTTTTCGCAGTTACAATTGTCTCGTACTCAGTACCATCTAATTCATACAAATTAGGTAAAACACTTCGAATCTCAAGATACATTACATTTTCCATTTTTAATTTTAATAGAACATCGTAGAAATATTGTTCCCATATCGGTCTATACGTAAGAATTTTACTAACCCTCCTAAAATAATTCATGAAAGTAGTCCATGATTCTTTGATAGTTGGATATTCAATGTCGGGATCATTGACATATAACGTAAAGTATTTTCTTAATTCCGCGTCAAACTTAGTTTTATTCATCGAGTTTCGCATTTCGTTAATTAATTGCCACTTACTTTTGCATGGTTCATTAGGTTCTTTGTCAGAAAATTTCAATTTAACATCTTTTTCTTCGAAACAAATGTAGAGTACTTCTGAATATGTCAAATTCACAATATAATCGGCTCCTAAAATACCCATATCATGAATATGTAACGCTGCTCCTTTTGGCATATCTTTTATGATTTTATATACTTTAGAATGACGTATATTATCTTTGTAGGCAAAGAAATTATGGGAAAAGTTGCAGTATTGCGGATTATTAAAATAGTAATTTACTTCTTGGAATTTATGCCGCATTAGACAGTCGTTGACGGCTGATTCTTTATCTGTAAGTTGTATATTTCCCCCAAGAGACAAGAGTTCCTCATCTCGTAGGATCTTGGCTCGTTTCGCTTTGTAATCGTCGGTTGTGGCGTAACAAAGCGCTAATATGAACACATAGCTGACTAGGATGCGCATGTCTGCGTAAGGGGCGATTCGTCGTGCGCGCTTCGATACCGAGTTGACACTGGATATGGTTTTATTGTTCAAGGCGAATGACCTGTCACAGCGCGCTTTAAAATAATATCACTTCGTGGAATGTTTTCATATCTATACACATAATATTTTTTTTGATTTGATATGACTCAATTTAGAGTTTATTTATTTTCAGAAAAAAAATTGTGATTGCTACGTTACAAAATTATTATGTTTTTATGCATATTTCTATTTTTTTTTAGTAATAATAATCACTATTATGGTGTTCAATAATTTACGATAACTTTAATATTTTTCAATTATTATTATTGATGTTTGTAAATAATCGAAAGGGTGTTGCAATTCTTTTATCGAGCCTAATAGGTATGACAAAAAAAAATCTAATTTAAACATCATCTCATAATCATCTTACATCTATAGCTAGGTAAGTACGTAAAACGAAGTTTTACTAAAACGTACTCAGCGAGTTGCAGTTTGGAAATGAAGTATGCTGAGTAGTTAATTTTGTAGCACTTAGTTATTTTCTCAACCCGAGTAAAACGACAAAAATAGCAACCAAGTACTAACGTAATTAAAAGTAAAAAGATTTGAAAACACCGAAACGATCTCGCACAAACCGCAATTTCTATAGACTTTTAAACGATAAAATTTACTAAAACTCATTTCGTACTGGTGTAAATTACAGCTAGCGGCGTCTAAAAGGGTTCGCTTTCAAAGCATCGCTCCAAAGAAACTAAAAAATAAATCCGAAAAGAAATAAAGGCCGTCTCATCCGCCATGCTGATTTTATGCAACGAAAGGGTTGGGGAAGGTTTAAGTGGCACTTTAGTATAGTACCGCCCCGCGGTACGCATTCGTTGCTAAAAATAAGAAAAAAATATGGCCGTCACACTACGACATGCATGATATTGAGATCATTCGGTGCACACTCGTCACCTCTTCTTTAATCTTCTAATTACTACCCGCAAGTCTGTAGATGACACTTTCTGAAATCATTTTGGAACAAAGGATAGTGGCGAATCGAGACGAGGAGGGTGACAGGGAAAGTTGAAAATTTTGCATTTGAGTAACGATTTTTATTATGTAAATGTAAAAATACAAAGGCATACGTCATACAAGTCCATACAATCGGATAAATTGTTTTTAATGTAATTTTGTTTTAAGTTTTAATAAATATTATAATAATAATATTCTGTAATATTAAAAAATATTAAAATGAAAATAAAGATAATCTTTGTTATTTTGTGTCCATAATCACAATAGATAAGGTTGCTTAAGTCTAATACACCTTAATATAATGTTAAGGTTAAGGTTAAAGAACTTTATTCTTAAAAAGAAGTAATACGTTAGTAGTGTTAAGTAATACGTTTAAAATACACCCTAATGTAATTATATAAAATTTATTATACGTGTACTGCTATCGTTTGTTCAAAAACTATCGCATCGTATTGGATCAGATTAGTAGCTGGTAGCTACACGGTAGACGTAGTGATAAGCTAACACCCGAAACAATCAATCGTGTGTTGAGTTAGCGAACCAGCGAATGTCTAACACGAATAAATGATACTAAAAAAAAACTCCCGATAGTAATAATGTTAAGTTTTTTCGCTCATAGAAAAGTATAATTGTCAAATAACGTTTGTCGTATCTACTTTAATTTATTAAAAAGTTAAATAACCTTGTAACAAATAATTTTAATTTATAACTTGTGTGATATCTGTTGAAATTTCAATCGAAGTGACAATGTTTATAGTTATACTTTGGTGTTTACTTGTCAATAGTGTGGTGTTCGCTAAAGATGAATTCGAGGCAAGACTTAGGGAAAGAAACAATCTTTTACAAGAAGAACTTGATATGATGTTTGGCAGTGATATAGTGTTGAGTGACAGTGAAGAGCAAGCGAACAAAATAATTATGAAGTTGAAAACGAATGAAATTGATTACGCATTTAATAACCCTCATTATTTTAACTTTTCCAAACACTTCTTCGAATATAAGGATGAAGTAAAAGATACCAAATTATATAGGATAATAAAAGATATGCCTAAAGGCGCAGTCCTTCATGCGCACGACACAGCCATTTTAGGCCCAGATTATATTCTAGCATTAACTTATAAGGATAATTTATTTGTATGCTTTGAGGAAGATAATATATTATTTTTGTTTTCTCTTGAAATTCCTACAAATCCTTGTAAAACTGTGTGGCAATCTTTAAAAGAAGCCCGATATTCGTCAGGAAATGTGGAGAAATTTGATGCAGCACTAAGAAAGCATTTTACTCTAGTTACTAAGGATCCTAATCAGGTGTACCCGGATATTAATGCAGCATGGTCGAAATTTCAACAATATTTCATTATAACCACTCCCCTTTTATCTTATAAACCTATTTGGGAACAATATTTTTATGATACACTTAAAGCAATAAGAGACGATAACGTTATGTACCTGGAAATCAGAAGCGTATTACCAACGCTTTACGATTTACATGGAAGGAAATATGATACTATAGACACAGCCGCATCTTATAAAAAGGTTTTAGACGAGTTCATAAAAGATTTTCCTGATTTCTTTGGTGCGAAACTCATTTATGCTCCACTAAGATCAGTAGACAATAAAACTGTTAAAGAGTATTTAAAGATAGCTAAGGAAATAAAAAAGAAATTTCCTGACTTTCTCGCGGGATTTGATTTAGTAGGTCAAGAAGATTTAGGTGTACCTACTAAAGAGTTTCTCCAGACTCTAACCGAAGCGAAGGATGAATTCGAATATTTTTTCCATGCTGGTGAAACTAACTGGTTTGGAACTAGTTCTGATGAAAATCTGGCAGACGCGATCGTACTGAACACACGTCGCATCGGTCATGCTTTTGCGATTGCAAAGCATCCTTTATTAATTGAAGAAGTTAGAAAAAGGGATATTGCACTTGAAGTAAACATACTTTCAAACACAGTTCTAAAATTAGTCGAGGATATAAGAAATCATCCTTTAGCAATATTTTTAGCGCAAAATTTACCCATAGTGATATCAAGCGACGATCCTGGGTTGTGGGAAGCAGAACCTTTAACTCATGATTATTATGTTACATTTATCGGTGTAGCCAGTCGTCACGCTGATATAAAACTTCTTAAGAAATTAGCGCTTAATTCTTTGTACTATAGTACATATAACAACAAGGATAAAATGGTTCATGAATTTGAAAAACGCTGGACTAAGTTTATAAATACGATTGTTGAGAATAAATTGATTGTTTAATTGAAAAAACCTCTCGTATGATTTTTTAAAAATAAATTTCTTAATATCACACGTATATCATTTATCTTTTCTGTTATTAGATAAAGATTTTATGATTTTTATTTAAAAGTTTTTAGATAAAAGAAAATATGCAATCGAATATTGATTGATTGCTACTTGGTATTTGATACGGTTTTATACTTACATCAGAAAATATACATTGTTATTATAATACTATTAAATTACTACTATATTTTTACTATTTACGGCCGGCTTCAATACTCTATATATCTATATCTTTGAATTTCCTTACTAGTGATAGAATTGGACGCAAGCTCCATACAAATTGTGTCAAAAATCTATCGCTAGTATTAGGCTAAACCAGAGATTGATAGATTATTGAAAACCGTGAAACTATCTTTGGTCATAATCTTTATGACCATAATAATGTAGCTTTAAAAAACATAAGTATTTTAAAATGCTTGTAGATTAAAAATATATTTTTATTATCGATGTAGGTATTTGAACATTGTTAATGCCTACATAGCAGTGTCTTGGTTAAATAATAAATCATTAGCCGACATCCAAGAAGGAGGTTCTCAATTCGACTGTATTTTATATGTTTTAAAAGTTTTTTAATGGAATGATGGGTTAATGTGGTCCCGATTAAAATTGATTGATATCTGACAAATGTTTTTTGAGTTATTTCTAATATTAACTTATAATGCGTATTTACATTATTATTTCTTCTATCTACGTTATATTATATCTCATCATCAGAAGTGCTTACTGGGTTTACTGGTTTCGATGATTCTTTTTTTTTTATATCTCAAGCTGGTATTTATCATCATCGCTTAAATTTGATTGCGATCTCGGAAGGTGTTTTGAGTTACATCTAATAATAATGCTCTTTACTTGTTGATGTAATATAAGTCAGTTTTTTTTACGTTTGCGAGAAAACAATTAGTAATACCATGTCCGTTAAATGCAAATTTTTATCTGTACATATTATATCATTTGATCGACATGTTGTACAAACTCAATATTTTTAAATCACAGAAAAAAAGATAAATAAGTATTATGATTTTTACGTTAATTTTACCCATTACCTATCGAAACCATTGAATTTGATTTGAATTAAATTCATGATAACTTAAACCTTTGAAAATAACATAAGTGATAAAAAAATATCAAATTATGTTTGTTTTCAATCGTATTAAAATGGGAAACCACATCACTATTATCCTTCCTTTCTTTTTATATAAATATAGAACTAGGACGGAGAAGCTGCGAACAAAAATTGATAAATTTAAGTGTTCATTATCTATGTTAGTATTCAGTTAATTAATGCGAGTAACACCGTAGTATGCATTATGTTTCAAACGTAGTCGTAAGAATTGTTTTATAAGCGTTGTAAATTAAACGCAGTGGCTACCGGTGTTCGCGCGTAGTCACCTAATTAGACCACTAATTAGTGATGATCGCTCGGTTAAGTTGTTTCGCTTTGAAGCGCTACGCTTCGAGTAATGGTTAACCTAAATATTCTAGTGTTAAGTTACTGCGCTTAGACGAATTGCCGTGGTAAATTAGATTGAATCTTTTTTTAAGCAAACTCATTGTTTATAATGGATTTTCTTTTTATTGTTTGTTATTTATATTTAGTATTAAGTAATTTAAATAGTTTATAATTTCATAACTTTGTGTTTTTTAAATTTAATTGTTAATGATAGTGTACAACATTAAATTAAATATAAATAGGCAACATAATGTTTCAGCATTATTTTACCTATTTTTATATATTATATACTATCATAGCTGTGCCCGCGACATTGCCGCGAAAAACTTATTGTTCAGTTCGCAGAGTTATGAAATAAATCAATTTTTCAAAAATAAAATTAGTCTAAGTTACTCCTCATTACATTCAGAGATTAGCCGGAACAAACAGAGAGACAGACAAAAATTGTAAAAAAATCTTATTTTGTTATATGTACCGTGTATACATCCATATGCATTTAGTAAAAAGCGGTTATTTCAATAATAAAAACAGACACTCCAATTTTATTTATCTTCTCTAATATATAAAATTCTCGTCTCGCAGTGTTTGTAGTTAAACTCCTCCGAAACAGTTTGACCGATTCTCATGAAATTTTGTGTGCATAAATCGGGTACGTCTGAGAATCGAACAACATATATTTTTCATCCCATTAAATGTTAAGGGTAGTCCACCCCTAAATATATATATTTTTAATTTTTAGCTAAATTATTTATTTTTTATTTTTTTATGATACAACATCACATACATACAACGATACAACCCTAAATTTTCAACCCTCTACGATCAACCCCTATATTTTATTTGTTAATTAATTTATTTGTTAATTTAATTTTTTTGGCAAGATTTTTATTTTTATTTTGTCGTGACTTAAAATATTTTTTTTTATATTACTCTTAATTTTCCACCTCTACGATCAACCCCTATTTTTCGATCGCAATTTTTATTTTTTATTATTTTTAATAATTTCCTTTAAACGTGATTTTTTTTTCAATTCAATTTGATCTCCTGCCTTCGTCGGAATAACTGATCAACTATCAATCGATCAGATATCCCCGCAAGATGTCTACCGTTGTCATCTCTCATCCAGCAAACAGATGCGAGAATTATAATTTAAGATATATTTGTTACTTTAATAAAGATTAATTTATTAAACTAAATAAAGCATACTTTCATTGTCTACAACGGTTTCGATTATAAGTAAATCCCCGCACACTTGTAGTAGATAGTTTATTGGCAAAACAACGTTTGCCGGGTTAGCTAGTTTGTATATAGATTACTACAGTTATACTGCACGACGGTTTTCTTTTACAGAAAATAATTATGAAATGTATCTAATTACGTATTGAGATGTTTTATGTAAATACTAAATTAACACGAAGAACAAGTTAAAAAATAGAATTTATATATTAATTTGTGCTATGTGCGTTTAATGTCTCGGAAATGTGGTACAGCTAGTTTTTATACTAATAATTGTATTTTTGCGCTTTGCTGTCAAGGATCATATATCATATAGGTTTTATCACATGAGGATGATAAGGTCACAACATTGAATGTTAATGTTATGATAAATTATGCTATTATTTACATCAATATGTCACTACATGCACAATATATCGATTAACGTATATTTAAATAACAAAGGATCTGTTACATTTTGTTTTTAACCGACTTCCAAAAAAGGAGGAGGTTCTCAATTCGACTGTATTTTTTTTTTTTTTTTTAATGTACGTTACATCAGAACTTTTGACCGTGTGGACCGATTTCGACAAAAAATTTTTTAATCTAAAGGTGGTGTGTGTCAATTGGTCCCATTTAAATTTATTTCAGATCTAACAACTACTTTTCGAGGTATATCTAATAATGCGTTTTTACTTGACGCTTTTTTCGTCGACCTACGTTGTATTATACCGTATAACTTTCTACTGGATGTACCGATTTTGATAATTCTTTTTTGTTGGAAAGTAGATATCCCTAGTTTAGTACCATGATAAGGAAAGCAGGATCTGATGATGGTTTCCCAGAGAAATCGAGAGAAACTCTTGAAAATCCGCAATAACTTTTTACTGGGTGTACCGATCTTGATAATTCTTTTTTTGTTGGAAAGAAGATATCCCTAGTTTGGTACCATGATAAGGAAAGCAGGATCTGATGATGGAATCCCAGAGAAATCAAGGAAACACTCGAAAATCGTAGTGGCGACTAGTGCGTTTGTTATTTTTTTCGTCTACTTACGTTGTATTACTTGTCGATGTAATTGAAGTCAGGTTTTTTCGTTTGCGAGCAAACACAATTATAATAGTAAAATTCCTTATTTAAGAATAGTAAATATACCCGTTAAGGTTACTTGTATACCTTTTTTGTTCTATTCTGATCTTTCTCGTATTATTTAGCATTTATACGTATTATGCCCAGCCTATAGAGAGTTAGTATTAAATGAAAAAGTTTATGATATTTTTAGAATCATTTTGATTAAAAGTATTTGAAGGCATTTTTTGACTGTCACCCTGTTATCAATATACATACTCGTATTTGCCTATTTAAAAAGGTTTGTTGAAATTAGTTTGGTTATCTACGTGATAAACGTAATGATTTTGCAGCGGGATCTTAGGCTACTGATGTGATGTGAGGATGTGGGCCATACACTTGTTTGGCGGCCTAGTTATATGAAGAAAAAAAAAATTATAAAACAATTAACACGCTGACATTAAAAGTGTTATTGTTGCTTCATCAATGCTATTTGTCGAAACTAAAATGTACGCTGTGAGCGTTACTGTCTGTTTGAGACTTAGTTTTCACAGCAGGAAATATCCTGTCCAAAATCTGGAGTAGCGTAACTAGGGAAGTACCTCGCTCTTACGGTGGCTTTCTAGTAGTATTGTGTTCCTGTGGTAAGGTAGCCAGGGCTCCTAAGTGGGGATTGGGTTGGGTCGGCAACGCCTTTGCGTTTGCGATGCTCCTGGTGTTGCAAGTATCTATAAGCTACGGTAATCGCTTAACATCAGGTGAGCCGTATGCTTGTTTGCCGATCTAGTTACATATAAAAAATTATAATATACACTATAAGTACAATAAGACTCAATACTGAAATAATATGTAACATACGAACACTACTTGGCCTACGCTGTTACACTTTAGTTGACGGGTTACAGAATAATAGGATGAGTTTGTCCTAACGCTAAAATAAGGTTAAACTGTTTCGGTTACATTTAAAAGTTAATATCTTTTAGGACTTGATTATTGAAAAAAAACCCACAATCAACCCAATTAGTTATTTGACCTTTACAAATAAATAAATTAAAGCGTTTTAATACCATCAGATACGATATCTGTATACGATTCCGATTATAAGACATACAGCAATGTACATGTATTAACAAAAACATTGGCACAGTATTTCTTTTGTATTATTACTACTACTATAATATTTTATTCAATATCGTATTTATTTTATTTGTATTGGAATTAATAGTTACGCAAGTTATCTTGGCGCGGTTGTGTCCACATCCAATACAAAAGTAAAAGGCATACCTAATGTTTGCAAACCGCTGGTAGTTCATCATTACAGCCTATACAGTCCACTGCTGGACAAAGGCCTCCACAAGTTGACGCCAAAAATAACGTGAACTGATGTGTTTTGCCCATAGTCACCATGCTGGGCAGGCGGGTTGGTGACCGCAGTACTGGCTTTGTCGCACCGAAGACGCTGCTGCCCGTCTTCGGCCTGTGTATTTCAAAGCCAGCAGTTGGATGGTTATCCCGCCATCGGTCGGCTTCTTAAGTTCCAAGGTGGTTGTGGAACCTTGTTATCCCTTAGTCGCCTCTTACGACACCCACGGGAAGAGAGGGGGTGGCTAAATTCTTTAGTGCCGTAGCCACACAGCACCGCTGTACCGCTGGTAGTTCAGTTCAGTCTTGTTTAATAATAAATTCTATATAATATAATCTAAGGTCAGGATTAATGACATATAAACATAGAACTTGTTTTTATATATGAAATGTCTTGAATAATTTTTTAAAATAAAATTTTGCATTATGAAATATATATTATCTTCTGTTATCTGATCACTTATCTTTGAAATAATTTTATGTCGATATGGAAATAGAATTTGTGAAAGATTATGGGCATGACGAGTTTTTAGGTATAAAAGATAAAATTTATGCAATCGAATATATATTGTTACTAAGTACTTATTATTATCATTTTATATTTAGATTAAGGTATGTATCTATTTCCACTGTTACCTAGTGCTTAAAATATATAATATGTATGTAGCTATAAAAATATTACATATGTTTTAAAATATTTAGTACTTATAATAAGTTTAAAGTAATCATTAAATGTTTTAAAAACTTCTTTAAGTTTTTCTTATTTTATGGTTAATATATTTTAAATGGTTACTAAAGTTTGGATGTAGTTTATAATAATTTTTATGATGCCTGTAGTATTACAATCGCTTCAGCCTGTAATATCCCACTACTAAATAGTACTGTTTTCAAGCAGTATTGTGTTCCTGTTGGTGAGTAAGGTGACCAGAGCTCCTGGGGGGATTGGGGATTGGGTCGGTAACGCGCTTGCGATGCTTCTGGTGTTGCAGGCGTCTATAAGCTACGGTAATCGCTTACCATCAGGTGAGCCGTTGGCTTGTTTGCCGACCTAGTGACATAAAAAAAAACTACTGGGCATAGGCATCTTTCCCCATGTAGGATAAGGATCAGAGCTTAATCCACCACGCTGCTCCAATGCGGGTTGGCGGATATATTCCCTACTATGAGTAACGATCGCTATCAGGTGTATACGATAACAACCGGGACCGACGGCTTAAGCTGCTCTCCGAGGCACGGTGGGGAGACCCACAAGGACTGCACAAACACAGTATTATAATATTTATATTTAATTATTATAAGCAGCCTGTATTAATATATATACTTAGGTAATGTGTTTGATGTAATTACCACTGGTGAAAGTAATAAAAAATCTTTTTCTTACCGCTAAAATTGATTTAAGTTAAAATCAAGAAAACATAAACCTTACAAAAGGCTATAAGAAAAAAAAAGTGTGTGTGTGACTGTATACTTATGTACGCACGCAAGATATACTTCATTGGCTCGTTGCTAACTTCTTTTTCGTTGACACATTTCGTTTCATTTTCGTTGAAACATCGTTATCCATTCTTTTCTTTCTTTTTTGGAGTTTGTAAATTAAAACGTCTATTATCTATATTTGTATTCACTTTATTATTGCAAGTAACACCGTAGTATACACCATGTTTCTACCGTAGTTGTAAGAGTTGTTTTATAAACACTGTAAATTAAACGGAGTGGCTACCGGTGTTCGCGCGTAGTCAACTAATTAGACCACTAATTAGTGATGATCGCTCGGTTTAGTTGTTTCGCTTTGCAGATCTACGCGTCGAGTAACGAATGATAACGTTAATGTTGCGTTAAGTAACGGCGCCTAGAAAATGGCCGCGGTAATTTTGTTTGACTTAAAAAAAAAAACTTTCCTTTTCGCTGTCAAGGGTAATTGTTGTATTATCAGATAGCGATAATATGGTCACAATATTGAATGTTAATGTCACGATAAATTTATAGTACCTATTATTCACAACAATACACCACTACGTGCACAATATATCGTTAACGTATATTTTGGCTGATAACATGATCACTATAAATTGGTTCACTTTATGATATATAAGTATGTAGGTATTCCGCAAGATTTTTAACAGACAATATTCCCTTTACCATAATTTCATTGTGTGGATTGGTAGTGTTTATGTAAGAAAGAAAGTTAACACATTTCGTTTATATTTAAATACAAAAAAAAAAAAACATTCCGTTTTCATTAAAGCAACTTAAAATTAAATTTATTGTTACTTGTATTAAATACACGGATTAGTGTTTTATTCCATTGAAACAGCTAGTGCTGTGTTGGTACTGAGATCTGACTATAATACGCTTAGATAATACGTAATAGATAGTGTAATAATAAATACTTTAAGATTTTATTATTGACAGGAAATAACTAACATACAAGTAGTAGCGTGATATTGTCATTGTATCAATTTTGCTTACTTGTGTATAACCTTTCTTTTGTAACCCGGTCGTCCCCGTATTATTCATTGTCACAGTCAATCTTCGAAAAAAAACGTATTGTAAAAAATTGAAAAAAAAATCAGACTTCATATTCAATAGGCTTCTAATTTAATAGTTTTCTGGCATAAAAAAAGTCGCTTATTTCGTTGAGTGCTTCTCGCGTTATCTTGCAATTATCCGTAACTACATCCAAAAAGTTGACGTCAACATAATATTTATTTAATCGATTCTTTTTACTATGATAGTATGTATTAATAAAAATGCTTCAAATATAATATTTAATTTATAGTTTGAGTTGTCGACGCATTGGCGAAACGGTCACAGCACTGGTTTGTGGCTGTTGCGCTGGCGGTTGCGGGTTCGATCCCCGCACATGACAAACATTGGTATTGGCCATACAGATGTTTGCCATGCTCTAGGTGTTTGTGCAGTCCTTGTGGGTCTCCCCACCATGCCTCGGAGAGCACATTAAGTCGTCGGTCCCGGTTGTTATCATCCACACCTGATAGCGATCGTTACTCATAGTTGGGAATATATTCGCCAACCCACATTGGAGCAGCGTTATGGATTAAGCTCTGATCCTTCTCCTACATGGGCAAAGAAGCATTTGCCCAGCAATGGGATATTACAGGCTGAAGAGCGTTATAGTTTGATGTGTATTTTGTATAAAAGTATGTATTTTATAGCATACTAGCGGACCCGGCAGACGTTGTCCTGCCCGGAAAACAGCTACCAAATTTGATAGCTTACATACCCATAGCAGCGCCACCTAACGGGTCCAATTGAGATAAAAACTAACATATCTTCCAAGTTAGACAAAATTACAGATGCTTACAAAATTAGATAAAAATTGATTCAGTAGTTTCAGAGCTAGATACAGATAGCAGCGCCACCTACCGAGTCCAATTGAGATAAAAACTACCATATCTTCCAAGTCTGACAAAATTACAGATGCTTACAAAATTTGATAAAAATTGGTTCAGTAGTTTCGGAGTTAGATATATTTAAAATTTTCATTGTTAACGCCCACCCCCGTAATCCTTATTGACCATGAGATATCCTAAAATCCGCTCATCGGTCATTTCTACATCACATATGTAGGAGATTCGTACCAAATTTGGAGTCGATAGTTTAAAAACGGGAATTTTCCATTATTAACGCCCCCGCAACAATATAATAGGTAATGTGAAATAGCTAGTTAATACCATTTTTACTGTATATAAATTAAATTAAAATGCGGTCTACGAATAAGATCAATTTAATCATTAATAACTTACGTAAAATGCTGCCTAGTATATTATTTAACATGAACTTTATTGAATAGCAATACAGTTCAAATTCGCTCTTCATTTTAGTAAAAAAAAAACGTTTGTATGGGAAAAAGAAAAGGGCTGTTTTTAGGGTTTTCACGGAAATTATTCGAATTTTTCTCGCCGTAAAAACTATCCTTGGACTTCAACGAACATTTAAAAAAAAGAATTGGTAAAATTGGTCCAAGCGTGGTTGAGTTATACACTAACGAACACATTATACGATTCATTTTTATATATAAAGAAGATTATTAATTATAGAATTTAAATATAGAAGTTTAAAAGTAAGCGTTTCCCCTACTTTTTATTTTGTGGGAACAAGTGGCGTTGGCAAACAAGCGTACGGCTCACCTGACAGTAAGCGATTACCGTAGCTTATAGACGCCTTCAACACCAGAAGCATCGCATCGCGTTCACAGCGCTGACGGTTCGATTCCCGTTCATGGAAAACATTTGCCAATACAAGTGTTTCCCGTGGTCTGGGCGTTTCTGTTTATATAATAAGTTGTTTCTATGTAGATACAGGTGAAAACCTTTGTGGTGGTCATTTTGTGTGAGTCGTTTATTTATAAAAAATTAAATAAACAAAATTGGTAGACTAAAATTCGGACAAAATTATGAAAAACGGTCTGATTACTGAAGAAATCGATACATATAATATATATATATATATATATATATATATATATACATACAAAACGCGCCATATCTATTTTGTTATTATATATATTATTTAATTTATACAAATCTTACTGGCTGAACCTGCAAGATATACATATATACAACTCTACAACAAAGATTATAAGAACGTATTTTCAAGAAAAAAAAAAGACAGCAGCGTCTTCGGTGCGACAAAGTCCCCTGCGGTCACCAATCCGCCTGCCCAGCGTGGTGACTATGGGCAACACACATGAGTTCACGTCATTTTTGGCGCGAACTTGTGAAGGCCTATATCTAGCGATAGGCTGAAGTGATGATGATGATTTTCAAGAAAACATTACACTCCACGTTTATTTGCAGTAATTAAAAAAAACCCTATTAAAATTGTTTTAATACTAGAATAAATATAAAACTCAATGAATTATAAAATAAAAACTACTTAAAAAATAGATATTGCAATAAATATATTTATCTTATTTGCGTGGCTGTCTTCGATAATATCTAAGTTACATTTGTGAGAAAGAGTGAATTCTATCAGGGGGAATTTGTGCTATACTTATTATACTACTTACTTTATAATTACCAATCTGCACCCAGATCCTAATTTGGTAAACATATGGAGACATCTGGACACATTAAATGCACAAAAATATACTACTTTTTTTAACGCCCATGAAGTTTCGAATGGTTATCATATTAGCTATACATTAGAATAAACGTTATCGTCATCATCATCATCATCATCATCATTCCACCCTATTGCAGTCCACTGCTGAACTTAGGCCTCCACAAGTTCGCGCCAAAAATGCGTGAACTTATGTGCGTTGCCCGTAGTCACCACGCTGGGCAGGCGGGTTGGTGACCGCAGGGCTGGCTTTTTCGCACCTAAGACGCTGCTGCCCGTCTTCGGCCTGTGTGTTTCAAAGCCAGCGGATAGATGGTTATCCCGCCATCGGTCGGCTTCTTAAGTTCCAAGGTGGTAGTGGAACCTTGTTATCCCTTAGTCGCCTCTTACGACACCCACGGGAAAAGAGGGGGTGGCTATATTCTTCTTTGGTGCCGTAGCCACACAGCACGTTAAAAAACGTTATCGTCACACTTGTATATATTACTTTTATGTCCATAACGAAAAAAAAAAGAAAACACTGATACATGCTTTAGCGTCATTGTTAAGTTAGTGTTTATAGTTGGGATACTTGGAACACAATGAAATGTTCACCTAATTCTCAGGTGAAGGCTAACGGTCAAGATACGTGTCCTAGCAGTGGACTGCAATAGGCTGAACTGACTGACTGACTATAATGAAAAATATAGCTTCAATATTGTTGTTTTTGTATTATTTCATGTTTTGTTATACGTTATAAGCGATAATAAAAATAATGTTTCAAACTTAAAAATATATATATTAATATATATTGCGATAAGATTACATGTATGATTTAATATTGTATAACCTGTATGTTATTGATTTATCCACCAGCCCGCAGTGGAGCAGCGTAGTGGATAAAGCTCCAATCCTTGGCCTACAGACTGAACCATAATCTAAAGAGTAAAAATTAGTCGCAGTTTGTTTTGCTTTTGATGGCCTAGCCTAGTTATTGGTAAATTATGTCGCTCATGGATGATGAAAAGTAAACAAATATTAAATCATACTCGTTCACATAACGTTCACATGTTTAAACATCCTTAAACATTTCTAATAGAATTGTAAAAATTGTTATCTTAAATATATGGTTATTTTGCATTGAAATCAAGCCAAAATACCTATGTAATATTGATAGATATTTTTTTCAAATTAAGATAGTAGTATAAATTCCTTGTGACACCTAACTGCTTATTGAATTAACGTAAAGTTGAGAGTTAGGTATTTTAAATTAAATTACACTTATAATACTATTAATATGGACATTAGTGTGATTTTTATTATTGACCTCAATAACGATATAAAGGTTAATTTACATTTAGTGCATGATATGACATTATTGTTACATACAACAGTTTACTCATATCATGATTTCGATTTCTTCAACAGAATCACATAATATATTTTAGGCGTTGAAATACATCAATCGAATAGATTCTTGAGCTATTTAGTGCTACTCACCTTTTTTTGGTATTTTAAATGTCACGAATAAAGAAAAGTCAATGTATTAATAGCAAGTTATAGTATACTCACGTTACTTAGACTTTATAAATTGACAATAATATTTTTTTGTAGTATTATTTTTCTTTATATTTTGTAAAAACTATAATGTTTTTAATACAAGTATATATGTTGTGCGACTCTTAGTCTTATCTGCGTTCCTTCAAAACGAACCCCCTGGTTCTTTATGTTCAATAGATCGCGTTCCCCACGAATAAAAATCCTAACCCTTTTTTAAATTTACTTTTTTCTTGATACTTTCTACAATATTCCAATACAATTTTTCTTAGCTATATAATCGCCGATGAAGTGATATTAATAGAAACTACCGCATACAACTAAAGAGATGCATATGGAAACGAATTATTTTTCTTTTCGAATGTTTTTCATTGTAAATTATAGCCGTGCTTACGCGCTTATGAAAGGTATCACGCGGAATGAGTCTATCAAAGTAGCTCGTCTATTTAAACAATGTCAAATTTGAAAATGGACTAGGAATTTTGTTTTACGCTAAATGTGATCGACTACACCCACAGAATCCCCTATTTAAAGTAACGCAGCTAGGAGTCGAACACCTTATACTCTACCTATGTAATTTAGGGGGTGATCATACATTAAATAATAGGATAAGACCATTGTTCTTATGTGTTATTATTAAATTATAATTATGTTGCCAAGAACAATAAATATAACTGAACTTATCACGAAAACAGAAAACACATAAATTGTTATCAAATCAAGAGATTTCAAACTCTGCTTTGAATTCGACGGAGGTACTCGATAAAATGATTCATCAATGACTATATGTTAAATAGACAGCTCTAGTTTTGAAACTGGAAAAAAAATGCAGTAACAATATTTTTTTTTTTTTTTTTTTTTTTATGTCACTAGGTCGGCAAACAAGCGTACGGCTCACCTGATGGTAAGCGATTACCGTAGCTTATAGACACCTGCAACACCAGAAGCATCGCAAGCGCGTTGCCGACCTAATCCCCAATCCCCCCAGGAGCTCTGGTCACCTTACTCACCAACAGGAACACAATACTGCTTGAAAACAGTATTATTTAGCTGTGATCTTCTGTAAGGTCGAGGTACTACCCCAGTCGGGCTGCTCCATATTTTGAGCAGGAAATTCCTGCTGTGCCCTACCTCAGTTAGCTGTGCCCTACCTCAGTTACGTCGTCATGTCTAAAATATTCCATATATGATGTACACTGTTGTCAACACTCAATGAAAAAAAAAACAATAATAACAGGTACCTATACAATAATTATGTTGTTATATATACATATAGATTTATTTTCTTCATTCTGTGTTTTTCAAGTTTTATCGTTTATTGACAATCGAACATAAATGTAAATTAGCTAATTATCTACATATATTTAGTTAAATACGCTTAATACTAATAATAAAATAAAAGTTTCTTTAATATTTAACGTTTTACTCTAATCGAGGTAAAAAGCCAGCACGTGATTACAATGACGTGGGACGAAAGCAATTCCTGTCATAACATCGGGTTAAACTAAAGGGTAGATAAATGTGATTAGACCCCTAAAATATAATAATATATTTAATGCTAATTGACTTAGAATAAGAATTTATGTTGTAATAAATTATGATACATTTATTTTTAATTTAACCTATTTAAAGTTCGTTATAATGTCTTTAATGAAAATATCCCACTCCCTAAGCAGTTCAGTGATGAATTTTGTTTTATCGTCAGCGTTTAGTGCACTATATTTTATAGAATTAATTACGAGTTGTTTTAGCATACGCAAATCCGCGCGTCTGCTAGCTATACCAACAAACGCTATGTAAAAGTCATGCGATAACGGATCTGCACCCCATGCTCCTGGGTCATCACTTGATAAAACAACTGGCATGCCAAGAGCCAAGTACGAAGCCAATGGATGATTCCTAACGTCAGACACCAGAGATAGTACTATATTGGAAATCACGTTCACTTCTATCGCTATATCCCTCGACTTTACGAGTGCTAAGAGCGAAGGATGCTTTATTAACGCATATCCGTGTCCAATTCTCTTCGTGCCCAGCAGAATAGCATCCAGGAGATTCTCATCTGTTGCCATCCCGTACCAGTTAGTCTCTCCTCCATGGAAATAAAAATTCATCTCACCTTCAACTTCCGCTAACGCTGGCAGGAAGTCCATTAATGGTTTTCCCAAGTCTTCCTGGCCTACTAAATCGAAACCAGCAAACAAATCCGGAAATTCTGTGTTCAATTGTTTTGCAACTTCAATAATTTCAAACATTTTTGCTACATTCTTTGCACGATGCATGGTTACTATTAATTTAATACCAATAAAATCTGGATGTTCCTTCTTAAATTGTTTAGCTACTTTGTTGTATATTCTAGGCATATGAGTTAGATCGTGTACGGTGCCATTCAATTCGTAAAGATTCGGTAAACTGCTTCTAACTTCAATGTACATTATCTTATCGTTATAAAACTCTTTTAAAGCCTCATAAAAAAATCTCTCTCGTATCGGTCTGTAAGCGATAAAACCTTTTATGGTATGACAAACTTTGTTAAATCTTTTCCAGTTGGAGTTTATATCGTTTTTCCAATCACTTTCATTTCTAGAATACAAAGTAAAATGTTTTTTCAGGTTTTGATCAAAGGCGGTGATATTTTCTGTACTATTTCGTACATCGGCGAGTAATTGCCATTTAGACGAGCAAGGACGTTGGGGGACGGTGACAGAGAAGTGTAATTTTAAATCGTCGTCCACGAAGCACGCGTATAAGTGGTCCTCATACGTGAGAGCTACTAACCGTTCCGCACTGAGCATTAGCGAACTGTGAACATGTAGTGCCGCTCCTTTTGGCATCCTTTTTATTATCTGATATACTTCAGACTTTTCTATATCATCTTTATACGTAAAATAGTGCCGTGAGAAGTTGAAATATTTCGGGTTTTGGATGAATTCGTCAAGTTCTCTTTGTTTGTATTGCATAAGGATATCATTAGCAACGTTTTCTTCATCGCTAAGTTTAATATTTCCACCTACTTGTATAGTGAGCTCTTCTTCCAATAACTTGGCTCTTTCGATGTTGTAATTTTGTATGTTCCTCGCGATATTTTGTGCACATAACATAAATAGGACATACTGGATCACGATAGAATACATTCTGCCCACTAACTGCTCGGGCTCTAAATGACACTTCTACGGCGATTGTCTCGGTCAACTGAGCGTGCATATTGCAGTGTTATGTTTATATAGTTAGCAATGTTTGACAGTACCAATTTATTTTTTGTTTTTATAACGCAGTAAAGGTTGTATATAAATACATGAAAATAACAATCTGAATGAGACTTTTTAAATATTGAGTTGAAAAAAGTGTCTGTTTAAAATTTAAAATAACGTAATATGTCTAATAAATATCTAAAAATAGTGATAACAAGATCTTAAAACTCAGAGATCAACTAAAAATATCAATTCAACATATCGGTGCCTAGAACAGCAAGTGGCTGGAGACTTATGAGGAGAATAGGCAGGAAGAGGAGTTCATAACCTGAATAATTCCGATTCTGTGGAGTCCGCATCAATTGAGCATTATCGTCTTTAAATGTTCACTGTGTGTGTCATAAGTAAATACTGTTTTGATTCAGCTTTCAATATCTCAAACTATAGTTCTATGATAAAGGTCTTTGTTAAGCTGTAAGACCCATTATTCTGCTTCGTGGGTCATCCTTCCGGTATATTTCCACGTACCGGCACAGTATGACATTACAGATATGAAGCAGTGGCAAAGATAGTCGTTTCTATGTACCTACACTCGGGATGAATATACCTACTTATTAATATCCATGTTGCGAACGACAACCGAACACGTAAACCTTCGGAGTTTTAGGCGATTATTCGCACCACTACATCAGAGCGGTTGTTGTAGCTTATTAATATATATGGGAATAATTCTTTATACGATTAATTTACATTGATACTTGTCATATAAGTTGGAGTTTCATCGTTTTCTGAAAAACATTTATACGTCCTCAATCCTCATGTAGTTAATAATAATAATAATATATTTTATTGCACATTTAAATAAAGAACAAAATTTACATTGCATTACAAGTAATTATAGTAACAAATTGTACAACCAGGCGATCTTATTGCTAAAAAGCAATCTCTTCCAGACAACCTGATAATGAAAGGGATATTGCTTTTCAGATGGGCAGGTAGTTATATAAATTTAACAATTTTATTTAACGTTATCGTAGTTTATAGAAGAACTAGTTCTAGATACAAAAAAAAATGTTTAATTGAGAACTGTTCAGGTAGCTGTCATACTGTCAGTAACGTTCGTATCTAAAATATCACGTTGCTGGGTGTCGCTGAAACTTATAAATAACAATAACACCAATGGAAATTCAAAATTTCGACAACATCGGGAATGTTTAACATAAAATATTACCTTGCAACTTTTCGAGGCTAGCCAATCAAATGGCTTACTTAAATGCAAGAGAAATCGCGAGTCATAGCCATTTTTATTGTGAACTATCTGAACTGCCGAAGTTAGTACCGCCATATATATTTTTAATTTTTTATGTGCAAACTTTGTACATAAAAAATCAATAATAACAAACGCAACAAAAAAATGGAATTAATATTCATTTCGGCAATTCATTTTTATACATAATAATAATAATATTTTATTAACTGAAGATGCTTATGAAATTATAACTAGGTATAAGAAACATTACATAGCAACAAAACAAAAATGATGTACAATTAATCTTTTTTATATAAAAAGATAAGTCCTATGGTCCTGACTCACTCATCAACGCCCAGCCCAAAATTTGGACCTAAAAAGCTGAAATTTTGCACAGAGTTTTCCTTTATGATGTTTAGAAGGAATAAGGAATGATATTTCGAAATTCAACCCCTCCAATAAAAAATGGTGTTTCAAAATTGGTATGGCGAAATAATATTAAATAAACATTTCAATTAAAAACTCTCGTACCCGCTGTAATATGAAACTTTGAATAGTTACGGGTTTCTGTAAAGAGCTCACTATAGACGGCGCCACGGTTTCGCTTAAACCGAAAATTAAAAATTATCATATCGAAAATTTCGCTCGAGCGGGTGCATCGTTCCATAGCTTAATTGGCTAGAGCGCCGACACGGCAAGTCGGAGACGCGGGTTCGAACCCCGCTGGAGCGGTCAATTTTTGATATGATATTCAAAAATGTTTAGAATTCCTAATGTGGGTAACACAAAAATAAAAATCTTAGATATTAAAAATAGCACGGTGTCGTCTCCTGTCAAAGATTTTCATTGTAATATGAAACTTTGAATAGTTACGGGTTTCTGTAAAGAGCTCACTATAGACGGCGCCACGGTTTCGCTTAAACCGAAAATTAAAAATTATCATATCGAAAATTTCGCTCGAGCGGGTGCATCGTTCCATAGCTTAATTGGCTAGAGCGCCGACACGGCAAGTCGGAGACGCGGGTTCGAACCCCGCTGGAGCGGTCAATTTTTGATATGATATTCAAAAATGTTTAGAATTCCTAATGTGGGTAACACAAAAATAAAAATCTTAAGATATATTTTCATTGTAATATGAAACTTTGAATAGTTACGGGTTTCTGTAAAGAGCTCACTATAGACGGCGCCACGGTTTCGCTTAAACCGAAAATTAAAAATTATCATATCGAAAATTTCGCTCGAGCGGGTGCATCGTTCCATAGCTTAATTGGCTAGAGCGCCGACACGGCAAGTCGGAGACGCGGGTTCGAACCCCGCTGGAGCGGTCAATTTTTGATATGATATTCAAAAATGTATGGGCTATTTATATTTTTTGGGACGTTGATTGCGAAAATGGCAGTTATTTCGAAGTCTAAGACGGCGGACATGACATAAAATTAAATTGTTTCCCAATACAAAATCTGAACTCCCGTTTCACCACTATGGGGTGACGATTCAATCCGAACCTTCGTAGGTTACACCAATAAAAAATAAGTTTCAGCATAGACTGAAAAAATAAATAGTCTTGACCCTTAGGTACTTCCTTAGGTAGGCGCGGGCAAAAGCTAGTATTAAATAAATACCCATAGCCTAACTTATTGTAATACAATCATACTGTATATGTAAACATTGCTTTTTGTATCAATCCCGTGCTACGAGATGTAGACAAAGAACTTTTACTGTAATACCGACTACCCACACTACATATACAATTTTTTTTTGTTTCTACCTACTAACAATAATGTCAGAGCCTTCTGTTTTACTTTGTTATATAATTCACGATTGCATAATGCGTCTTATGTATCACTTGCCTTTTGATTAATTGTCGACCGCCAGGTGTACGGAAAAACTCTTTTGAGTTTATGTTAACACCCTCAAACAAAAAAATGATATGTAAAATTTTGTTGTGTGATGAAAAACTAAATAAATAAAATGCATAAGTAGAAAACAATTTTAAAATCAGCCATATAACTTCAGTGCATGCCAAAGGTACAATAATAACAATTGTTCCTAAGTGTCCTTTTGTAATATTATTTTAGGTTAGCTTATGCTACCTCACTACCATATACAAATACCATACCATACCATATATATATATATATATATATATATATATATATATATACGAAGACTACTAAACTAACAATAAGTAAATAGTATGGGAATAAAAAGTAGATAAATGGCAGTCTAACACTTTATGTAAGAAGTAGATAACTCATACAAGCGAAGCTAATTAACTATTCTGGTAAAACCCTAAAGGTTATCTAGTATCATAATAACGTCAATAATTAATAGTTCAAACATGACAATTTAAGAATTTAGACAGCACGTTGGATGTACCTACTGTTTTTATTTAGTTTTATTCATTATCATTTATTTAACCGACTTCAAAAAAAGAAGGAGGTTACTCAATTCGACCGTATATATTTTTTTTTTTTTTATGTATGTTCGGGGATAACTTCTTCGTTTATGAACCGATTTTGATAATTCTTTTTTTGTTTGAAAGGAGATATTCATAATTTGGTACCATGACAAGGAAACCAGGATCTGATGATGGGATCCCAGAGAAATCGAAGGAAACTTTCAAAAATCGTAAGGGTGACTAGTAAATTTAATCATGTTTTCATTAAGTACTATAAAGCACTACTATTTAATAAAGGTCTGGAGTCGATCTGATAATGGAGAAGAAAGATAGTCGAGGGAACTCTTCAACAATTTATAGCAATTACCTGCTGTTTGAACTTAATTCGTTTCTATTGATGAGAACTTTGCATATGTATGAGTTATAAGTGCCATTACAGTCTGATGATGGAGACAAAAGATAGCCGAGGGAACTCTTTAACGATTTATAGCAATTACCTGCTGTTTGAACTTAATTCGTTTCTATTGATGAGAACTTTGCATATGTATGAGTTATAAGTGCCATTTCAGTCTGATGATGGAGACGAAAGATAGTCGAGGGAACTCTTCAATGACTTATAGCAATTACCTGCTGTTTGAACTTAATTCGTTTCTATTGATGAGAACTTTGCACTTATATGAGTTACAAGTGCCATAAAAGTCTGATGATGGAGACGAAAGATAGTCGAGGGAACTTTTCAACGATTTATAGCAATTACCTGCTGTGTGATCATATGTGTCGCAGGACCAGGTTTGATGATGGAGCCCATAAACACTCGAGGGAATTTCTCAACAATTTACAACAGTTACCTTTTGCTGTTTGACGACCGCTTTGATATAATGGTGCATGTACCGTGTCGGTGGCGCCTAAACACCGACGGTCGCGGGTTCTATTCCCGCTCGGAGTGGATATTTATGTTTATACAAATATTTATTTTCGGTCTAGTTGTTAATCCTTGTGGTTCTCCCAACCTAGCCTCAGAGAACACGCTAGGCTGTCAGTCCCGGTTGTTATTACGTTCACCTGATAGCGTACTTTAATCATAGTATGTCGACGCGTTAGCGCAGCGGTCACAGCACCGGCTGTTGCGCTGGCGTTAGTGGATTCAATCTCCGCGCACGACAGACATTTGTATTGGCCATATAGATGTTTGTCATTGTCTGGGTGTTTGTGCTTGTGTATTGTGTATGTTTCCGGACCCCCGACACAAGAGAAAAAGCATCCATGTTAGGTCTACCCATCACTAAAAATTGTAAAATAAAATAATTTTTAACAAAAAAAAAACCGACTTCAAACAGGAAACTAAAAAGTGAAAAATAAATTTACTTAGTACAAAGTAATTCGTATTTTGATTTAGTTAATCAGAAATGATTAAATAAATATTTTATAATTTTGAAGTTGGTGCCAAGTAAATACTACAACAACCTGGCTACAATAACAAATACAAACAACACACACACAACAAACAAGTATAAAAAATATTATTAGATATGTCAAAACAATAACAGAATAATAACAGTATTCAACCTAATAGTCAATGAAACAAATTATGAAAGAAAACTGAATACAACTTACGAGTAGATACTAGAGTAGTTATTGTTTTACTTGGCACCGACTTCAAAATTATAAAATATTTATTTAATCATTTCTGATTAACTAAATCAAAATACGAATTACTTTGTACTAAGTAAATTTATTTTTCACTTTTTAGTTTCCTGTTTGAAGTCGGTTTTTTTTTTTTTGTTAAAAATTATGCTATTCGGGTCAGGTTCTTTGGGGAAAAGGTGTTCAAAATAACGTACCAGTTACAATATCTTTATTTACTAAAGGTTTTTAACGTTTTATACTTCAAAAAAAAATATTTAGTTCATCTAGTAAGAATTTTGGAGATCAATCAACTTAATACAAAATAGGGAATTATTGAATGTTTACAAAATCTTAAATTAAAATCGTTTTGTCCACCCTAGGGAGAATTAAACGACACACGGTGTGTGAACAAAATGGTCTACCAAGTTTTTTTCTGAATATCAGTCTATTTATTACATGCAGAGTTCAAACTAAAAACATTTCTTCTTAGTAACATCTGTAAATGATGCATGAGCGCATCTTTTACACCTCAAGCACTTAAACTAAACCTTTTTTTGTACTTAAGATTAGACCTGGTTGTGGAATATTTGCAATAATTGCAAAGATAATCTTAGTCATCAGCAACAGCTTGATTGTAAGCTTATGATGAAAAGAAATCATTTTCACTGTCGGAATCCAAAACTTTGAGAACTTTCTGGTTAAATTTATTTGGCACAAGTACAGGAACAATTATTTTTCTTTATCTTCTTCTATATTTGGTGTTGATTTTTCGATTTATTTTGCTGGAATAATTGCGGCAATAGTTTGTTGGATTATCTGAGAAACGAAAAACGTAATTTTTTTATACAACTAGGTCGACAAACAATCGTACGGCTCACTTGATGGTAAGCGATAACCGTAGCTTATAGCAACGTAAACGCATTGCCGATCCTACTCCCAATTCCCTCAGAACAAAGATTAAAATGAATGATACATATATATGCACGTACTATTGTATTTAAATACATACTTTTTTAGGCATATATACATTTACATACATAAATCGTCGATTAGTTTCATTTCGAGTCACTACTGCGCAATCAATTACCTGACAGTGTATATATTGGTGTTGTTACGTAAAATGCGTTGAAACTATTTTCTCTAGCAGCAACAGCGTTACTAGTAATTGATCACGTGTTTTGTTATTTACTATTATCAGCGTGAATGTCGTAATAGAAAACTATAATCGCGTTTTTCAATGACAAATTTTAAATTGCTTAAGGTTTTATTTTCGTATAAAAACCGTTGAAATGAAATAATAGGTAGATACCTACCTAATGAAGCGTTTGCAGATTGATATTACTATATTTATGAGATATTTCTATTTGCATATATTAATCTTAAAATTTCAGTTTATTAATTGAGGAGAAACAGGTCCTAGTGGCCTATTCTACCTCCCGCTGTCAAAATCTATTTGTATCGTCATAATTATGTCAAATAGTGTTATCTAGAATTGGTGAAATGGGCCCTAAGTCTTAACTAATATAGTTAAGTATAGCGTAGAACAAAGACTATGAAATTGAAATGATTATTTACGGTGCGATTAAATACTGCATGATAGCGCGAATTCTTGTATATTATGACTTCATTACTACAAATTACTTATGTTAGATTAGCCAATTGGGGTCGTAGTGACCCCGCTTTCCTAACCGGTGGATTCTTCGGCTTCCCACCTTATGTCTGGATGTAACATTTATGTATGGATTATTTCATATGTTTTATAATGTAGTATGTATATCAGTCACCTGTTACTTAAATAAGAGGCATTAAGTTCAATGAGTATGAATATTGAACAAATGTATTATTCTTATGTACCTATTAGCATCTGTATTACGCGCTGTTTTTTAATATGACCGTATATTAATAAGCTAAGTGTAATCTAAAATGTTCTCTGCGTTTCTTCCGAATGTTCACGTATGCTATAGAGCTCATCCTCCAGATTCATCAGAGATAAGCCAGCATTAGCCACAACGCCTATGTTGTGGTGACTAGAAGTATCATGGACTGTTTCCTCAATACTGACATCAAGTATTATTTATGCTTATACTTTTCGTTGACTTAAATTACGAAAAAGGAAAAAAAAACTACAAATCAGGTGAACTTAGGCTTGCAAATATTTTACTCGTATAATCGTGATCCTGTCGTGTAACTATTTTATACTTTTCAAAATAGGTAGATTATTTCTAAGTAATTATACAGAATAAAAATTAATTTTGAAAAGATAAGTTCCAAATTTAAAATTTGAAAGTTTTTAAAGGTTTAGAATTACGATAGCTAATAATTTCTTACTTACGATTACGATCTGCCAGTATATAAGTGTATAATCTATGACGATCTGCATAAATATAGTGCCATCTAGTAAGACAAGTTGATACTACGATAGCGTTTCTGTTGAGGCGTGCGCGCAACACTTTTGATAATGTATGAATTGTAGGAAGCGTGCACTGTGTGGCGCTAGTGTTGTAAACTTAATGTCCAAATGAGGATTATGATTTTTTCCGTACTTCAGTGGCGTAGTGTTGGGGGTGTCAGGGGAACTATGACCCCGGGCGGCATTAGAACGGGGGGGCGGCAAAATCACAACGATTTGTTCAATTGACAAAAAAAATCCAAATCGCGTCCGCAATGTAACTCACATTAAAAATACAGTACAATTGAGAACTTTCTGCTTTTTGAAGTCGGCTAATGAGCATAATGAAATTTGTGCTTCCAATTGATGTGTTAAATTTGGCAAAAAAATATGAAATGGCTTGATAGGAACGTCAAATTTTGGGGGGTCTAGGGCGGCAAAAACCACGCTACGTCACTATTATACTTATATAAATAAGGTTTATTTGTTTTCACATACTTAGTAAAGTCGTTATAATTTTTTTTAATTCTACGTTGCTCATATTTATGTAAGTAGTTATCATTTATGAAGTCCAGAAGCGCAGAACACATGATACATGCAGAATCTTTTTAAATAATAAATAATCGAGTAGAATATAACTAACGTTTTGTAATAAATATAAACAAAGTTTTATTGTAACATCTTTGTACCTACTCCGTTGTTATGACGTTAGCAGACTAAGGGGCTAGACATTGATGAATTCATGTGAGTAGATTAATCTACTCAGATGTGTGATTTACAATACTTATATATAAAAAACTTTCTTATTCCATCGATAAGGAGGGTCAAGTTCACTTTTAAATAATAATCAATAACCTGATCGTCGTTCCAGTTACAATGTATGAAATAGGATATAGTAGGTATACGATTAAGTTAACAAGGTGAATCTTCTTTCATATTTAACTATTGATTAAGTTCTTGTAAAATACCTGATTAGTAATGTTGAATATTTCAACATTATTTGAAAAGACTTAGACTTCATGATCAAGATTCAGCCTGTAACATCCCACTGCTGGCCTCTCACTCCATTTAGGAGAAGGAACAGAGCTTAAATATACCACGCTGTTCCACTGCGGGTTGATGGATATACTGCGGGCTTGCGGTTGGGTTTAGAGTGAATAAAATTGTACTTTAATTTTTAATCGACTTCCAAAAAAGGAGGCGGTTCTCAATTCGACTGTATTTTTTTTTTATGTATCATCATCTTCCTGCCCTTATCCCACTTATGTAGGGTCGGCACAACATGTTTTTCTCTTCCATTCCTCTCTATTATTCGTCACTTCAGTGCTTACTCCTTTCTTTCTCATATCCTCACTCACACAATCCATCCATCGCTTTTTCGGTCTGCCGATCGCTCTTCGTCCTTCGACATTCATCCCTAACATTCTTTTACCGACATAGCGGTCATCCCTCCTCATTACATTTTTTTATGTATGTTACATCAGAACTTTTGACCGTGTGGACCGATTTCGACAATTTTTTTTTCAATCGAAAGGTGGTGTGTGCCAATTGGTCCCATTTAAATTTATTTGAGATCTAACAACTACTTTTCGAGTTATATCTAATAATGCGTTTTACTTGACGCTTTTTTCGTCGACCTACGTTATATTATACCGCATAACTTTCTACTGGGTGTACCGATTTTGATAATTCTTTTTTTTTTTGTTGGAAAGAAGATATCCTTAGATTAGTACCATGATAAGGAAACCAGGATCTGATGATGGGATCCCAGAGAAATCGAGGGAAACTCTTGAGAATCCGCAATAACTTTTTACTGGGTGTACCGATTTTGATAATTTTTAATTTAATCGAAAGCTGATGTTTGTCATGTGGTCACATATAAATTTTATTGAGACCTGATTACTACTTTTTGAGTAATCTTTGATAACGCGTAGTTACTTGACTATTTTTTCGTCGATCTACGTTGTATTACTCGTCGATGTAATTGAAGTCGGTTTTTTTTCGTTTGCGAGCAAACACAATTATTTAGAGTATTTTTTACACTTGTATTTTATAGTTCGTACAGACTGGATATTATATTAACAATTTGAATCTATGTACAATTAAACACATCAACACATGAATACATTCCTACTTGTGAGGTTTGTTAGATGCACAAAATGAACAAATGAATTTGATATACCAAACAGAGAGAGACTAAGTGGTTCGCTTATTGAAGTACTTAAAAGCATAGTCACAGCAATTGTTTGTTACGCTAGAGGTCGCCACCCATGACAACTATTTACATAGGTCAAAAATATGTAGAAATTATAAATGATCTCTATTCTAATTGTCGCGTGATACAAATTAAAGAAGTAAGTATATTCGTAGCCTTAGTTTTGTACCGATATCCTATAAAAAGTTGTTTAAGAAACATATGTATATGTTCAGGTTTTATATGAAAGTTATATGCTTTCAATAAATGATGTTCTACACCTAGTTCAGAAATTTTGTAAGAGTTTAAAAGACCAGCTCTCACATTTAATTTTAATATTTTCTAACTTTTCTGATTCTTATATGAAGCTGTAAAAATTTAATTTTGCTAGCATAACAATCAAACCTAAATTTAGTATCTAACTACGACTACTTTTTTTTGCACTTTGATATAAATTAAGGAAGGTTGTAACCCTCGACTGCTCAATCAATTTCCTTCGTGTGTTCGATATTCCACGTGAAATTGACGAAATCATATTATGTACCTTGTTTGGAAATACATTAATCCTAAAGGATAAGAAACTTTAAAACTTATTAAGCATATGTGATTTCTAAGCAAATAACGGTATTTTTATAATTATTCTGTTATGTAAGATGTTTTGATAAACATTGTTGAATAATAAAACAAGAAACTGCTTGAGCTACTTACTACTAGATGTCGCTACGTAAAATGCTTTTCACTAGTAAACAGTGACATCTAACAGCGACTAGTTAATATTTTTATCATTTTATTCCTTGCATAATAAATTAACAATATAAAAATTAAGCGATTATCAAAATACTTAACATAATAGAAAGTTACCTAATTCCTTTGTAAGCATTTACCTTATATTCTTGATTTTATCAAACATATTTCACTCAAAATTACAGCTAGGACTTTTATAAACCCTTTGAATTGAAACATTTCATACGTTTATAATAATTTGTTTTTAATTGTTAATATAAATAAAATATACGATTAAACTGCTATGAAATACTGTTTGCCTTCCTAGTGTATTTACAATCTTTAAAATAATTCAGCAATGTTATTTTTTATCTTACCAATATCGTTTTATTAATGTGAAAAATTATGTAGTTATTGCAAAAGAATTTTTTTAATTAATACATCAAGAGGTCTAAATATTTGTCCAAATCAGGATCAAATTTACGGTACTAACCGCAGTTGCCGCCACTGCCCACCGATCAACTAGTCTACGTGTACTGTGAAATGATACCTTCAGTTTTTTATTTTTTTATTTATGTGGCTTCGTTCATACACCACAACATTTCATTTCGTTACAATGTATCATAATTTTAATCTCTAAGGACTGTTATCATTATTTTTACCATTATTTTCGTATTGTTTTAGTAGGAGTTAAGTAAGTGTTCATAGATGCGCTGTGTTGACATCGGGAGAATGCACGTAATGCTGTTATGACGATCTTGGTTTTGTAACTACCTCCTGGTGTTGTTTGTAACCGCTTACCTTTCGGCGGACTGTATGCTTGTTGCTAATCTAATGGTGAAAAAAACTACATGGACACGTAGTACATGGACTGATAAAATTTACACAATATATACTAAACTGTAATAAAAAACCAAAGATTTTGTCGAATTCTGATATAGTGAGGAATTTTAATTTTCGACCAAGATCGTGAATTGTTTTTGACTGAACGTATTTTTGTGTTATATAAATAGGTAGATACTAATACAATAAATAATTAGGTTTTATTTGTTTTTTTTTTTTGCTTTTGATTTATTTTGAATTTTTTAGAGTGATTTTATTACTTTTTTGCACTGTTTAAAAGTATATTATTAGTAATGTCGAGCACACACTCATAAGATCGGAGCAGATCCTCTAAATGTGTACAAGTCTGAGATGTACAAAGACTAAACGCACGTGATACACTAAATTTTAAGTTATAAAATAACGAGGACTCTATGATTCATAGTCATAATATAGAAGTAATAGATGTGACAGGTGAAATCAAATGGGGTGTGTAGTTAAATTCCCTTTTATCTTTACTTTTTTTATAGTTTATAAGATATCCATTTCAGACAACGTTACATTATTTTCCGTTTTAAAAAGGCGATATAAAAGCCGACGTCTCGCAGTACAGTCTCGAAGTCACGATTTCCCTCATCCGTATCTCTGTGACCTTTATGTGACTATAAAAAAATATTCCGTCAGTTCTCCGATACAAGTTCGTTTAAAAAAGTTTTTATATATTTATAGATTCTATATTTAAATTAAAAAACTATCACTAGAGTGTAATAAAGAGGAAATACTGAACAATAAATAAACACTTACTATGATGTAGATTTATGCGTTACAAGAATAATTTAATGTGTAATGACGTGTAACTGTAAGTTTTTATAAAATACTTGATATTATAATATGCAATGTATTGTGGCGTAACCTATAATTAAAAGTCAATTTATTCATCGCTTGTATTAAATAAAAAACGTAATGATTATTCAGAAAAAAATTGAGAAATAGAGGAGTACATACTTTTTTAGACTCATTTATTTATTATTTAGCAAACTAAAAATCTTTCAATCTTATAAACATATATATAAATACTAGCTGACCCCGCAAACGTTGTTTTGCCCTATATGTTAGTAACTTCCTCAACCCCCCCCCCCACCCCCGTTATAACTTAGGGGGATGAAAAATAGATGTTGGCCGATTCTCAGACCTACCCGATATGCCCACAAAATTTTATTAAAATCGGTCGAGCCGTTTCGGAGGAGTTCAATGTTTGACACCATGACACGAGAATTTTATATATTAGATAGTAAATAAACGTATTAGTATATTAGCGTCGGTGTAACCAAGGTTTTGATAACCAGAATTACTGTACCTACTGTGTAGCAGTCTCTATACATCCTCTGCTCAGTAAATATAGGCCCTTCTATTATCCTGTAGAGCAAATAGGGTGAACTTAAGTCTGTCACTTTACACGCCGAGATCTTTGAGTTTTAGACGGTGTCTGATTTTTTCATTCACTGTTGAATACAAGATAAATTATAAATATTTAAATCTGCAAAAAAGTATGTAAGCCTAGCGCAAAAAACCTACTAAGTAGTAAAAATCAAGGAAATTTTTGACAATCGTAAAAATAAAATCGTAAGTACAATTTCCACCGACAAGTCAAACCAATTTTGATGAAAAAAAAAAAAGATTTATTAGAACTTTTTAAGAAAACCTATGGGATGAACTATATATATATAATATATATATATATATATATATATATATATATATATATATATATATATATATATATATATATATATATAGAGGAAGTTAAGTTCCTCAAGATATTTTCACAGTCTAAATTACAGATAGATACTAACCGACCGCACAAATAACCGTTATTAATAAATTAAATATTAAGAAAAGTTGCACGTATAAACAAGAAATATACGTAATAACAACGACCCGAGGGCAAGTCGTGATGATGACATGTCATTACGTAAAAGTGCGTTGTTAGTTTTAACAATATGAACCTTGTTACATTGTCAAAAGAGATTCTTTTGACGCTGATTTTTTTTGTGATGACTATCACGAACCGATGGGAGACGCTAGGAATAACGTGACTTACTTATCTTTAAGCTATTAAGATGAACTGGTAAAGGCAACAGATACATATGTCCGTTTGATTCACTTCGTCTAGTCTATATGATATATTTGTTTAAGAGATGGAAAAAATATATTTGTTGTAACTTGTACATCTATGCTGACGCTAGAACATTTCCTTTGCCCTAAGGTTGCCTGGAAGAGATCGTTTTTTAGCGATAAGGCCGCCCTTTGTAACTAATGAATATATTGTTAATATTTTTCTTTCTTTGCTATGTATCATTTCTGTTTTTGGTGTACAATAAAGCGTATCATTATTATTATTATTGTTATTATTATATTTTTCACTCAATGCTACAAAACAATAACTTATGATATACCTAACTAAATTAAGTAAAAAATTTTAAACAACGTAGAAAAAATACTACTTAAAAGAAATTTAGAAATAATGTAAAAATAATTTACAGAACCAATGGAATAAGGGAGACTTGATTAGATTTATTATCAATATTATAATTTTAAAAATCTTCTAAAAACTAATTACCACACTAAAAATTAAATTTCAATAAACTCGTTTTTTTTTTTTAATTCTAGAACTAACATCGGAAAATTCCAAATTTAAATGCCTTACAGCTGTGGATGTGTTTGTGCTTCTCATTGAAATGAGAAATAGAAGAAGACAAAACTTACTTATTCAATGTGATATTGTATAGTTACCTAACTAAATAACCATGAAAACAATAATTACAATCATTAATCGAACAAGCTGTCCGTAGCCATCAAATTCGAGTTAAAAATAATTTATAAGCGTTGCGTCCACATGCGCTCGAGTTCCCCAACAATATCTCGGTCAATTTGACAATGTTGGCCCCTGTTTTGAAAATATTTGCCGGACAGGACTAAACAATTCCATAAGTGGTCTCCCCCGAAAATACGAGTACCTATATTCAATTGAATAATGCATCCTGCCACGGCTATTGTCATTAGTGTGTGCGTTGCAGTTCTGTGTGGGTTTGTGAGATTATAAATTATATCCATTTTTAAAGTTTCCTTGTTTTGTGTCTTTCCTTGTTTGTTGATTTTTTGAATGGATTTGTATGAAAAACGTATAGGATAGAATTTTTTTGCGTGTATTTACATAACTTTCGATAGATGGTACCTACTGTCTTGCTTTGCTATTCATTTTATAAATTCCACTAACTTCTGCCCGCGAATTTGTCTGCGTGGAATAGTTACTTTGAGCCTTAGAGTATAACTTATAATATAAATTGCGAAACTTAAGCTTTAACGCTCTCAAAATAAAAAAAAAATATCCCGTTTTTGAAACATTCTTCATTGTTGCTCCGCTCCTTTTGGTCTTAGCGTGATGATATATAGCTTATAGCCTTACTCGATAAATGGGCTATCTAACACTGAAATAATTTTTCAAATAGGACCAGTAGTTTCTGAGATTAGCGCGTTCAAACAAGCAAACCAACAAACAACTTCAGCTTTATAATATTAGTATAGATTTAAAATAAGTATAGTCATATTTTAGATTTTGTATCTTATTACTACACAAAGACATATAAATTGAAACTTATTTTTAATAATTTTACAGGCTAAAAAGAAAATTTTTAGATCATCATTATAGAATATGTATTTTGGAATCCGATTTTGCTTTTCACCTAGTATTGTTAGGCATCCAATATGATTTGTTAATATTTTAAATAGTTCGTGTTTTTTTTCTGATTTTTCGCAGTTAAAGGATTTTCCGATCTAGCGGCAAAAATATATAATGTATTCTGAATTTATCGTCGAGTATAAAAATAAGTGACGTTTTCAATAATAATTATACGTATTTCTGTTCGATATAATGAAGATAAGATAAAAGAGAGAGAAGAGAAAAAAAAAAACTCTGTCAATAGCCCCCCCTTATTTATCTTTTTACTCTCCTCATCTTAGGCTTACGTTAATATAACTTCATGTCATGACATTTCTTCGTGTGTTTACTTTTGTTTGAACATATTTTTTTCTTTTTCTCTTTTTTTTATATATTTTGTTTGTAATATGTATATATGTATATATATAAGTATATTTATGTATTTATATGCGTATGTTTATTTTGCTTGTATTGTTTTATAGTCCTACCTCAACACTTACTTTTACTATTTTTTTTACGCCTTAAGGTTGACTGGTAGATAAGGCTGTACGGCCTTAAGTCCGCCTTTTGCGCAACGTGTTATCTTGATGTGTTGTTTTGTTGTTTTTTTTTTTTGGAGTTGTGTAATAAAGTTTAAATAAATAAATAAATAAATAAGATGTATTTTTTGTCAGAAGACTTATTAAAGAAGATTTGTGGTAAGCAATAGTAAAGCAATTTAAAATCGAAGGTTAGGGTGAATAGAACAGAGCCTCGGTATTCCGAAGATAGCTAAATGCATCGGAAAACTTACTTAGCGCAAAACTATTTTAACTCAATAGAAAATTGCTAGCCGATGAACTCTTATAAAAAAAAAATTTCCACTTGATAACACAGCGAATTTACAAGTAGTCAATAAACACAGATTAAAAATTGTGGAAATTGAGGACACATCCAAGTAAAAAAAAAAGTCCGAACCGTAATCTTCAAAGACGTACATCAATTATTGTATTGACGGCAAACTTTTAATTACCTACATAATAAAGCATTGCCCAACAAGTAATTCCATTGAAAACGGTTTTGCTCTCATTAATGGCGGATGTTGATCAGCACAATGCTCCAGCCGGCATTAAATCTATCCTGGTGTCACGACAACATCAAAAAGTACCGCCATCATTGTATATACCTACATGGGTATAAAGGGTTATTTGCATATTAAAGACCCGGAGAAGCAGTCGAATTGTGTCAATTGAGACGTTTCGGTCTTGTACTTATTTTGTCTGTCCGTTTATTTATGTGAGACGATTTTTCAATACTTCTCTTTGATAATTTTGTTACTATAAATGCGAAAGTTTGGATGGATATTTGTTACTCAATCAGGCAGAATGTACTGGATTTATTGCAATATATAACACTAGTTGTGTCTTGTGGTTTTAGATCACAGCTAAATAATAATAATAAACTCAAAGTGGTATTGTTCCTGGGGTAAATAATATAGCCAGAGCATTGGATGATGGCGTTGACAGGATGGGTAGGGTCGTCCATGCGCTTACTTGCTTTTGGTATTTTTTGGTTGTCAAATTTATGTGCCAATTTTTTTTATTAATAAATAAATAAACGTCTCACTCTCAAAGCCACCAGTAGGAATTATGTCCGTGTCAAGGGTCCAGAAACAAATACAATTCACAAAAACAAAAGATTAATTCGATTCGATTTCTTGTAAGTCTTATTCGGTAGTACTTACATGCAAATTTGTCTTATTGTTGAAAAGTACGAACAAAATGACGTGTTCATACATTTCCGAGTATATCTCAGAGGTTGAGCACCGTTAGCCGCCATCTGCTTCGCTAATGGCACCGAACCGCAATTCACATGCGCAAAGCCCGACCGCAGTGAATATCCACTAATTATTCCTTATATTTTACTCATAAAAACCATCACCCTAACGTTTTTTTAACAGTAATTTGACATCGCGTGCTATGTTTTTTTGCATTATCGGATTAGGTTCTTCAACGGAGGCGCTTTCGTATCCTGTCAGTTTATAATTGGTCTAATTTTTAGCTCATCATTTTATAAGGTTCTTTTTTGGTCTCGTTTCCATATGTAAGTCGATTAAATGTTTAGGGCTTCCGATTATGGGATTAAGGAAGTAATACGGTTTTGCTTGATCATCCTGAAATTGTGGTCACGTACATACGTAATGATGATAAACAATTTACCGTTTTATGTAACTCATATTTGTCTTTATATAAACTACTTAACGACTAGTTTTTTAATTTTACAATAAAATTATGAAAAAAATACTTTTTTAACATAAGTGGTATGTGATATAATAGATAAAAGATAGATAACATTATTATTCGGAAAGCCCAAAATCCTCTTATTATTTTATGCCAAAGCTGTGTTAAAACGACATCTTAACGCTAATTAAAAAAGTGCAGAGAGAATTGAAACACACCTACAACCTGACAAAGGAATATAGTTTGAAAAGACAGGACAAGGCATCGATACACTCCATGACCTAGTAAAATACTTATTTTTTGCAACAATACAATTAAAAGTAACACAACAATAAATAAAACCGCAACAATAGAACGTAGAGACACATTCATAATTATCGTCACATTGTCGTCGACGACATGTGATCGGACAACAGTTGCGAATACAATTACCGTTGTCTTAAAAAAAGCTATAATTTTATATAATTAATAGCTTGATGACAATTTCCTCGGAATATCGTTCTTATAATGTTCGTTATAATACTTATAATGAACCCGGTGAACTCGGTACTGCTATATTTTTTTTTAGAAATATGTCGATTATTTAAAAAAAAAATTAACAAATTGTACAACAACAAAAAAAAAATAGGTATATCCGATTTGATGTAGAATTTCGCAAGATATGCGTGTACATACAATTCGACGTTTCACTTATACAAATAAATAAAATTGGAGTGTCTGCTTGTAATATTAAAATAACCGGTTTATACTAAATTATGCATATGGATGTATAAACGGTAGGTATAGATACCAAAATATTTTTTTTTACAATTTTTGTCTGTCTGTTTGTCCGTTTGTTCCAGCTAATCTCTGAAACAGCAAGACCGATTTTGACAGGACTTTCACAGACAGATCGTTGATGTAATAAGGAGTAGCTTAGGCTACTTTTATTTTAGTTTTTATTTTTATTTTATAACTCTGCGACCTAAAAAATAAATATTAAAATTAAGCTGCATTCCATGCGGACGAAGTCGCGGGCACACCTAGTCTTTAATAAGCGTCGGAAAATATGCGTGAAACCTAATCTTTACTGAAACAAGGTTTGTAAAGTTTTATAAAGGTAAACCCATGTAACTTAACGAAGAGACGGTTTCTGACATTTCCAAAGAATTGTCGCAAAAGAATAATAAGTGTTACATTTTCCACTAAGATTGGAACTAAAATTAAAGTTATTGTAATATTTTCTGTTAATTTAAATTGTAATAGCTTTTAAACGATAAAATTTGTGATCTCTAATCGATACGTTCCAAGTGAGAGTGAGTGTATGGCATCTTAGTCTTGCTCATCTATTTTTTTAAGAAGTACTAAATCTCGTAGTATGTGAATCGAGATTCAAAATTTTATATTCAATTAATAAGCTTTACTGGTTCAAGTATTAGTTTTGTTAAAAAATCTATCTCATGATTTATGATACACATTAAAGAAATCTTCACATCTTACCAGACTTGGGAACAGAAAGAGTGTGTGAAAAAGTGTGTTATTTTTCATCGGTTTATCTAATTATTAATTTATATTAATAAAGATCTGTATTTTTATATCCATTGAGTGTAAATAGTAAACTTGAATTTTATTTCAATCAGTATCTGTTTTAACTACGATTTTAAAGACACAGTTGAGTTATAAACAGTTTGAATTCCATTAAAAAAGATTAAGAGTCCAGGCGGAATAGAAGAAATTAACAACAAGAATGGATTACTAATACAATCTTTATTTATTTTTTACTTACATCTAATATTACAGACAGAACCCAATTTGTTAGACATAGCAAAAGAAAAAAAAGAAAAAAATAACATACAAAATCCAAAATATAAAAATAAGAATTAGCTAAACATGAATAACAATACTAAAACAAAAAACAACCTAACGTTAGTAAAAATAAAAACATTAAATTCTTTACTTTTATAACATATTATATGACAGGACATCCACAGGGAGGGGTGCTCTCCCCACTACTGTGGAACGTGGTGGTGAATGACCTTATAACCAGACTGAACCAGCACAACTACTTCACGATCGGGTATGCTGACGATATTGCCATTCTAATTAGCGGCAGAGTCAGCAGTACCGTGTGTAATGTTACACAACAGGCGCTACGGATTGTGGAGAGATGGTGCATAGACAACGAACTTACCGTCAATCCCAGAAAGACGGAACAGGTAATGTTCACTAACAAACGACTACTGGGGAACTACAATCCCCCTAGACTGTTCGGAACGGAGCTGCAGTTCAGCTCGGAGGTGAAGTATCTAGGAATCATTCTAGATAGCAAACTGAACTGGAGCAGCCATCTCAACAGCAAGATTGACAAGGCCACAATAGCCTTCTGGCAGTGCCGCAGAATGATAGGTAAAAGATGGGGTTTATCCCCGAAAATCACTCTGTGGCTGTACCAGTCCGTCATCAGGCCAATTATCAGCTATGGCGCAGTGGTTTGGTGGCCGAGAACCAAACTAATCACCGGCGAAGCAAAGCTACAACGACTTCAAAGGTTAGCTTGCATGGCAACTACGGGCTGCATGAGGACCACCCCGACTGCGGCCCTGGAAGCCCTACTGAACTTGCCGCCACTGCATCTGTTTATCCAACAGGAGGCGGGAGCGGCCGCGGTAAGACTCAGGAAGCTAAACCTATGGAGAAACGTAAAAGTAACACATACAGGTATACTTGGAGAACTGGCGAACAGGGAACCGCTCATCGAAGCGGTCACCGACAGAATACCCAAACAGTACGTATTCGACAAAAAACATAGAATACAATTACATGAAGACCCAGGGGAAGGCATCAACCCCAAGGAGTTGAGAATCTTCACAGACGGGTCGAAAACATCAACAGGTACAGGTTCTGGGGTTTACTCAGAAGACCTGAATATCAACATGTCATCGCCATTGGGAATCCACAACACCGTCTTTCAGGCGGAATGTATGGGAATCATAATGGCTGCAACAGCGATCACGGCTAGAGAGGTACAGGGTTTTCCAATCCGTATTCTTTCCGATAGCAGATCGGTCCTGCAAGCCCTACAGAGCGACACCATGACATCGGGGCTAATATACGAGTGCCATCGAGCTCTGACGAAGGTAAGTGAAACAAACACCATTATCCTCCAATGGATAAAGGGCCACAGTGGATCGCGAGGCAACGACGCGGCTGACCGACTGGCGAGGAATGGATCGGAGATGAGGGTCTACGGACCCGAACCCATTCTACCTCTGCCTTTCGGATGGCTGCGCAGCCAGCTGCGACACAACACCAAGGTAATGCACCAAGAATATTGGACAAACCTAACCACCTGCAGGCAGACCAAGGAAGCTCTTCCGACGATCAACCCAGGATTGTCCCGCAAACTTCGCGGCTATGGGAGAGCCCAGCTCCGACTACTGGTCGGGGCTGTTACCGGACATGCCTTGCTCAACAAACACTTACACAACTTAGGTGTTACAGACAGCCCCCTATGCAGAGCGTGCATGGAGGCAGAAGAAACGGCCACACACATCCTGCTGGAATGCGGTAGTGTGGCGAACTACAGGGCGATACACCTCGGGACACCGAGGTCGCTCCGGGAAGTCGTCGGCAACGCAAGGGGTCTGCTAGGCTTCCTCAAGGAGCTAGGCTGGCATGAATGAAGCCCCCAGCCTACCACGCAAAATAGGCGCACTAAGTCGTCGAGTTGCGGAGAATAGCCCGTTGAAAATCAATCAATCAATCAATCAATCAATCAACATATTATATATGTATACAGTGTAACTTTTGCGAACTCATTCCACGAACGAGAAAAAAGGTGTCAGCTACCAAGTTCAGCGTTCTGATTGATCGAGTGAAGGGACTGTTGCACACTAATTCGGTTATAATTAATATGTTTTAAAAACAATTACCAACACCTGCGGTCACCAACTCGCCTGCCCAACGTGGTGACTATGGGCAAAACACATGAGTACATGCCATTTTTGGCGCGAACTTGTGGAGGCCTATATCCAGCAGTGGACTGTATAATTACTGTATAAGGCTGAAGTGATGATGATGATGATGAAACACAATTATCCTATATAACTTTTTTATGTTAGTATAATAAAAAAGTAGAAAATACTGGCTAGACTGTACACAACAAAACTGAACAGAATATAATAGGTGCAGTTCCACTCTTATTGCATTAAGGAATTAAAAAAGCAAGTTCATAACTCCAATTCGGAATGAAAATCTAAATGAAATATTGATTGTACTGACATACGGATAAATGAGGAGTTCTTTTTACCTTTTATGGGAATGGATTAATTTCTCCCCATTTTTAACCGACTTCCAAAAAAGGAGGAGGTTCTCAATTCAACTGTATTTTTTTTATACAACATACATAAAAAAATACAATCGAATTGAGAACCTCCTCCTTTTTTGGAAGTTGGTTAAAAAGAATCATCGAAAGCGGTACACCCAGTAAAAAGTTATGCGGTAACACACATAAAAATACAGTAAAATTGAGAACTCCTCTTTAGAAATCGGTTAAGGATGGTTTCTTGGCTGTATTAGAATTAGACGAAACCGACCAAACCAACAGTATATCGTTGAATAAGGTCATATTAAATATCCTTACTAATTACTATTGATTTGAATAAAAATAATATAATTAGTTATATGTGTAGAAATAATAATTTAAAAATTAAAACAGTACACACGCAAATGAGTTCGTTCTTTCCTCTCACGTCCGGCACCGGGGGGTTGATTGCAATCAAGTGAGTCGATACCGATTGGGCTCGAAGCCGCTGTATTTGTTTGGTAAGCGAATTGTTTGTACGAGCTATTATCTTTTAACGTCGATATTTGGAGCACTGGATGTATCTAAAATAGTAACTCGTTAATGTTCATTTTTAAAGAACCATTTCTCTGCCTCTTGGAAATAAGATGTGCAAACATCAATATTGTGGATAAAACTACAGGTAGATTTGAGTCGCTTTAGTCTCTACTACGACAAACAATGTTTCTGTGATTTCAGCTACTGGAGGTAAAATGTTATGCCATTTTGTGAAAATTCTACCACGATCAACTGGGGTATGGCACAGCATGAAATATCCTGCTCAAAATATGCTTTATGTACGGTATATAAACATATACCGTACGATTGTTAGCGCATCTAGTTGTATATAAAAAAAACTATTATTAAAACCAAAAATAAATTAAACGACTAACATATAAATCTATCTTCCTTTTATGAAATCATTCGTGCTACGTTAACACTAATGAAAATCATCAATAGCATGAATAGAATAACTATAAGTTAAAGAATGATGGAACTTAAAAGTTACTAATGCTAGGTTACTAAACTTTTTGAAGTTATACTTCTTCTGGCGCGTTAGGGAAAAATTATGAGAGTAAATTTTTACGATGCGCGAACACTCGTCACAAAAAAAAAACGGCACCCTGAAGTTAGTTAGTCAACGAAGAAGAAGTTAGCAACGTGAAGTTAGCTAGCCAATGAATGCGCGTGCACACCTTCACAAATAACTGACACCCTGAAGTTAGCTAGTCAATAAAACTGACACCCCGAAGTTAGCTAGTCAATGAAAAAGAAGTTAGCAACGTGAAGTTAGTTGGCCGATGAACTACACTTACGTGCGTACATACGTACACACACACTTTTTTAATTAGCCTCTAATTTTTGCTTTTTTACTTATTTTTACTTACTAACAATAACAAATATTAAAACCGAAAAGATTTAATATTGTAATATGTAGGCCATATCTAGAAAAACATACGCAAACCGATATCCCGATATACTGTTTTGTGCGTTTATTTCATCTTTATCTAAGGATTTATCTTGTTATATCGTCTCAATGGCCCCATTGTCGGCGTTATAAATAATACTGATATATATCATTGAGTGTGTATGATGAAAATTAATGAAAATAATCCACTGGAATATACGCAAAAATGTATAAAAATCTTCTTAACAGATTTTTTATTTGTTACGTACATCTCAAACTGAAGTGTATAGCAATTTAGGTAGATATAAATAGTTTAACTTGCTAATTTATTTATTTATTATTAATCGATTGAATTATTTTTACGATTCTCTTACATTGAGAAGAGGATGGATATTGCAGGCTGAATCAATTCATATTTGTACCAATTTACTTGAAGCTAAAACTATATTTCCTTACAGACAAAATTAGCTCGTAAAATAGTAGCAATAGTTATGGTCAGTGTGGAAGTAAATTTTAACACGAGAAATGGTCATCTAGTTAAATGCAAGTTTAGATGGGTGCGCTCTTAATGAAGAGGAATAGAGTTGTATCTATCTTCTAGAAGTGAAATAGATTGGGTATCCATCTATGTATTTTGTCTAACAATTTTATATCATCACTTCATCACTTCAGCCTATGGCAGTCCACTGCTGGACATAGGCTTCCCCAAGTTCACGCCAGACATCCTTGTTTTTCGCAATCCTTATCCAGCCTACACTGGCAATCTTACGTAGATCGTCGGTCCAACGGTCCGGAGGACGTCCCACACTGCGTTTGCCAAGACGCGGTCTCCACTCCAGGACCCGTCTACTCCAGCGGCCATCGGTCCTGCGACACAGACAACAAACGATTCTATATATCAGTCTATATTAACTCAGTCAGCGGAGGTAGAGTCGGCAACCAGCTTGTGATGTTTCTGGAGTTACAGGCGTAAACGCTTACAATCAGGCGAATCGTATGCTTGTAGCCAACCTAATAGTAGATAAAAAAATCAGGGCAGAATATTTGTAAAAGCTGAAGATGCATGACAAGATTGATTACTTTTTAAACGATAAAGCAACCTAGGGTATAAAAAATACAACCCATGAAATTTGTAAATTGCTAGATATCCATAATAACGCATAGACTATTAAAGGATAGCAACTTGTACTAGTAAAACACAGTAAATATATTCAAAGGACAAATCAAGATACTCATACAAAACGTTCGTTAAGGAAATCGTTGCCAATACAAATTACCCGCTCATTCATTTCGATCAAATAGAGTTACCTCGTAACGAGTGTATCGAAGTAATGTGATTCGGTTTCACTAAATCACACAATTAAATAAAACCGAAACCTACCCTCCGAATTTGTCTTTTCAAAATGTAACTTATCTACTAACAATAAGGTGCATTTCCCTATAATCATACTGTAAAATGTTTCGATATTAATTTTATCAATTTGTTCATTGTTGAAAAATATACTTTGTATTTTCTGTACATTTTACCGCTTTCGATCATTAGTGTTGTAGACACTGTCATTTGTCATTGTTTCTTATTTGTATTTTGATAACACAATTATTAGGTCTGTGCAGCTGGTATGTAGTCACCGATAGGTACAGCTGATGCCTAATGGTGTACAACAGATAATATTTCATTTTTCACTATCTAACTTGATTTTATAGATATTTGCAACACGTGAATCATAAAGTTGTATTGTATTAACTGAAGTAAAACAGGCCTTTAGGTATATTAAAATACAAAATGAAACAACTTTTTCGGAGAAGTCCTCCCGTGACCATGGTTGCTGCAAAGTATTCGAAACGTCGGGCATCTAAAAAACTTAAAAATGGAGTCATTATAATATAGAATTATTTTTCGATTAAAGCTAAAAAATAAAATCACTTCTAATTTGTTGAAGATTGTTCTTTTAAATTATTTTTAAAATTTTTAGATAACAAATGACGAAGATATTTTCAAACATTCCAAACGAAACATCTAAACTAGGAATATATAACTTGCTCTTTTTCGTAAGCTGGTCAAGAAAAAACATACGTCTACGTTTCAAAAATCGACATCCAGTAGCAACTGCGCAATATAAAAAGAAACAAAAAAAAAAAAACAACTTTTAAAGCAGTGCTATTTAACTTTTTAAAACCAATAGCCGGTACGTATACGACGTGACGATACAATGATCACGAAAGGATACCACTTCCTTCCAAATAATACAAATTATATCTCACTAATGACATGTTCGAAACGATATGGTTTTGGAGCTCTATTTATGTTCTGTCGTTCGGAAACACGTACTTGAATAACTTTTTGGATGAATGATGAATTTGAAGGAAAAAAAATTGAGCGATGACATTTTTCGTTTTTCATTTTATATTAGTTATGTTGATCAGTTTAGTGAAATAATAAATAAAAAAACGCTAAAAACATTTTTAACGAATAAACTTATAATAAGTAATTGTGTTTGCCCTCAAACAAAAAAGTGTGTATGTACTTATGTACGCACGTAAGAAGTTATACTTCATTGGCTAGCTAACTTCACGTTGCCAACTTCTTTTTCGTTGATTAGCTAACTTCAGGGTTGCGGATTTTTGACGGTGTTCGCGCAGGTTCATTGTCTAGCTAAGTTCACGTTGCTAACTGTGCTTTAAACTTTAGGGTGTCAGGGTTTTTTGTGACGGTGTGCGCGCGCATCGTAAAAACTTACTTTCATTATTTTTCCATAACGCGTCAAAAGTATAATAGTAAAGTAAAATAAATAGTATAACTTCAAAAATGATGTAATTTATATAGGTAAGTAATTAAATGAGAACATATATAACGTACTCGAAATCAATTAAATACGCATTATTGGAGATAACTCAAAAACCACTCTCTCTCTTACTCAAATTTACAGGTTTTTAACCACCAAGCACCAGTTTTCTAATATAAAAAGAATTATCAAAATCAGTACATTAATTAAAACATTATGAGATAACCCACATAACAAAAAAGATACAGTTGAATTAAGAAATTCCCCCTTTTTTTGAAGTCGGATAAAGTTGTCTAAGTATTTAGCTGTAATATTTTTTATAGCTATTCAAACTTGCCAGTACGGTGGCTACTTTAATATGTATGTGAAGATTTGTAACCACGTCAAAAAGTTTTTGCTGTTAATAAAATTTGTTTTATCTAATATAGACCTAATGGTGATAGAAATATGGTTTATTTTATGATACGGGGTTTTTGGGTGAAATTAGTTGTTAAATAAAATTAATCTGTCGATGCTGCCGTTTGCAATATGTCGTTCATTGTTGGTCAAAGACTTGCGGCTTGCTTTACCTTAATAATGTTCATTTTAATATAATTTGGTTTGAGATGTTTCGGAATAAGCACTATTTTTTATATTTAAGTGGATATTTAAAAGTCGAACGAAGTTAAAGGATTATAATTTTGGTTCCTAAAAGCTTGTGGATATCTTATTTACGTTAAAGTGTCAACATTTTTAAAACTTCGTTATTTTAACGTTAAGGCTACATATTTAGATAGGTTTCATTAAATGAGTAACCGACTTCAAAAAGAAGGAGGTTCGCAATTCAGTTAGTTTTTTTGTATGTACTCCATTTACGCCTTTTTTTGCGGATTTGTGATCTGATTTACTTAATACTTTTTTTTTTGTTCGATGCGGAATAGTTTTCATTAGGTCCCATAAAAGTTTAATTTAGTTAAATCCACTATTTTTCAGTTTATGAGCATTTCTGTTCACTTGGACGATGCTATTTTACCGATACTTTGTACGGATTTTTTAAGGAAAAACAACGAAAAATTCTACTGTAGCTGGCAAAACAACCTATTATAAGACACTAAAAGTAAAAAAAAAGTTTTAAAACACCGATTTCAAAAAGCTAATAATTGTTAGCTCGCAAACGTAAAAAACCGACTTTTATTACATCGACACAACAAAAAGTGGGTAGACGAAAAAATAGTCAAGTAAATACGCGTAATTAAAGATTACTTAAAAAGTCGTCATCAGTTCTCAATCCAATTTAAATTAGATTACAAAACAAGCATCAGCTTTCGACTTAAATCGAAAAGATTCGATTAAAATCGGTATACCCAATGAAAAATTACAATATATCAATACAAGTATAATACAACGTATATCGACGAATACCTAATTAAAAATTTAATTGTCAAGTAAATAGGCAAAAAAGTAGGTACAATCGAATTGAGAACCTCCTCTTTTTTTGGAAGTCGGCTAAAAATAAAAAAAATAACGCAGCAATTTTTTAAAAGGTAAACCCCTAAGAAAGCCATTCTTAAGAACAGGCATTAAACTTATATTTGTACAAATTACGTATTTTTACTAATATTCGTGATAAAAAAAAGTTTGTTTCTGTGTTTCTTTATTTATCACAATTGATATGAAAAAAAAATGGCTTACTGCTGCGTATACGCATATTATACCAACAATTTTTAAATTAAAATAATTATTTATCTACATTTTAAACGAAGTAGCCAACCGAAGGTCAATAACTGTATAAATCAAAGCAATAGACGCAACGTGTAATAAACCTTACTTGAACTGTTTACTGCCGACAGCCATATTAATATGCTTGGACCACACATATTATATTCACGTAGGCTAATAATTTATATCGTTACTTGTATGAAAAGTGGGCGGTACAAGCACGCCAGTCGCGACGCGGCAGAAATAACTCACGCTGTTATGTTATCAAAATATTTTTATACTTTACTTGAGTTTTTTTTTTTTTTTTTTGTGTAACGATGGCTTTAAACACTAAGGAGGTTGTGGATTTGATATGTAAACTCTTTGTTTTAAGTATTCTGTATAAAGCTGATAGCTATAATATTGTAAGTGACGTGTAGACGGTATAATAGAAGTAATGGAATTTATGAAATAAATTGATCTTAGAAACTAGATACAAAATAGAACTTGTGTACTTAAAGTATACTTTTTTAAGAATATTTATCCTTAATGAAGTGAACGCTGGTAAGCAAACGTATTTAACACTGATAAGAACAAGTAGATAAGAAATATAACTGTTATTCTTTTGAAATCTGTTTACCTGACTGCGTTTAGATTTATATATTTAAATTAGGCTTAAAATTTGTTATCCAGCTCAGAAAAGAAAATAAGTTCACATATAATCAACATCTGCTTTACATAAAAGTTATCTTTTACGACAAAATATTTACCTATTATTGAACTTTTAAAGTACGATCCTCGTAAAACAACGAGTGCCTGTGCAAAGGATGTTATTTACGTTTTGATTATCTTTAATAATATAATCAAAATATAGTAATCGTTTTAGTCAAATGAAAAGAAATTTATATTAAAAAATCTTAATTATTAACTAGGTAGGTATATTTTATTAGTTCGTTTTAAAGTACGACCACCTTTGCCATTAACTTTAAGTGTAACTTTCTGTACATTATTTTTTAGTGCAATAAAGTATATAAGTATAGTTAATATGTATTTGTTTAAGAAGTTTTAACCTATCTTCGTTTGAAACGGTAATAACAGTATTTTTAAACAACTCTTTTGTTTCATCGCTTGCTAATAAATCTATCTGAAGTATAATGTTATCAAAGTTTTATGATATGTTATATTTAGCACCTAACTCTCTCTATCTCTAGTGTATCTTTTAGATATTTATATTTACAACCTGTTCACAAATGTTGAAGTCTTATAAATTGAACTGAAACGGTCTTGTTTTACCTTATGCCGATAAATGCTATCAGTCACTTATGTGCGAGGTAACTTTAAAAGTAATTAATGAAACAAGTTTGTGTCATGACTGATAAATAAATAAATAATTTGTCCACTAAAAATATCTATAATTAATACGATTCATTATTAATGCCAAATAATGTTACTTAAACTACTTAAGACTTATTCGACAAACTGTAAAAATTATATCGATCATGCAAATAATTTTTTGTTGCTAAACAATTCCAAAAGCAACGTTTTCGTTGTATTTATATTAAATGTTTTATAGATTAATGCTAGAGTTTAGACTTTACCTATTTCTAATAAGACGTCAATGTATAATCGCTTCACAAATATAAAGCTTATTGACACACGTGTCTATATAAAAACAACATGAATCAATGTTCGCTGTAAAATTTATGTGTTTAGTCCAACCACTGTTTGTAGATATGTGACTTTTACTTTACTCAAAAAGTTTACCTATTTGTTTGACGTGTATAATAGAAAATTCGTTCGACGACATATCTTGATAACTAGGTTGAAGGTGTACAGCGGTGCTTATCAAACAAGATACTAAAACAAAATAACGCCGCTTGAAGTCAACAAAAACGAGAAAAATCTTATATTATTTTGGTTGTTTTAGCTGACGTTTGATGAAAATTTTAAAGTACAACAAACAAGTTCGTTAAAGAAGTTGCAGCCTTCAATAATCGCGTCTGTCAACAAGCAACTTACTATTTAGAGAAGCTTTTAATACGCTTCAGCCTGTAATATCCCACTACTGGGCATAGGCCTCTTTCCCCGTGTAGGAGAAGGATCAGAGCTTAATCCACCACGCTGCTCCAATGCGGGTTGGCGGATATATTCCCTACTATGAGTAACGATCGCTATCAGGTGTACATGATAACAACCGGGACCGACGGCTTAACGTGCTCTCCGAGGCACGGTGGGGAGACCCACAAGGACTGCACGAACACCCAGACCACGGCAAACATCTGTATGGCCAATACAAATGATTGTCATGTGCGGGGATCGAACCCGCCACCGCCAGCGCAACAGGTACAATCCATGGCTGTAACCGTTGCGCCAACGCGGCGTCGTTTTAAATAAAAGCTTTTAATAAAATAAAATATATTTTTTTGCCGAGACAAATTAAAATTTTAAGTTATTTTTATAACTGTGTATTTATTCATATTAATTTTTACTTAACCCTTTTAAATTAAATTTGACTTAAAAAAACTGACACCGTATAATAAGATTTTACGTTCAGTTATCAATACCTTAAAAGGAACCAATCGATTTAAAAAGATTCTTCAATAACAACATTCGCGACAATCACTCTTAACGAAACGTTAAAAGTTTCCAGTTTTCAAAATGTCGAAGCTATAATTATACGGAAACCCCTCCCATTACCACCAACAAACTCGTTGTCATATAGATCAGCAAAAACTTCTTCTCAGAACATTGGAAAGCGATGGGCGGGCGTCATACTTCAACTTCTATATACCTATTACTAATAAAATGGACCTTATGTAATAAATAATAAGAACCCCATTAAAAAGATGTCGTGACTTTAATTAAATAGTGTTATATACTTTAAAGTACGTGAGAAAATACAAAAAAAATATGTCACAGCAATGTAGCTGCTGTTTCCATAACTAAGTTTGCCAATGTTTTGTAGGGTTGAGTTAAATTCTTCGTTCTTATACTATATAAGGTTATTCTGTGAGTATTAATTTTAATCGTGAATTTCGATACGGTTTATTAGTGTCAGTATGTTGCAATTATCATAATTAATAATGTATTTAATATTGCATGACGGTTGAATTTATTTTTTACACTTCAACTTATTGGTTTACGTATTAGCCTGATTTGTTCTACTAGTACAGTTTTACTACAGGGTTTAGTTAATAATATTGAAGTGACACTTCTTTAGATCGTTGTGATTCGAAATTCGATGAAATGAAGAATGCGTTACGATAAAGAGAGAAACACATAAACGTATGCAATGGAGAGAATGAGATAGAATACATTACCTCTCAAAACGCGTAAGCGACGTTTTGCATGGCACTTATGACCTTTTCACGAAACCGTGAGCATCGTCGATAGAACAAATCGCAACGGCCTATGTTCCTACGACTTTTCAGAAGTTCCACTTCTGCCCTATGTGAATTAAATACACACACTTTTTTAGTATTGGGTCGGTTCTATGATTACTATATATGTATGAGCTTGTGTATGAGCTTTAAATTTAAATAACAAGTAAATACAAAACTATAGATAGGTATATATCTGTTGTTTTCTAATGTCTACGCGAATTTCACTCATTATAATGAAACAACTTTTTCCGTGACCATGGTTGCTGTAAAGTATCCGAAACGTCGGGCATCTAAAAAACGTGACAGCTTAATGACAGAAATTCGAATAATACGACGGTGAAGGTCTGTATTTGCTAAAATACGTGAAAAATCTTTTTTTTAATCAATAATGATGACTTATTAATACACAGACACTTTTTTTAGATGTTATCATATTCATAATAAATATAATTTATATTAATATTGTAAATATGAAATATTTATTCGGTTTTCAAACAAGAAATGTCAAACGTAACCGATTTTAATTATTCTTTCTAGTACTATAATTTTGCATTATCTAAATAAAAATGTCACACGTAAAACTACGAGAGATGTCCAGGGTTAAATTGATAAAAGTGTTGTTAAATAAAAAAACAGTAAGGGCCTTGGATGTAGGTCCTACAGGTCATGAACATTCTTACAAACTTAATTAGAGTCAATATCCGCCATTACCGCTGCATAACGACGTATTAAGCAGATTCTTATACGTTCATAAAATATTATGTATCTGTGTAGATGACTGCATGACACGTTTGTATCTGAAATATGGTTTAAAAAGTTGTTTTACCAACATAATATTTGGTGTTAATGTTATATCCAGAAATTATAGAAGCCCACACAAGGAGTATTTTGTATACGAAGTTAATTTCTAAAATTGTTCTAAAACGCCTGTATGATATATAATATGTAATGTCGTGTCACTAATTCAGAACTGATCGCAATATTAATTTGTATAATTAATTATATTCAATTTAGGATTATTTTAACTAAATATGAATTTATACATTGAGACTAGCGTATCGGAATGTTTATTTTATTAACTATGAATGAGTTAAAAAGAAATTTGTTTACAAATCCATACTATTTTGGGATGGGTGTTAGAAATCCGATATTAGACTTTAGACACACCTGATAAATTCAATTTAGTATTATTTTAACTAAGTATGAATTTATACTTGAGAGAATAGAATTACCAGTAGCATTTACAATATACACATACGATTGCATTAATAGATAGAGAGGCTTACATATTTTTAAATACGATGTTAATAGATAATTATAAGTCCCTATTTATTGTTAACTAACCATCGGGAATAAAATTTTAAGTTGCAGTTTAGTAAAATCGGCGTGAACTAAATAATATCAATGAAATTTTAAACAATGTTACAAATTAAACTGAACTGATAATATTTTTGGTAGAGTATTTTTTATATTAAAAACAACTTAACTATTAAAAATATATACTAATATGAAGTATTCATGTGTCGAAACTGAAAAAAATCGTGATAAAATAATTTTAATTATAAGGTACTTCAGACTTGATATCACAGATTACATTCACTACGCCATGATGCCTATCGTGCGAATGAGTGTGTCAAAATGTCTTCAATAAATAACCAGATACTAGAAGACTCGCAACCCTGTACAAATATTCCCATCCTGCGTATGAATAATTAAAATCCATAAACACTTCATCTCAAGATTAACAGGAAGGGATTAGGGAGAGCATTGTCGATGAAATACGACCTACACATTAGTTGTATAAAATAAATGACAAATAAAAATATAGTTATTGGAATTTCATCAAAAATAATATTTAATTGTGCATCAGCTATCGATACATTGTAAAAATTTAATTATGTCGAACTCAGACTAATTTTTTTTTTTTTTTTGGAGAAATTTCTCTGTAATGTCTGTGTTTTTTTTTTAATTTTCTTATTTTGTAAATTACTTTTTATCACCTATCACTTTCACCACTACTGAACCAAATGTTCTTGCAAAATTGCGTTTTATATTGGTTTCATTTTAATCTTTTACCATTTCTTCTGTGTTTATTTAGTTTTATTATTTTTATTTTTGTAAACTAATTTTAAGTCTGCGTGTAATATATTTTAATATTTATTTTTAAAGCAATATTAAAAGACTCAAATTAAAAAAATAAAGCAATGCAATACATTTTTACAAATCCCTAATATAAAAGATAGAAAAACGAAAAAGAAACGTTAAAAAAAGGAACCAATCTTTCCCATCACTTGAGTTGAAAAATTTTCAATACTGTGAAAACTTACAAAATGGCGTCCTGTCAGTTCAGTTGGCGCCAAATTAAACCGCGTATGTATCATATCGCGCTTTGATCTCTGGCCCGCAGGAGTGTTTGTTTAGTGCTGTCTGTTTTTCCGCGTTGAAAAGATCCTTCTGAATGGTCCAGAGTAGTCCTGTTTCAATAGGAGATTTATATCGGGAGAGCCAACTATAGCGCGGCAATTTGTGGATAGTAGATACGTTGATAAACCGTCTGTATACAGTTGTATGAAACTGTTGATACAATGTATGAGAGTGAGGTTACAATTTATTTTATCAGGATTATTTTTAGTTACAAAAAGAAAAAGATTTAACTTTAAAAAAAAAAGAAAACTATAGAATCGGGCATTTAAATAAAATTGAATACGATTTTTTTTTTTTGTATAACACAAATATGACTTAGATGAGAAAATATGTCTGACAACAGTAGCAGCGTAAGTTGAAATGTAATTTACTGAATATTACTACACACACATTGGGACTAGCGTATCGGAATGTTATCCCCTCCCTATATGTAATTCTTTGTAGTCCTTTATGTAGTCCTTTATAACTAATAACTATGAATGAGTTAAAAAAAATCTTTACAAATCCATACTATTTTGGGATGGGTGTAAGAAGTGCGATATTAGACTTTAGTCACACCTGATTAATTTTGTAAAAAATATTTGTGGTATTACAAAATCGACACTAATTATTTTGTGAATCTATCTATTAGTAATGTGTTATAAATTAATTTAATTTATTTAAATTATCATTAAAAGTGCTGGTCAGTAAAAGGTTTATTTTTCAGTAGTCATGTAAAAACCGTGGACAAAATTACTTATGTTTACAAAGTTAAAAATTTTTAAGAATAATAAAATTAAGTAGGCACGTGTAGCTTCTGCGTAGTGGTATTATCGCTTTATTTAGCAATTTTGTTTGTAAGTTTTACTTCCGCGTCTGTACAAATAAAATGGAAGCCGTTTATTGAAAACTTGACAAAAGTTGACGTAACTTTTGCAAAGTTTTTTTTTTGTTGAAATTTTGTTTAATTAGAAAATTATGTGAATAAAAGAACTTTTGGTCTATTACGTTGTTATTTTTTTTCAAGTTTGTTATTATTGTAACCAATCTTTGTTATTTTTCGATTTGATGAGAACTGATTGCGACATTGATATTCATTACTAACAGTACTCTGCGGTTTCTCTCACGTTATTTGAGGAAAAAACATACTAAAATGTTATATAGCTTAGATGCTTCCTCGGTAAACGGATATATCCAACACGAAAATAATTTTTGAATCCGAACTAGTAATTATTGAGATTACCACAGTCAAACAAACAAACTCTTCCGCTTTACAATAGGTAGGTATTATATTAACAAAATAATATTTAATAACTTTTTCAGCGAATGAGCTACCTAGATGTTCTTACAGAAATCTCATGATTATAATAATACAGCCTAAATTATGATCAAGAAGGTAGAAGTAGGTAGGCTATATTTATGTTTTTTAGATATCACCAAAATCGCCTCAGTTCGTTTTTAGGGCACACATGATTATGTGAGTGTAGCGTGGAGAATACACGAAGGCGATTGAATGGAGCGGTTGAGATATATTTACTCTATGTTATATTTTTAGGAGTTATTTCGTTTATTAATTAAAATTTAATTCATTTTTTTATTGTTAAATTAATCAAATTGTTTACACCATTATTGTTAAAAACACACTGTAAGAATTTATATTAACGAGCTAACATAAGAAAATAAATAGATAAAAATTGTAAATTTGTTATAACTTACAAAATTTAATTTTTTAATTCGTTTTTCGAGGATGCAAACCTTTTTCTTTTAACTAGAATATGTATACAGATAATAAAAATCATAATAAAATGGTTTCAATAGTAATTTCATTTTAGTGCCCTTACGACATAATTTTATAACACTAACATTGAAAGCAATAACGTGATTGAGTTCCTACGAGCCGCTAGGGACTAAATTTTCATTTTAATACACGAAACATAAAAATATAAGGAACTAAATTAGCCGATAGGTTACATAGGTTTTTATTTTATACAAAAGATAAAAAGCTTAGGCTTTAGGTTAGGTTAAAAAAATTAACATAGACAGTTAAAAACTCCCTCCACTGATAAAGGGTTCGTTATCATCCACCTTACTAGGATACTTGACTTAGTGTGGTGTCGGCCAAGTAGAATAGCACCAACCCTTTCTTCCCGCGGGGGTCGTAAAAGGCGACCGAGGGATAAACCTGGCTCAAAATCATCTGGGTCCTGGAGAAGGAAAACTTCATTCGGAATGGGGTCTCCGTCAAGCATTCGTGGCATAGCTGTAAAATGCGAAAGACTCCTGCAGCCGAACTGGCTCCACACGTATCGACTCGTCGTTCCTGTGGGCCTAGCCAGTGAGGTCGAGAGGGTCGCGTAGAGCTTAGGCATCTTTACTGTAGACCTTTCTCTTAAGGTTTCCCTTGAGCACCTATGACCTAAAGAAGGACAATGTACCTAAAACTTTAATGAAGTTGCAGTTGTCCATGGGTAGAAGTAATTACTTTCCATTAGGAACTGCTGTCTGGTCGTTCTTCCCCCTTTATATGTATCTTACCTATGTCGACGCGCAGTGAAGCTGAAGAGTTGTTAGTAGCATAATTCTAAGAACTGGTGATAGCTGATGTCCCAATATGCTGGAATAGACTTTGAATTAGCCAGACAGCACCAGGATATATTCTCTAGATAGTTGCAAACAAATGAAAGTGGGCGATTATCGGTGGATCATCATCTAAAGCTGAAGACAGAGGAGAAATAGGTATAAAAAAATTCAGATAGATAGATAGGTATAAAAAAATTTCCAGTGTCTGGTTATTCAGAATATTTAAGAGCATATTAAAAAGCATCTTTTTAAATACAGATCGGTAAATACGTGGTCAGTTCAGCTTATTGTAGTCCACTGCTGGACATAGACCTCCCCAAGTTCGCGCCAGACATCCAACATTGCGGAAAACCGGGATGTCTGGTCTAATAATAATATAGCATATGGTTTGTATTTGTAATAAAAAAAAAATTAACCTTAACTTTATTACTGTACATGATTCCGTAATGCGTAGAACCCACGCGACAATGTCGATACTAATTTTTGATAATTTCAATTTTGTAGGAAAGCTATATTATATCATTATACATTGCCAACATAGTCTTTCTATATGATTAAATAACTTTACCTCGCGGTTTCACACGTCTCAATTTAGGGAAAAAATATCCCATAGCCTCCTCGGTAAATGAGCTACCCAACACAAAGAGAATTTTTCAATTTGAGCCAGTAATACCTGAGATTAGCGCGCTTAAACAATAAAAAACTGTTCAGCTTTATAATACTAGCAGAGATAGGTAAAATGAAATAACTTTATGACAGTGGTTTGAGAACAGTCATAAAAATATCTTATAATTTAGGATCAAACCGAATCAAACGTTCCGTAATTTAATATAAATCCTACCACATAATTATATTTACTTACGCAATAACAAAGAATCAAACGGGTAATCTGATATACCACCATAGGCACCATATGATTACTCATAGATTGATTCACGTCAATCTTCATAATGATACACTAATGTTATCTCCCGAATGAACATTAATAAACATACCAAATCATGGATTATATGATTATTTGGAATATACCATATAGCTTATTATTAGGAATTGGTTTTCGCAATCGTAATAAATAAATTATTTATTTATTTTTTAAATTTGTTTTTGAGATTGCTGACATTAGATGCGATATTATTTTTTTATGAACGCGATGTGAGTTTTTTAAAATATTAACTTTTTCAGTTTGTACATCTACAATCGTCAATTCTTGTACGTCCTAAGGTTAACTGAGAATGATTTTAACATTGAGGCTGCCTTCCTTGTCTTTGACTATAGTATATAACATTTTTAGAAAAATATTTGTTTCCAATATAAAATAAAAAACAAAAAAACATTCTATAAATATCAGTTTCTATAATTCAAGTTCATCTCATAAATACTGCAAGTACAATTAATCCTAAATGGACATAGCATGTCAAAGGGACCACCCCACGCTCAAAATCAAATAAATTTTAACACTAAATAAGCCGTTTCAATTTTCTAAATTCAGCAAAATATTTTTCTCTAAAGCGTCATAGTGACAACCGAAACGGAAGTGACGTTGCGTTGCGCGTGCGCTCGCTTCCTGCCGCGTGCTTCCAAAATGGCGGCTGCGAACTTCCGGTGATGCTGAGGGTGATTTCTCGTATAAATTATGGTTGGGGATGTTCATTGTTTGCATTTGTATAGTCATCGCTCGGTAAGAAGATTTCTCACGGAAAACTAATAGATTCGAGGGTATTATTTGTAGCTTTTGTAAATGTACTCAGAGTAGGAGAATATGTAATCTTTTTTTTTGTTTTTTTTTTTCTGCTAAAGTACACGTTATTGTATCAAATTTATATTATAAGCTGTAGTGCGTAAAATGTTAGATTAAATTTTAGTTATTCGTTTGAACGAAAAAACAAAATCTTAAAAAACAATTACCGTTGACTAATAGGTACTAGTAATTAACAATATCTTATACAATTTATTACTAAAATAAACGAATTACATATTTATAAGGACAAGAAATATACAAGTTCCCTTTTATATATAAGATCATTCCGGAATATATTTTTAATATATTTATATATTTTCGTGGTTATTATTAATTAGAAATGTTAAAATAGCAAAACTTTTCTTTGCATCAACGCGCTTGCGATGCTTGTAGTGTTGCAGGTGTCTATAGGCAACCACATTCCATCAGATTAGCCGTACTATTCCTTATTTATCGCCCTGATAGTATAAATAAAGCTATGTGACGAGTACGGTATCTTATAGATAAAAGAATATGATACAGAAATAAAACTCTGAACGCAATCAAAATTATGACAATTCAAATTTTTTACGGAAATATTTTCCTAGATAAAAATGTTTTTTGTTCATAGTAAAACATTCATGTGACGATATTTGGCGAGTAAAAGGCTTTGACAGCATTCTCAGTCTTTTGTGTTCTACACATTCACTCATTCATTCCTTGTTCCTGGCAAACGTCGCATACGGAACACTGCATAATGCATATGACAAACTTTTTGTACGATCTAGGATTCTCTGGCAGAGTGCCGAAGGTATTGGGTGCAACTGACATTTATTGTACAACTTTATTCTCTAAATATTTAAAGTTTATATTTAGAAGACAAAATGAATTATTGTTATTCCTTGGAAATAACAGACAAAATTATTAAAATATTGTACCATTTGATGTTCGGCGCTATGTGTACATTTATCAAAATAATGTTAGTGTAGGTAATAATAATAATAATAATTTTTATTAGACACCATTAAAAATACACATAAAAGTAGTACAATTAGAGGAAGATGTACAAAGGCGGTCTTATCGCTAGAAGAGCGATTTCTTCCATCAACAACCTTTGGCTACAGGACAGGGCATAGAAAAGCGGTTAGGTAGTGTACAAATAATTGTTATAGAAATTAGAAATAAATTACAATAGAATATAAAATTATACATAGATACGTACATACATACATAAATATACATACAGACTTACATACACTCCCGTATACACATACATATAAATATAAAAAATTCATACATAACCCTCTACCTATATAATTGTCTGTGGAAATTAAGTGTTAATGAGATTATGTTAGCAATGGTCTGTAATAAATTCAAAATGTTTTTATCAATAAATGATTGAATAAATTATAGGTAAAATAGTATGGAATTTGAACTAACGAGGAGCCATAAAGCATATTAATTTCCACCAGACCAGGCAGGTGACTAGAGTTCCTGAGGATTTTGTCGACCTAGTTGTATAAAGAAAAAAAAAACATGTACGAATTGTTCTTTTTTAATTACTCAACTTTAAAAGGATTGATAGCATGTTTATAATAATAATAATATTCACTTCAGCCTATCGCAGCCCACTGCTGGACATAGGCCTCCCCAAGTTCGCGCCACACATCCCGGTCTTCCGCAATCCTCATCCAGCCTACACCGGCAATCTTACGTAGATCGTCGGTCCAACGGGCCGGAGGACGTCCTACACTGCGTTTGCCAAGACGCGGTCTCCACTCTAGGACCCGTCTACTCCAACGGCCATCGGTCCTGCGACACAGATGACCAGCCCACTGCCACTTCAACTTGCTAATTCTGTGGGCTATGTCGGTTACCTTCGTTCTCTCGCGGATAGTCTCATTTCTAATCCTGTCTTTGAGAGAGACCTCAAGCATAGCCCGTTCCATTGCACGTTGAGCGACTTTAAACTTGTGGACCAGTCCCTTGGTCAGTGTCCACGTCTCGGCTCCGTATGTTAACACAGGCAGGACGCATTGCTCGAAAACTTTTGTCTTCAAGCATTGCGGAATCTTCGAAGTGAAGACTCGACGGAGTCTGCCAAACGCCGCCCAGCCCAACCGAATCCTCCTATCGGCCTCCTTCTCGAAATTGTTGCGGCCTAGTTGGATAGTATGGCCTAGGTAAATATAATCCTGAACAACTTCGAGAAGGGTACCATCGACCGATACCGGTATCGGTATGACTTGGTTGTTAAACATAACTTTCGTCTTATCCAAGTTCATACAGAGACCGACACGTCGGGAGGACTCGTTTAGGCCGGCCAGCATTTGGCCTAACTCATCCAGCGTCTCCGCAAAGATGACAATATCGTCGGCGAAAATAATAATAATATAATTTAATTTAATTTATTTACGAATATTGTTCAGTATTAATAATTCATTTTTATATTTTATTGTTTATTTTATCAATATTTTAGTGCGGCCTGCCTTTGCACTTTTTTTAAGTTAGAATATTATTATTTTCGTTATGTTATTTTAAATGTGTAATAAAGTGTTAAATAAACAAATATTTTTGAGCGTTATCTTTTTAAACAAGTTAACCTAAGACACCCAAACTATCTAAACACTGCTGTTTTCGTAATATTTAATTATTTAAACTAAATATCTTACAAAATACTTTAATCAAAGATTGTATAAAAACTGACTTCTAGTATTTCAAAAAGGCACGCTCATTAGACCGTACCAAATAGCGTTATAGCATATAAATCATTTCCATCGTCCAATTACATGTCCATTTTAACACGTTTCGAAGAAAAATAACCTAACACGGTAATGTTAATTAATTTAAATTACTTTACTTATTGAGAAATATCGATAATAAAAAAAACGATACATTCCTAAGACATTCGTATAAAGCTATAACCGTCACCCGCTTGCTTTTAAAAAGCTAATTGTATTGTTGTTATTATCTGTGAGTTGAAAAAGCTAGTGGTCACTGCACAAGTGTGTACTTGTGCAAATAATATAAATAATAATATATATCCCACCAAAAACATTTTCATGTAAAATGTTGCCAAGACGAGATCATATGGCTTCTTCTTTTTATTTTTTCTTTAATAAAACTATTGTATAACAGAAAAGTAATAAACAGTGAATAAATTTTTCACCTTAAGCCCACGTGACGGTAGCGAAACGGCCAAGCCATATATTTTGACTAAGGTGTAGAGTTTGTGAAGTTAGGGCTTGTAGAGTTAGGGCGTGTAGAGTTAGAAGCTTGGCTCTACATGAGATCTGATAACTTTTGGACAGTGCGAGCCATATGAGCTCGTCTTGGCAACATTTTACATGAAAATGTTTTTGGTGGGATTTCACTTCTTTTTGTAAGTTGCTTATGACAATATTATAGTTGCATTTTACCTCTGACAAATTTTATATCATAAATATCATCCAATCTTCACCATATTTGGTTTAAGCACGCTGTTTTTGATTTTATGTTGAACTGATATGCAAACGGTGACCTCCGCCAAAACTTAAATACCAAAATTACAAAATGTAAATTTTCGACATAAACTAATAACCGATTTTTTTAATGTATTTTATTATTATTATTTATAACAAGCAGTAACAAGGAGTTTCTATATCAATTTTCAGACCTCTAGCATCAAAATTTGCGGAAGTCTCATACAAACTTCCACCCCCTAGTTTAAGGAGTTGGGGGGTAAAAGTTCCAAGTTTTATAATTTTTTTGTTGTTTGTGTACTAATACTAGCTTACATACCAAATTTCAGCTTTCTGGGACTTCAGGAAGTACTCTAAGAATTTTGATGATCATCAGTGAGTGACGAAATCGGGGTTTTTTAGACATCAATAAAATCTAAAGTATAAGAGCTATGCAATTGAAACTTTATATGTTTAATAAGTCTACTATTGACATCATATCCTGAGAATTTTGTTTATCTGGTGTAATCCAAACCCAAGTTATGATGGTTCAAAAAAACGACGAAGCACTTCGAGAAAAGATAGGTAGTGCTTTTCGTTTTTTTTTTTTTTTTTGTCTCGTCTTGGCGGGGGCACTACCGTGCCCCCAGATATACACAAGTAAGGAGAGTAGCGAAATCGATTTGATTTTGCATAAGTTGTGCGTAGCATGCACAATTAGATTGGAAACGTCATCTATATGTTTGTAATGGATAAACTTTAACCTAGACCCGTTTTAAAAATTCTTTTACCAAGAGAATGTTACGTTGTCAGTAAGTAACATAGGCTATAAAAAAAAAAACAAAAAACCCGCCTGCGTGAAGAACAACTAATAGAAAATCAACTGAAAAAGCTGGAACAAGATAAAAATTCAATATGCACACAAAGTCAGCGAAATAAATAGAAACAATATCAAACATTTTGTGCTGTACATTTAAAATATATTAATACGGTAGCCCTTCGAAACTTTATGCAACGTCGTAGATAACATGCAGTCGGAGACATGCAAAAGAGAGAATGATTTGACTTACCCTTCCTTGGCAATCGGGTAAAAATCGTGCTATTCACGGACGAAGCCGCGGACAGAAAGCTAATAGTAAACAAATTAGTTCCATTTGAGAGCACGAAGTACAGAGCTGATAATTTACCGCTAGAAAAACAATAGAAAATTACGTTTAATTGTGCTATAATAGCGCCTAATGGATTTACTTCGTGCTAACATGGCGTTAATTGCGGCTTTCGTTTAATTCTATTGTCAATAATGATATGCAAGTGTAGATTGCAAACTACCGCGGTTTCCGTAACGCTAACTTTGATTTATTTCTAATTATAGAGGAAAAAGTTGAGCGTGTTATACAGTTGTTACCTACTTTACTATTATAATCTTTTTATTATTATAATCGCTTTTATTTATACCACTGTCATTAAAAAAAAAAAACGATATTTCGGTGACGTAGCAGCAACAATTGAGATTGGTGGTCATGCAGTTTCACAAGCTATAATTGCTATAAGTCACTCTCTTAAGTCTCCATTAATGATTAGTAAACTTCTTTATTGAACTTAAACTGATTTATTGAAATGAATACAGGTTGAAGCTTTCTGACCATGAACTGCAAATTTAAATTGAATTCTTCTTAGCGTTTTGCATGTGCTGAATAAACTCAGATAATAATTAAAAATACATTTATGTATTTAGTATTGATTAAAAACAACCGAATAGATAGGAAATTCAATTTGGACCTCGTAAGTTTACGTTCACACGTTACAAGATTGAATCTAATATCATTTTTCTGTGAAATCTTTAGAGATTACAATGTAACTAGCTACAGATGAATAGTTCTTGTGATTTCTGAAAATAGTGAGTTTTTAATTCATCAGAATCAATTCCTTAGAAAATACTTGGTCCGTAAATGTATCACTTAAAGAGCTAATTAAACCTTTTTCTTTTTTTTTAAAGAATAAACTATAAATGTTCGAATAAAGTAAGTTACGTGTACATTTTTTATTACTTTTTCTATTAAAGCTTTCTAGTTTCGAAAACTGGATTAACAATCGCAAGATCTTATTTGTTTTTTTTTTTTTTTTCTTATACAATGATAGGCTTGCGTTTGACCACTATTTCACCTGATGATAAGTGAAAATGCGGTCTAAGATGGAGCACGCTTACCTAGAAGTAACCTATTCACTCGCGACTTAAAGATCCCCAGGTTATAATTTTCTGGAAACACAGACGCTGGTAGAGAGTTCCATTCTTTGGCTGTACGGATCAAGAATGTACTGGCGAATCGCTTAGTGCGTATAAGGGGAATGTCAACCATATAAGGGTGGCGTAACGCAGAGCGTCTGGTTGTACGATGATGGAAGGGGGTAGGGGAATCAGGTTATGGAGTTCCTGCGCACATTCTCCGAAGTGTATCCGATAAAATACCGACAGGCCGGCCACCCTCCGTCGATGATGCAAGCTTTGCAGCTTTGCAGCGACCAGTGCATCATCACCGATGAGCCTCCTGGCTCGTCTGTCAATCGACTCGAGAAGCTCCAGCTGGTACTTGGCGAGCCATCCCAAAGATGAGAGCAGTACTCCATGCATGATCGAACTTGCGCTTGATAGAAATTTAGAAGCTGTTCCGGAGTGAAATACTGTCTCACCTTCGAGAGGACGCCCAGTTTTCTGGCAGCTGTTTGAGCCTTTGTCTCTATGTATGAGCCAAAATTGAGTTTTGTAATTTGTAATTAATTAAAATTTGTAACAAAAATATTGCACCAGAACTAAAAATATTACATGTACACATTAGCTGAAGTAGAAAATTTCTTATCACCTAAATTTTTCGTGAATATAATAATTATATATATCTTTATAAAATATTGTTCATATTATCATATTAGACAAATTTACATAACTGTGCAAAATTTCATTAAAATCGGTCGTAGTTTCGGAGATTAGCCCGGACAAACATCGTGACACGAGATTTTCATATAAATAGATTACAATGTGCAAGGTTATCGTGGGCTAGCGTAAAAAAGAAAAATGACAATAAGTGTACGAGAAAATAGTGACCTGTTAACAATAGCTTAAAGCTTACGATAGGTGCAGGAGGTCTAACAAATGTTCATTGTTACTACTTAGTACCCATAAGTCATAGCGCGAATTTATAGCTTACAGCCAACAATAAAAGAAGCTAGCTCAGAAAAGAAGCATTTTTATTTTATCAGTATTGATATATGATATTTACGATTGAACTGTAACCTCATTCTCTTCCCGTGGATGTCGTAAGAGGCAACTAAGGGATAACACAGTTCCACTACTACCTTAGAACTTAAAAAACCGACCGATGGCGGGATAATCATCCAACTACTGGCCAAAGCCAGTTTGAAATACATAGGCCGAAGATGGGCAGCAGCGTCTACGGTGCGACAAAGCCACCAACCCGCCTGCCCAGCCTGGTGACTATGGGCAAAACACATGAGTTCACACCGTTTTGGCGTGAACTTGGTAAGGCCTATGTCCAGCAGTGGACTGCGATAGGCTGAAGTAATGACCATGTGAACTGTAAAATGTTAAAATCAATCAACGTTTTGTTCATTGGTTAAAATTAACTACTTAAAAAAACTTAAAATTACTTAAGAGTAGTACAATTCATTCAAATTAATTGTACTACTCTTAAGTAATACACACAGTTTACGTACCTTATTTATGTAACTACACTAATCGACATCATAAAAGGAATCAATTAAGAGAACTCATAAAACGCACACAAACACAGACACACAATAACATCAATCTGCCAATAAAAGCAAACACTGCATTTTAATAGCGTTTACATTCAGAGCGCACAAATTAGACGGAGAACAAAAGGCGAATGAAAAGGACATCCTGATTACGATAATTAAAATCTACTAAACTGATTTATACCTCTCGAGGCCCCCATCACTTAAGCCTTTCTCTTCATTTAATTGGAAGGATCTTTTAAGTCCAATTTCCTCCTTTTTTGTCCGATGAATTCCAACCGGATATATGTCGTTCGCTCAAAAGGCTGTTTTTAGGCTCGGTTGCACGGTGGCTCAAAGGACCACATGATATGACATATTTTATTGCTCTTCCTAAAGTATAGGCAAATTAGGCGGATATATCAATCTCTCGGTTGGTTTTTTGCGTTGCGAGACTCTTTGGTGTACCGCTCCGATGAATAGGTAATAGGGGATCGCTTTGTTTAATGTATTTCGCGATCGAACGTATGTCAGGTTTTTTGGTGAAACGTCTCTCGATCATTTGTACGGATGCTTTATGTTCCCACGTGCTCCTGTTGCGATGCTGTGTACGACTGATGATCGAGACGAAAATAACATTTACGAGTGTCGGAGGTAATAATAATAATAATAATAAAACACTTTATTGTACACCAAAAACAGAAATGATACATAGCAAAGAAAGAAAAATATTAACAATATATAGGTACTTTTGGTTATTATTAAATTCACGTACATATTACTAATTTAGAATAATTAGAAGCAAAAGGTCAAAGTAATTTTATTCCACGGAAGGAAAGCACTTTACATGGTACGTTTATAGTAAAGGTCTCCATTTGTACGTAATTACATTTTCTTAATTAACAGTACCTAAACATAGTATTTTATAGAAAAATAAGTCGTATAACTGGGAACAATATTCTACATTATCAATAAAACGAATACTATCGAATGGAAATAATTAAGCCCGCATCGTTGGTAACATCTTAAGTAACAGAGCGCAAACAATACGCCACTAGGGTTACCCCCTGTTTGCTAACGAAACATATCTGTTGGTTCAGTTGATTGCCGATCGAAACTTTACAACTGACCACTCGGAATCGGATTACCGGTTCGTTACGTACAGAAATTTTTGCTGTTTGTCTGACCGCTAACAATGCAAACAAATACTGACAGTTCGGGGCGTACTCCCGGTGTTTGTTCAACCCTGACGTAGTTCTGTTGACGTTGCAATTTGTGGCATGCGAAGTTTTAATTACTGAGTCAAATGTTCGTTTTGAACTTATATTTGTTGTATCTGTGAAATGCGTATCTCTATTCCGTACGTGTTTTTGGTAAATCTACACTTTTCTGTATTTTTCTCTTGTTGATCTGTCATTTGTTTCTCGGTTGACAGAAGTCTAAATGTTAATGTCTACAATTGAATTAGATCAGACTTATCGCAACTTGAGTTATTAAAAATCTAATATATAAAATTCTCGTGTCGCGGTGTTTGTAGTTAAACCCCTCCGAAACGGCTTGACCGATTCTCATGAAATTTTGTGTGAATATTGTGCTGTGTGGCTACGGCACTAAAGAATTTAGCCACCCCCTCTCTTCCCGTGGGTGTCGTAAGAGGCGACTAAGGGATAACAAGGTTCCACAACCACCTTGGAACTTAAGAAGCCGACCGATGGCGGGATAACCATCAAACTGCTGGCTTTGAAATACACAGGCCGAAGACGGGCAGCAGCGTCTTCGGTGCGACAAAGCCAGTACTGCGGTCACCAACCCGCCTGCCCAGCGTGGTGACTATGGGCAAAACACATGAGTTCACGTTATTTTTGGCGTAAACTTGTGAAGGCCTATGTCCAGCAGTGGACTGTATAGGCTGTAATAATGATGATTGGATGGGTCTGAGAATCGAACAACATCTATTTTTTTAATCCCCCTAAATATTAAGGGTAGTCCACCCCAAATTTTTATTTTTTATTTTTAGATAAATTATTTATTTTTTATTTTGTTATAACTTGGCGTTGAAAAATACATACAACCCTAAATTTTCACCCTTTTAACCACCAACCCCTATTTTTAAATAACGTTTAGCGGCAATACAACGTTTGCCGAGTCAGCTAGTATATATATAATAAACGAGAAAACGTCACGTAAGTGGAGTAATCCGTAATTGTCGTGGAAGTAATCGACGGGGTCATGTAATGTATTTCACAAAAAAAAAATCAATCTGAAGATTACCGTAGAGACACGTCATATTATTTGAGTCATCACAATTTTAATATCTAAAATTACGTGATTACTTTTTTACGTGATTGTAATATGAGGAAATAACATTTTATTTCGAAGTTAATATTAATTTCGATTTTAAATTAAAATTAATTTTCTTGGCACAATTCCACGCGGACATGATTCGTATCACAAAACTATCTGTAAATATGTATAATGTTTAAAAAAAAAAAAAAATCTCTCATGTATTTGGTCCAAATACATAGTGAATGTTTTGTTATAATATTCTAAATTGAATGAAATGTGAAGAGTAAATGTTAAGGAAAATATAATTATAAATAATTTAAAATTACTGTCAAAGATTTTTTCGATACAAGAAAATAAAAATTAATCATACATTTTTGTTGATATTTCGAAAAGTTTTCATGGTGTGGTTGTGAATACCTACGTCATTGAAGATTCATTTCCTGTGCTCGTGTTTGAGAGTTTTCCATGAAATCTTAAAAAATGTGAGAGATTAAGACGGAAACGTTTTTCAAGAGTCACGTCGAGTATTTTAGAATAAAAACAAGAGACGAATTCAATGTTTGTGCGTTAATAGACAAACTGATCTACAGCTATGGAAATAAGTCGAAAGTTAGGCATAATCTATCACAAATGGCTCGACCAATTCGGCTAATTTTTTTTTTATATGTTCCTAAAGGCCCACTTTAATTCTATTTATATTATCTTATACTCTTTTGATTCTATTCTTTCCTATTTTAGTTAATAAATGTATTAATAACCAAAAATGACTGACTCATAAATAATTAAAAACTTTTATGGAAAAACAACTATTTACATTGGTTTTATTACATTACACAGGTATCACTGTCTTGTACCTCATAATTCTAAGATGTTCAATAAGTATAGAATTAATAGAAAAAGTATATTTAAAAAATATGTAAAAATAAAAATAAAGTTTTACCACTTTCTAAAAATCGGAAAACTAGGGCTTCCTTAAGCTGTGTATCAGTAATACGGAATTCATCACTTTGAAGAAAACGACAACATAAAAGATATATATATAAGTTTGTTACAGAATTAATCCATAGGTACTTATGCTACTCTTAAAAAAAAACTAAGTCAAAGGATATATCCCTACTTATAGAAGAACTTTATACACCAACTAGCTCATACGTGTATAAAAGTGAGGTAATTCGTATCTTTCAAAGCAGGTCTTTGCTACGCATGGGGCACTAATCGTTCGCTTCCAACTATTTCCCTTTTAGAAAAAAATCTAGAACATTCTTTTAGAATTTTCAATTTTTATACCAAAGCGAACATAATATATACGTATCTATAAATATTACAAAGGTTATTATTTAAAAGAAATGTCTTTTAAATATAATTTGGAAAAAGGTCGAAGTTATTTTATTCGAATGTTTTTATATATTTATATATACTCTTATGTTTGTATAAAATATTATTCGTAAATGTTTTTGTAAATGGCTGACTAGCTAATGTTCTTTTACTCACTGAAGTAGGGCACAGCATAAAATATGCTGCTTAAATTCTAGGGTAGGTCGACTGGGAAAGTATCTCGAACTTACAGAAGATCACAGCTAAATATAACTGCTTTCAAGCGGTGTAGGCTACGGTAATCGCTTTTCAGGTGACCCATACGCTTATTTGCCTAGACATAGGCCTCCATAAGTTCGCGCCTATTAACTATAATATATAAAAAAATAAAACTAAAAAAATAGTGTTTTTACATTATCTTTGACGATATTTGCACTACGCATTCTGTCAATTCTATGTCAAAGCGCTAAGGTTAGATTAGAAATAGTTTTATTTGGTGGTAAAGTATTCTTAAATTTTCTAATTTTTGGCGCATTTTTCTTAGTATATTCTTTTATAAAAGCCTTCTCCTGACAATAATAAACAACAAAAAAAGAATTAGCGAAATCTGTCCAGCCGTTCACGCGTGATGGCGTGACCAAAGGAAATAGGGTTCATTTTTATATATAGATATAATTGTGTTTGCTAGCAAACGAAAAAAACCGAGCTCAATTACACCGACAAGTAATACTACGTAAATAGAGGAAAACAATTAACAAACGCAATAGTTATTACTACAATTTGCGAGGTTCTCTTCGATTTCTCTGGGATTTCATCATCAGATCCTGGTTTCCTTATCATGGTACTAACCTTGGGATATCTCCTTTCCAACAAAAAAAAGATTATCAAAATCGGTTTACAAACGGTGAAGTTATCCCCGAACATACATTATATATATATATATATATATATATATATATATATATATATATTTGACCGTATATATATATATACGGTCGAATTGAGTAACCTTCTCCTTTTTTGAAGTCAGTTAAAAACGGTATCTAAATGTAATATGTATAACAGAATATACATATGATCATTTGATAAGAAAGTTCTAGAATATCAAAGGATTCTATAAAAGTATGCAATAGTAATGGACTTCGCTCTAAGTTAGTCGCTATAAGTATTTTTAACTACTAAAAAAAAACAACACTAAAAGTTTTTATTGAACCCTTTTGGGTTGGCTGAGAAGCCGACGCAGACTTAATTATAATTTGGTTGCATATATGCGAAGCCTGGACAAATCGTTAGATTAATATAATGAATATTTATATTTTAGCTAAAAATAGCATTACATTATATAATTACCGGTCAACAACCCGCGTGCCCAGCGTGGTGACTATGGGCAAAATACCTACATGAGTTCATGCCATTTATGGAGCGAACTTGTGGAGGTCTATGTCCAGCAGTTGACTGCGATAGGCTGATCTGTGTAGGTATGTGTGTGTGTGTCTATATATAATTACAGTATCAATGAAAATAAGTTCTAGTAAAATAATTATTGTAACTAGAATATCATTAAAAATCATAGAAAAAAAGCTTAGTGATTTTCGTAGGTAGTGTTTGTTATTAAAGTATAATTACTATAAAAACTGGAATGTTCCCAGTAATTGCATTACATGTATTAGTCTAGTAATTTTAAACAGAGTATTTTTCATTACAGCGTTTAAACTTTACCTTAAGCGTATTTCTAATCGACTTTGCTCATTCAATTGAAATATCTGCACAAATATGTATGTAACCTTTACATCGTCTACGTTTCATTCCTGAATAATAATAATAAAAAAAACTTAATAAAAATGTATATTATTATAAAAAAGAAACTTGTTTGGTTTGATATTTTCGGCAGAACTAATTTTTATCCGTATGCAAAATCAAAGAAATCCGTTGCATTGATGGGTTTATGACGTGACCAGTTTTTTTATATGTATGACTTATTGAGATTATTTTTAATGTTGCTGTTTAAAAAAATAGTAACATTAACGTGACATTTGCATTAATGCAGATTGTAAGTAGGTACATTTTAATAGTAAGTGAGCATACGGCTTGTATAACTCAATTTTTTCTTTTTTTTTAAAAAGGCGAATTAAGAGCGAGCCAGAATCGCTAGTAGAGGTTTTCGAACTTTTCCTGCTTTTACAAAAAAATATTATTTTATTTCACAGTAGTTTTTCTTCTGTGAAATCCTTTTATAGCCTATAATATACACTATATGCTCCTATATATGCTCCTTTTATAGCCTATAATATACAGCACAGGAACAGACATTAGTAATAGCTGATATTATGCAGTTACTGAACTTTAAGAACACAATAATTACTACAATTTAAATACCATTTTGTTACTCAATTTATGTTTTTTATAACTATATAACCTTATCTAGGATTTTTAATATATCTCTTATTCCTTTGAAAATAAGGTTTAATTTGACAAGAATATGTTTAAGCCGGTAATGTATTGATGGACACTGAGAAAGGTAAGCAGGAATCTTTGAATGGTGGTAATAATGAGCCCGATTAAACTTTATACCGATGTCAATGACCTCGAGATTGATTAATTGGTTCACATTAACAAAGTGTATTTATTGTGAACACGTTGATATACTGCCAGTGGAGAGGTTTTTTAATCGGAAAAGGTTAATTGCTTTTTTGATTTTAATTACATAAAAATCTACTATTTTTAATTAAAACTTACCTCCTTTCAGAACTTATACATGTATCGTCCACCGCTGGGCAAATAACTACCTACAAGGAGAGTAATTGGAAGAATGTATCACAATACTTTTTTACGATTGATTGATATACTTAATATTAGTGTAATTTGGCACTAGTATATATAAATTGATTTTGAAGAAATTTAGCTTTAACGGTACAAGCTAGTTTTTGAAATCGCGTTGTACTGCAGTTTTTATAATCAATCTGCCTGATCTATTTTGAATAGTATCTTACAATAACAAACTACCAAACCAAACTACCGGGGCCTGAGAGTCGTGATTCTCACCGCAAACTCATAGGCTTTTGCTATACCTACTCACCACGCTGGGCAGGTGCGTTGGTCACAACAGGGCTGGCTTTCTCGAACCGAAGACTCTGCTGCCCTTCTTCGGTCTATGTATTTGAACGGCGACAGTGGGATTATTATCCCGCTATCGGCTAGTTCCACAGATATTAGAACACAATATTAGAACTTTCTTATCCTTTATTCGGCTTTTACGAAATATACGAGAAGAGACGGGGCTGCTATATTTTATACTGCCATAGCCACATAGCCATTAATTAAAACTCAAAGAAATTAATTTTATAATGTAAATTGGTTTCTTGAAATAATGCAAGAGATTGAAGGTCTTGTTTTATTAGATTTAAGGTTTTATTGATAATAAAGAAGATGGAGTATATGAGGTCCCATTAAAAACATTTTCATAAAAATGCTGCCAAGACGAGCCGTATGGCTATGTCTAGATTAAGTTATAAGATCTCATGTAGAGCCAAGCATCTAATAATACGTGCCCAATTTCTACAAGCTCAACTTTAAAAACTATATACGAGTAAACTTTAGTTAATATAAATGTGTGATAAGAGGTTTTATAATCAGTACAATAGAATTGGAGAGATTGCAGTTAACTATGTGACGTGATATTATTTGAAATGCGTTATAAATTGGTTGTAGCAAGGTTACCAGTTGTGGAAAGTAAAAAGAAAATATTTGACAGCAATCGTAAATGAAAGTAACGGTTTTCCTTTTTTTACATTTTAATAAATAATTAACTGTGCGTGTAACTTTATATTGTTATAATACTGATTGTTACGAAAATATATTATTATTATTTTTATTTATGAGGACTCATTGTTATATTATTATAGAGCTTGTGCCCTGTATATGTACTTAAATACATACATCCATGCGTCTTTCATATATGTTAAGTCATTCTCTTATTCATACATACGCACAATACATATTTATTTTACAGAACGGTTTTTGTGTGAGTTCGCTATTCGAGTCTAGAAAGCTTTTTAACGAGACAAGAATCTAAACTTAGCACAACTTGGGCAAACAAACAAAATAAAAATAAAATATTTAAAGCTTCAAAAGCACTTTTGAATCGTTATTTTATAAATTAAAATTATATTTATTTTAATTAATTAAAAAAAATATAAAAGTTACCGAAAATACCGATTCAGAATGTAGATTCTGCTGAAAAGAATTGGCAAGAAAGTCCGCAGTTTAAAAATGACTGTGTAAATTATGAATAAAGCGTTTTGTGTAACGTAATTTAAATGGTTGATGAATGAGCGATATGTATACTTACTAAAGTCGTTAATTTCGTTTATTTCTAATTAAGCTGCGCCTGCGCCTTCTCAGTAGCGATCGTAAATAATTACCGACGGATTATTTCGGGTGTAAATTTTACATACAAAGTTGTACAATACAAGTCCGGGAGATATAAGAACATGTTGTGTTTATTTAAAACCGATTCCTATATTGAAAAACGATTCAATTTTAAATATTTTTATAAAAAACTTACTATTTTATTGATAATACCTCCATATCGTAGGCTGCGTAGAACTCATCGTAGTAAAAATGTATCGAAGCCACTATTGTTCATACAAATATTTACGGTTGTCGAACGGCAGTCAAAAAACAAACCGCTTCATATTGTTTACTGTTTAAAATCTACCGTTCTAGTGTATTTACTATCTGCCTCTGTATAGGGATGCACTACACTGTTAGAAAATGTATAAATATGGTGACAATAGATTCCATACCGGAATATGCCGATTTCAGTACAATGTAGTCTTTTATCGATAATATTAATTTAAAAGAGATTAATCTTAAAAATTTACCACATGACACGGAAGTGCTAGACTGAAGTTACTGTTGGGCACACGAGTTATGATAATAATACCTTTTTTTACGACTAGATTGGCAAACAAGCGTACGGCCTATCTGATGGTACCTAAGCTTAGTCTATAGACGAATGCAATACGAGAGCTCTGGTCACCTTACTCACCACAGAAACACAACACTAATAATAATAATAATTCTTTATTTCAGGCAACAATTTGACCCATAAAACAATTTGACTTTCTTCAATTCTTATAATACAAATACAACTAAAAAAAATGAATAAATGTCACGACAATTTGAAAAATACAATTACAATAATAAAATAAAACTAATTACAATCACACGATGTCTAATATGAATAATAATAATAATTAATATTCAAAGCTTTCGCTCCGGCATTTGTATCGCAAGGTGTATCGCAGCAATGCCGGAGGTGGAAGCAGTCAAAAGCAAAACGCTCTGCGATCATCTTCAGCACACGGTTTTAGCTGCCCCTTACTCTACGCACAAAAGATGCGCATCGCTTACGCATGGTGGTGTGGAAGCAGAAATGCTTGAAAGCATTATTATTTAGCTGTGATCTTCGGTAAGGTCGAGGTACTTCGCACCACCCCAGTAAAAACCTACACACAAAGTATTTAACAATCCTCTGGACAATCTTAACTTTGATACTAAATCTGTAAACAATTCGCTACTTAATTATCTATGTCTGATAAAATTCAAACTAAACTTTCGAAACGCATTAACGAAACGAGAGAAATTTACGTAAACAGAGCATAAAAGTAAAAGCATCACTGTACTAACAATAAAATCGGAGGGTGATCCGAAGTTACGGCGCGGAGAAAAACCTCGTGTCATTATGGCGGCGAGCGGAAGTGGCGTCAGGCGTCGCGGCGCGTGCGTTACAAATCACTTCTTTACTACTTCCGCTATCAGTCGTCATCCGACAATAGTCGCTGTAGGACGTGCAAAAACATCTAAAATTTGCCCTTTAATAGCATACCGTCACGCGCCGCTGACGGCTTGTAATCGCGCTGTTATGAAAAATAATTTGTCTATCGTGGGGTAGGACCCTTTTTAAATTATCGGATAAAGAAATATAATAAATCTTCACGGATTTGCAACTATTGATATTGGTATGGGGGGAAAATTATGAATTTCTTTAAACTGATGTCGGTTATAATTTTTGATATTGTGGCCAGTCTAGTGAAGATTGATTATAGGTTGTTTTGCCAGAACAATCGAGACTTATATGTCACTTGTATTAATTGTCTTAGTCCGGAACTTGAAAGGATTTTCTGGGGGAAGCCAAAATATTTATCTCACAACAACTAAGAAAACTAGGCAAACTTATCGAAAAACTATTTATACACAAATTGAAATTATTTTTATTCTCTCAAACAAATATCTGTCTCTCAATATAAATGACAAATTCACAGTCAAAATAAAATTAAACCAACAAACAAGTAGATAAAATTTAAGCATATTAAATCGTATCTTTGTTGGATGAATATGTCCAGTATACTAAGAACCTTATACCACTCTGTATTTAACCTTCGAATATCAGCGGAAGTTCGGAAAGAGGTCTTGATAATTTTGACTACTTCACCCCAGTGTAAACACGCACGTGTCTGGATGCCCTCTAGAGGTCGCTGGGATACGCGAATCACAATAAATATTTAGACGACATCAAATAAATTTAATTTAAATGGATTTGAGGGAAGAGTTAAATGTGTTTGGAATAGTGTTAGAGAAATTACTTCAACTAAATCATTTTGCAATTGTAGCAATTGTATAGGGTTTTATTTTGTCATAGAATGAAAAAACTAAGTTTGTAAGCTTGTAAAAATTAAATCAAATAACATTGTGAACGTTAAGGGATTCAATTTCATGATACTGAAATTACCGGCGTTACAGCAAACTGTCTTACAAAATTATTAAATCTCGCTATTAATGGAGTGCATAAGTTACATACAAAATTAGTACTAGAGTCACATTCTTACCATCTGACTGTAGTGATAAATTTTCATTAAAGACATTAGATTGGGCTCAGAAAGTCTATAACAATTAATAACTACAATTAACAAATTATTTACATATTATATACAATAGCAGCAGCGTCTTCGCTGCGACAAAGCCAGACCTGCGGTCACCAACCCGCCTGCCCAGCGTGGTGACTATGGGCAACACACATGAGTTCACGGCATTTTTGGCGTGAACTTGTAGAGAGAGGCCTTTGGAACTTGTGGAGGCTTGTGGAGGTGTGGCGAAAGGCTGATGTGCTGATGATGATGTGATGATGCAATAATGTATTTAACATTCACTAAATTTAGCATTTGATTTACGTAAATACATAAAAGATGTATAATAAATACACTCTGCAGTTTAATACATTTTGGGTTGTCTGGAAGAAATGGCTAAACAGCCATAAGTCCGCCCATTGTACTTTACAGTCTGTAAATGTTTTTTTTTTTTTTTAAATGTGTTTATTGTTTAAAATGTAGCTGTGGTGTACAATAAAGTGTAAATAATAAATAAATAAACATTTTGCAGTTAGGTACGTACATGTGAATTGCATTCTAGACTTTAACGTTTTCTTTAAGCATTATAGAACTTGTGAGCTGAGCGTGCATCTTATAGAATTTATAAAAAAGTCCAATCACCTAAGTGGAGTCTCCCCAAAAGGGATGGGGACATCACGCGAGCTTCAACATATTTCATTTATACTATCGTTCACTAAACTAATGTAAGTGAAAATAGGCGGCGATTGTCTTGTACGGATAGATAAATTTTGCTATATTTTACTGTAAATTATGTTTCGATGTTAGTACCTACTTCAAGCAAAAAGCTAAGGTAAACGTAAGAAGTTTCACTGTTATTAAATTCTTGTTAATACTTTTTTTTTTAGAATTCAAATGTGAAATTCAGAAAAATTCAGACAGTATAAGAATAATACAATAATAATTAAAATATTAAATCAATAACTCGTCTATACGAGTTAGAAGCTTCTTTAAGCTTAGAATTAAAAAAATGTATAAAAAATATTAATGTGAGCGTATAGCACATTTATACGTATTTTCCTCGTGTCTAACGATTATTTTCAACAGCAAAAGACGGAAAAATATTTTAAATTTCCCATTTTTCTTTCAAAATACTTAATCTATAATTAAAATAATAACTAACACAGTACAAAAGACTCTTAAGAGAAACTTCTTATACATAATATATCTGATTTTTATTAGATTTCATATTTAACTTATTATTTGTTTGTTCTAGTTTAAACCATTTAAAAAGTCTGTGTTTGAGATTTGTAATTTTTTGTTAGTAAGTTTCTGTCAACGGTAGTAGATAGTAACCGTCTAATGGTCTGGTCACGGTGCGTGGAAGTCGGACAATTCCTTCACCCCCGGTCATGTGACGCGACACCATCCAAACAACATAATCCCGGCTCATACAATAATATATATCGATTCTCAATATCTGGGGGTCATTGTTCAATACTCTCACTAATAAATTACTCATTTTAATGAATTTACGAAAAACTATTATACTACTATACTATATAACTAAATTCACAGAACCCAGACAAGAAAAAGAAATAATAATAATTGTAAAATTTAAAAAATAAATAAGCGTGCCTATCTTGTTCTGAGATTAACGATAATGTATTACGTACCTACACCGGAAAAAAATTACAAAGAAACGTAACCTGGACGACCGGCAAACTCTGAAAATGACGATTTAGAAGGAGTACTGGACAACAAACAATAAACTAATATGTATATACTAAAACAATATTTACACATACAAAAAAGATTATTGGGAACATAAACAGCATAACACGCACGGATGTGACAAAATTACTAAACTATCAAGCAAAAACTCAAAAAGTTAGCACAAACAATTTCCTACCTCAACTCAATCTCACGAGTGTGTCATCATACCTATTAAGCCGTGTGTGCGCCGCCACCCACGGCGCGTTAGACACATAATATCTATATTTACGGCTAATCACTATAACATTATGATTATACGTCAATTTGCCGCGTCCCGGGCATTATTTATACTTTTTAACCGGACCAAACTCGATAATGAGATGAAATGGGAGTCACGAACGAGTTTGCTTAGTGAACATAGACGGAGTTGATCGGTCGATTTACATAAATATATTGTTTTGTTAATGTCTTGTTTGTAACAAAAACATATACCTACAATAATATGTTTAAGTCGTTTAAATTACAATAAGTTAAGTAAGTTTTTGTCAAAATTTAATATTGGTATTTTTATTAAATGCTCTTTTAAAAAAATGTTATACGAGTACTTACATACATAATTTGTTGTATACACAAAATTCGTTTCGGCAACTTTTGAACACACTGTCTCAGTTTTAATTAAAATATCTTTTAAATAAATATTAAGAAAAAAAAACTACATAACGTACTTAATAACAATTTAAAGTATTTTTATTAGGATATGCTTTACAAAATAATAATTAATTGACAAAGTCCTCTTCTCAAATTATGACAAAACACTATAGGCTAAATTGAAATTAAATTTAAATATATATAATGTTTGATAAACCTTTATGAAAAAAAAATTGACAATTAAATATTAATTGAAGAACAAAATAAGAATTGAACTAAATTAAAACAAACATATTCAAATTCTATAAATTGTTTTCCACCATGTCTCAAAGTCATCTCATTTCATTCTCTGTTCTTGAACAAGGTGATAATACCACAGCCGCCGCTTCAGGCATCGCCTATCGACGTGTCTATTCCTGATTTAAACGTTCAAATAACAGCGCTGTTAGTCATTACACGTTATTGCTTAACTTATAGGTACGTATTCAAGTTTAAATCGCTTACTTGAATGAACTTGAACTTCTAGTCTTTTAACAAGCCGGTAAGAACCAATATTATTTACTTAAATTTAGTACTATGGAATAAATAAGTAAGACCATACAATTTTTTTTAAATACTACATAGGTGGCAAACACGCGTACTGTCCTCCTGATAGTAAGCGGATACCATAGCCTATGGACGCTTGCAACAACAGGAGCGTTGGCAAGTGCGTTGCTGACCCCAATCTGCCCCAGGAGCTAAAAAATGAGTGATATGCTACTTAGCTGTGATCTTTTGTATGGTGGGTGTCGCTTCCCCAATCGGGCTGCTCCAAATTTTGAGCAAGATATTATCTGTTGCGCCCCACCTCAATAAAACTAATAGTTTGTATTAATATACATCTAGAATTGTTGATGTCATCCGAGCATATTATATCATAATTTGTAAATCGTAAATGGTAGCCACAGGACAAGCTTGGCTGGTGTGGGGTCGCCGGATCCGCCGGGGCGAGATGGCGAACGCTAGCGCAACTCCATCTCGCCCCACCCAGCTGAAGGACTGCTCAAACGTGGTGGCTTTTTAGTCAGTAGGAGCCTGTTATAACTGGCGACCCGCGCCGGAGGGTATCCATGATGGATTTTCCCTACATAAAAAGGGGGGTCGCCGGATATCACATTGTAAATTTAAATATATATTTTTATATTATGCAAAACTAAGTCTAACTAAGTAACTATTCATTAATAAGTTCTGTTTTCCTCATAGACGTAACATGATTCGTTATAGAGTTAGTTATAAAGTTAGTTATAGAGTTAACTTTACCTGTAATTAAGGCGCTATTGCTTATGACCAAATGTTCAATTATTCTATTGGTATTTTATAAATTCACAGAATATACTATTTAATTTTCAGATTATCTAAGTGCGGCCGTGCTACCTCCGTGGATGTACCCATTTAGAATGTACCTATCTATATATAAAAAAATCTATTTTTGTTTCATCACAAAAACACACATTTTATTTATATGTGTGTAGACAACATTCCAAGACAACATCAGCATTGCGCAAGCTACACAAAGAGAGACATTATTTAGAAAGCGCAGTCACGAATTGGCAATTTGATAGTCATCTACAGTGGTACAGATAGCTGATTATGAAGATAGTGGTACCACCCACGAGCTTGGCGCGTAATTATCACTAGCTCTCGTAAATTATGAGAGTCGATTCCCGCTTCATGTTGTAACGACTTATAATCTATGTGTGGTATTGATAGGTATACTTTACTAACTGCTTTTTGGTTTCTCTCGTTTTGTGTTTAAATATTAGTAATTATTAGTATTTATAACTTTACAATCAACAAAGATTTAAAGACAAATATAAAATAATTTCACACATATAAGTTTTGATAAAACTATTGTTAGGCACGTGAAGGTTAGATTATATACACACATACAAAACCCGGCTAAGTGCGCATAGGACTTGAGCAAAAAGGGTTAGGTACTGTGCAATATTAAACTCTACGTATTCGAGATTGGGTTAAAAACATCAAAAATAATTTTCATGACACTTTCATCACCACGATAAAATGCTTTCAATTTTTTTTAAGTAGTCTCTTATTGTAGTTGCTAGCACAATTAGTACCTACTGATTCTGTAAATTTCAATAACGACTACAGAATTTCTATTTGTTATTTGGTTCTTAAAATACTATATGACAGACCAAAAAACAACTGAAATAAAATCAACTACTAATAGTAACAAGGTCTTGCAATAAACTATTTAAGCAATAAATATACTCGCTTTACCTTAATATATGTCCAGCAGTGGACTACGATAGGCTGAAGTGATGATGATGATGATGATGATGATGATGATGATGACCTTAATATATCATTTACAGCCCGAAGCTGCTTTCTATCATATGACAATAATTTTATTTTTACCTCAAGATCTAAAAACGTCAATCGAAAAATTATATTCATTTTACAAAGACTGCTTATTATACTAACATTACTAATCCGTGCCCAACATAACTATAAATGTCAACCGTTGTGATGGATGCAAACGTGAGCGACTTGTAGTGTCAGGTTTACGATCATTACAATATGGAATGTGGATTCCAAAGACAATACACTTATTATAATGATATAAACTTACCATTTTTGCACGTGAAAGTATCTTTGTATTTGTATAACTAAAAATAACTTCATATTACTTAACATTGTAAATTTGTTTTCTGATGTATATTATAAAAATTGTAACTACCTAATCTGACTTAACTTCCAAAAAGGACTATTTTGTAAAGCAATTATTAATTTACAATCGCCAAAAATTAATTCATGTCTTTAGAGTTTGTAGCAGATGAAAATTTATTAATAAGCCTAACGGCCGAAAGAACTTCAGCAGACCAAAGTTCATATGGTTGTATGAAGAACAGGAGCAAATCTTAAAATATTAAAATTTTAGGGAAAAAATCATAAAAAAAAATTTCGAGATCGAGAAGTATTCTTGACCAAGTTCAAGGTCCATCAGATTAATGGAAAATCTTTATCTCTTAACCCTTCGTAATATCTATTTTAATGTACTAGTCTTTACACTTATTATACTTATGAAACTTGTAATAATGTATGTTAGAATATGTGAAGTATAAGTAAAAAGACAAAATGAAAATAAAAACCATTGGGAGCCATTACTGAATAAATGTTTTTAAATATTTATAACACGATGCCTGTTTAAAAACAAAACTATTGCTTTAAGAATCTCATAAGATGTCAACGTTAAATTATAGCTTTATTACTTGTTAATTCTTAAAAAAAAACTAGTATATCTATAAACGTAAAAATCTATACTAATATTATAAACCTGAAGAGTTTGTTTGTTTAAACGCGCTAATATTAAAAACTGCTGGTCCGATTTTAAAAATTCTTTATATATATGAATTATTATATATATATATATATATATATATATATAGCCCATTTATCAAGGAAGGCTATAGGCTATATATCATCACGCTAAGACCAATAGGAGCGGAGCACCGCTCCTTTCGGTCTTAGCGTGATGATATATAGTCTATAAGCTTCCTCGATAAATGGACCATGTAACACTAAAAAAAATTTTCAAATCAGACCAGTAGTTTCTTAGATTAGCGCGTTAAACAAAAAAAAAAAAACAAACAAACAAACAAACTCTTCAGCTTTATAATATTAGTATAGATATTACTTGATTGTTATAAAAACTCGACAAGAAAAGAAACAAGAAATTTTGCTCCATTTAATGAAGAATGTTTCAAAATCGGCTTATTTCCTTTCGAGAGCTTCCGCTGCGTGCGCTGCAGTTATAGTATGACAGAATTGTTCCTATTTCACGCAGACGAAGTCGAGAGCATAAGCTAGTTTACAATATATAGTGTAAATGCGTCCTTTTACGTTTCATTAAGTATTTTATATCGTCTATATATCGCTACTAACTGACTTATCTTAACGAAAATCTTTAAGATGATAATTATAGGCATCGAATTAACGTTTAATGTGATAAATAAAGCCTTCGTAATGACATTACTTGTTGGTGATGCTTAAAGCTAGGCGTACACTCATAATGGGATTATTTATGAAAATACTGTAAGAAAATCATATTTTTATACCACTGTGGCGTCAAATTAGCCTACAGTCCACCTGATGGTAAGTGGTTACCGTAGGCTGCTTGTAACAACGGGAGCATCACGAATGCTCGCGACCTTTCTTCTGACCCTCCCCAGAAGCTCTGAATTTCAACCTGGGTCTGGGTCTGTGATCTTCAATAAGATTGAGGTACTTCCCAGGTTTTTGCCAATCCAGATATTGATCAAAATATTTTTTGATGTCTCAATAAAAATTAGAGCTTGAATTGAAATGTACCAATATTTGTTTTGGCCACTGGCTCCTGCGTGATGACCAATATTTATTCAGGTTATGCGGGATCTGAATAGTACTCTCAGTCATTTGCTTATCTCGTATATTTATATTTATTTATTATTTTATATAATCTTATTAAATAAGATTTTATTTAACTGAGTTATGTGTAACAAGCTTTATATTTTAGATCTCAAGATAAAATAGAGATCTAGAAAAAGTAAGTGTCGTTGTGTGTCTAGAATATTAAAAAGGTGGACCAAAACTGGACTGTGTAAGTGTTTGTATGGGTCTAATGTCTATATAAAGTCATAAATAAATATCAAGAATATATTTAGAAGTGATTGAAAATGTTTTTGAGATTCATTTTATTTTGTATTCTATTTTATTTTATTTAGGAAACAAACAGTAAAATAATTGTTTTTGCTCACAAACGAAAAAAAAACCGACATCAATTACATCGATAAGTAATACAACTAAGTGGAAAAAAAATCAAGAAAATACGCGTTATCAAATATTACTCAAAGAGTACTCAGTCAGATCTCGATCAAATTTAAGCGGGACTAGAATACAAGTATCACCTTTCGGTTAAAACATGGATTATCAATATCGATATATCCAATGAAAAGTTATGCGGTACAAAACAACGTAGGTCGACGAAAAAATAATCAAGTAAATACGCTTGGGGCCAGGGTCAGCAACGCACCGTTGATAAAACATAAAGTGTGTGTGATTATAAATTATAAAATAATACCTATTGTGCATAGGAAGAAACATTAACAAAAACTCATCGTAATCTGCCAATAGTTAGTCATATTCTTATATGAAATATGATTACACAAAAAAAGTGGTAATAAAAATTAAATATTAGTGCTATCGTGTAGAAACATATAATAAAATGTATTTTAAATAAAATAAAAATCAAGTCTCCTAATTGGTTTCTGGGTAACCAGTTAATTTGAACGCATAAAGAGTGTAATTGAATCCAATTTGTGCACTTGTACTTTTATAAGTAACACTAATTTACTAACGCGGCTCTGCTCGTCAAAATTATTATTCCTATAAAAAAAAACTTCAATTTTTTGAATAAACAATAATTTGTAAAAAGTAAATAATGTATATTTATATAATGTATATTTGTTACCTATTTAAATAAACTAGACAATTGTGGTGTATATATTTTCAGGTCGAGCTGACATGAGATGATATACATATGAGTAAAATCACTAAAGTGCTTTAAAAAGTATAAAAATAAATAAATAAATTACCCGGGCCTCAGTGATATTCTATTATTTTCAGTTTAAAAGATTTTTTAAATAATGTAGTATAAATTTGATTCCTCATAACACTTATATGAATACTTAGTATTTTGATATTCTTCATCAAACTGACTATGATTTCAAATAAATAACAATATCGGATATAGCGACATTAAATAGTGATATAAGTCAGTATCAATCATGTTGTCAATTAAAACTAGCCAAAATAGGATATTTTTCGATATTTACTTTAGTAACATTGAAATCTAAAATGAGTCTAAATCAATATAATTATAAATTATATTATTATAAATTATAATTCACATTAATATAATATTTAAAAAAAGGAATGCACATTTTAGTTGTTTTAAAATTGTTGTTATTATTAAGAAATATTATTATAGTTATTGTTAATTCAAAATTTATTCAAATGTAATTATTTAATTATTTAAATGTAATTGTACTAACATTAGATTATAAGCATCATTGTTACTAACACTATATGGGCTAGTCCCGAAATAAAGATTATTATTATTATTATTATTATTATATTGCAAAATTTGCAAATAAGTCTAAATCAATATAATTATAAAACACGCAAATATTTTGATTTATACGACCAATTTGAAAAAAAAAACCTATTTCCATATAAAAGATATGGGTTTATAAAAGCCTCGATTCGACTGACAGGAAATTAGTGGTAAACAAAAATGTCAACCATTCAACTAAATATAAACGAGTAATTTTATTATATGTATCAAGAAAAGCTATAAATACGTATCATGAAATTCAAGTTTCATTCATTTTTAAATCATTGACTTATTAGACATATAAGGGAAGGACACAAAAGGTTGAAAATTGCAGTACGTCGTTTAGATGTAAGTCAGGATGACTCTTGATAGTCTAGTCGTCTAATAGATCTGTCAAATCACGTTGTCCTATTTTCGTGTGTGTTTAAATAATAGCTTTTTATTTCTGTGACAATAAAGTAGCCGTCGTCTTGAGAACGTGTCCAAAAAACTTATGGCATTTGTGCATTTTTTTTCCTATTTGCGTAAATAAGGAAATTTAAATTTTCAACGTGCATTTTTATGTATAAAGACGTATTTGGCTGTACCTATGGACACGCACACATCCTTATCTTCTCCAGATACACACAAAGTACACTGAACCGGACATCAAAATTACTCAAAACATATATATATTTAGTACCTATATTTATTAATATAATCTAACACATACCTAGAAACAAATCTGTAAATTATACAAAATAAATCTAAGTGTAATTATTATATTAAGGCTGAAAAGTTATTTCCTTGGTTCATTAGTTAGATCGCCTACTTACTTAGATGTTAGAAAATTGTAATTTATATAATATTCAATGTATCAGTGACTTAATAATTTTTTCCCATGAAGATATTTATATTTTTAACCAAAAGGTGCAAAAGTATCATTTTTAAATTTATTAATTAATATCCTTTTTCTTACAAATAATATTAATATTAAATAATATTAATTAGGAATGGAATAATATTAATTATTTAAACATTAAATCTTGTGGAATGGATTTATATCTACGTGGTGGAAAAAAAAAACACAAATATCATTGAAACAATATACAATAATTTAATATCTTAAACTAAATAATAAATAATTATCCGACAACAACAAGTTATACTTCATAGGGGAAAGTAGTACCTAAAATACCTGTATAAACGTCAACATGGATAAACACTGGCAGATTTTCTACTATAAAGTAAAACTTGCCATATATACCTATAGCTAACCGTTTCGAATTGAATGATGTTATGCCAGACATAAATATTAAAACCCACAGACAGACAAGACAATTTCATTAATGTGTAAATAGTACATTATTTTAAGCCAACACGATTCGCGGCGTAATTACCACAGATAATGACAACGAGCTTTCGAAGGACCGTACTTTAACCATTTAAATATGGAAAGCTTTCGATTTTCGAACAATCTGTATACCTCGTATAATTTATAACGTATGCTCGCCTGTATAATTAGGCCTGGCCTGGCCACGTTGATTGCTTATTATATTGATGTTTCAATTTTATACTCATTTTTATGGTCATCGACCAACCGTGGGGGGTGGCCACCCAAGAGATATACCTCCCTTTCGGACCTATGTTAAAAATAATAAATCTGTCTCTTTCCGCTTCTGTCTGAACGGATACAGGTCTTTTTGTCTCGTTCCCTGACGTTGGTCATTATATATGTGTCTCGCTCGCCTGCTTAGTGTTTATTGCCGGTGTTGAAAGTTGCTCGTTTTCGTGATGGTCAGTATGGTACGATCGATTCGTAAAGACAGATGTTTTATATATAGATGATGATCGATTTCTGATGCGATTTCCTGCTGAATCACCTGCGACATAATTATATGTATTTGAGTCTATGTGATTGACAAATTGAAAAATGTATTGTAAAACGTAATAACAAGTTGTCAGTTCCAAAGTTAAATATTAAAACGAAGTTTTTAGCAAATACTTTTTTAAATATATATTTTGTGAGTATTTAAAGAAAAATCAAAAATGAAAACGTAGGATAAAGGTCACCTTTAATTTGGTCAATTTAAATAATTTTCTAAATCATAAACCCAAAGTCTGAGAACGATGGTTACAAAAACAGATGAACATTCATAAAATTCTATTTCGTTGAATCTCTAAGCGTTTCAAGCTAAATTTCGGTATTTTTTAACATTTTCTTAAATACTCCACTGACAAATTCGTATAAGATGCATCTAATGAATTTGTCCCACATTTAGGAGTTCTGTTGGAATCCGTCTGCTGGTTTTTTTTTTCTGATTAAAACCTCCAAATTGATGCCCCTATCTTCGGCCTCTGATCTTTTGTCTCTGTTGTTCTCAAACCGTTGCTTTAAAATAAAAAATAAAAATCTAATTAGTCGCCTTTATATTCAAAATTGTAGTATATGTGGATGTTTTATACTAATTTGTAATATATTTTGTAACAATTCTTAAAATTAATTTAAGAACAAAAATAACAAGTAAGGTTTTTTTTCTAATATTGTGAGTATACGCACATCTTGAACTGACGTGAACATGATAAGTGTTGAAACCGGAATACTTCTGTAAAATTTCCCATACCCACATGTTACACGCATTTTTGCTTGCATTTTTGCGAGATAACTAATGCGGTTGAACTTCAACTAAGACTTTTAAGGAAAAAAAAGAAACAATAAATATGCAGGTACCTTAATTGATTTTTTATTCTCAAAATCACATCGTCATCGTAACAAGTTTATCATCATCATCACTTCAGCCTATCGCAGTCTACTGCTATCCATGGGCCTCCCCAGGTTCGCGCTAAGCAACCTGGTTTTCCTTATTCAGCCACCAGTGGCAATCTTACATGGACGTCAGTCCAGCAGGCTGGAGGACATTCCACATTGCGTTTGCCAACACGCGGTCTTCACTGCAGGACACGTATGCTCCAGCGGTCATCGGTCCTACGATACAGGTGACCAGCCCTCTACCACTTCAACTTGCTATTTTTGTAGGGTATGTCGATTTCTAAGTAACAATATTTAGATGATTTCTTGATTAAATCTTGAAAATCGAATCGTAGAAGGAACTGATATGTTTGTAATAATTACATAGTTTTTTAAAGAATTGTATAGTACTTTAATTTCTTGGAAGCATTTAAAGTAATATAAAAGATAAATTAAATGGAGTACGTAAGTGTGTCGTTCTAAACTGTAGTCTGATAAAATTACGCTGGGCAAAGGTTTCTTTTCCTATGTAGAAGAAGTTTAAGCACTAGTAATCGTGGCTACTAACGGTGTCACAGACGTGAACTAGTATTACTGCATTTCGTAAAATTAGTATAAAAAATATTATATCAATGGTTTGTGGCTTCGCTTGTACAATAAAAAATACCTGCATATAAAAGAATCATATGTTATATTGTACCTATTATTTGAGGCAAATTAACTGTTAACTGTATTAAACGACTATGGCTACAAATGGCTAAAAATATCATTCACGACGGATATTCAAAGAAAAAAAGTGAAAAGGCAGTTGAAGTAGGGTCATAATATACCATTTAAATTTACGAAAACGCATTTAACAGATCTACAAGCATGAAATGTTGCATCTTGAATATGAATCGCATGCAATACTTTTTTATACATTCTTTATTGCAGATTAAAACATAGTTACAATTTTCAATTACAAAAAAAAAGTTGCTAAGGGCGAAGTTGTCTCTTAAATTGATCTCTACCAGTTAACCTATGGTGGTGAGATATAATGTTACCTCGGATGGAATACACATTTATGTTGCATGTTTTATAGTGTGTAACTCAATTATATTTTCCTAAAAATGATGAAATTATGGATATCATAATAATTATGAGAGATCAGAATAATCGTGATAAACTAGTTAACTGTTTGTATTTTAATTTACTTGTTTTTGAAATATATTACGCAGACATGGTTATTAATTTTTATACAAAAAAATAATTCAATTAACTATAAAATCTTTTGTGTAGTACAACGAACTATTAAATACAGTGACTACTAGTAAGTATTATTCAAATGAAGGACATGTAAAAATAAATATTAATAGTTAAAACACTTATACCATTTATAACAATTTGAGAAGCGTTGCGCTGCCGCGCGGGCGCCTCTATAAATCACTGCCCTGCGTTGATTATCCGATTAACGAATCAACTGTTAACATAAAGGTACCATTACACTCTTGTTATTGTTCTCATTATTATTGGAACATTTTGACCTTTTTCAAATTATTGATATAGCAACTTTTTCGTTCGTTTTTTTGAAACTCGTTTGAAAATACAGCCCGTGTTATATCGAGTGAAAATTATAAAATATTTATTTAATCATTTCTGATTAACTAAATCAAAATACGAATTACTTTGTACTAAGTAAATTTGTTTTTCACTTTTTAGTTTCCTTTTTGAAGTCGGTTTTTTTTTTGTTAAAAATTATTTTATAAATTGATATGATAATGCGAAAATGTTATATGATTTTAAACATCTCACTATTAGTCAAATAAATACTGATTATTTCTAAATACCTAAAACGAATTCCTACGTTTTAAAATCAAAGTTAAAATGTTTAACAATTAAATTAACTGAGGTAGGAGGTAATTTAACTGAGGTAGGGCACAGCAGGAATTTCCTGCTCAAAATCTGGAGCAGCCCGACTGGGGTAGTACCTCGACCTTACAGAAGATCACAGCAAAATAATACTGTTTTCAAGCAGTGTTGTGTTCCTGTTGGTGAGTAAGGTGACCAGAGCTCCTGGGGGGTTGGGGATTGGGTCGGCAACGCGCTTGCGATGCCTCTGGTGTTGCAGGCGTCTATAAGCTACGGTTATCGCTTACCATCAGGTGAGCCGTACGCTTGTTTGCCGACCTAGTGACATAAAAAAAAAAAAAAAAAAAAATTTGAGTGAAGAAATGATTAAATTTAAATAAACGTAGATGTCGGTATACAATACACAGGCCGAAGACGGGCAGCAGCGTTTTCGGTGCGACAAAGGCAGCCCTGCAGTCACCAACCCGCCTGCCCAGCGTGGTGACTATGGGCAAAACACATGAGTTCACGCCATGTTTGGCGCGAACTTGTGGAGGACTATGTCCAAAGGTGGACCGCGATAGGCTGAAGTGAGTGAGTGAGATGTCGGTACATTCATTATTGCAATAAAATAGAACATTCAACTGTGGCAGGGCACAGCTGGAAATTTTCTGCACAAAATATGGAGCAACCTGACTGGGCAGTATCTCGACCTTACAGAAGATCACAGCAAAATAATACTGCTTTCAAGCAGTGTTGTGTTCCTGCTGGTGACTAAGGTCACCAGAGCTCATGAGGGAATTGGGTATAGGGTCGACCTCTTTAAGCTACCATCAGGCAAGCCGTACGCTTGCTTGCCGACCTAGTTATATATAAAAAAAATGATTGACCGAAAGGTCGTAAGTTTCTTATGAACTAATCATTTTTCGACAAATGGAATTGTCAAACAAAAAAATCTTAATACCTAACTAAAATAGGCTTATAATATTAACGGTGATTACATCTTATTTATACTATTAGAAAAACAGAGTCGAGAAGAACGTAAAACAATTACATATAGGAGCACAAACCTAACTAAACAAACAATTCTTAGCTAATTCTAAATACATTACCCCTTACTATTAAGTCTTGTTGAATACCAATACAAAGTCCGGTGGATGAGTGCTATTTTGACGTTAGTAATAATCGCGGATAGTGGGTGGTCGCTTAAGTAGGAAGCGATGTCAATTGACCCGAGGGGTCACTAGTTAACTGCCACAATTATCAGGTCAAACGGCTTTGTGTGAATTATATTGATCATTCACGTTTTCAGGACTTCTGTTCTGTTCGCTTACACTTGTGATATACGTCGCTTATCTTAAAAGGTCGTTGATATAATTCTCATTTATAGGACGCCTTATTACACACACACACACACACACACACACACACACACACATATTTCGTGTCACGATGTATGTGGGTGATAAACTCCGAAACTACTGAACCATTTTTTATCATATTTTGTAAGCATCTATAATTTGGTCCAATACGCTGAGGTTAGATGTTTCCCTCCCTTTTGAGAAAAAAACCTCACATTTACCACACATAAATTATATATAACCATCCAACTGCTAGCAATACACAGGTCGAAGACGGGCAGCAGCGTCTTAGGTGTGATAAAGCCAGCCCTGTGGTCACCAACCTGCCTGTCCAGCGTGGTGACTATGTGCAACACACATGAGTTCGCGCCATTTTGATGCGAACTTGTGGAGGCCTATGTCCAGCAGTGGACTGCAATAGACTGAAATAATGATGAAATGATGAAATCAACAATAGTAAATAGAACTTCCTTTTAATGTCAGTATTAAACCTCTCAAAACACTGGGTTGCTCAACACCTTTACCATTAAAATATTACTTATATTAACATATAGTATATCTACTAAAAATGGTTTTAGAGAAACCATATATTTGATTCCTGATAAACATTACCCTGACAATAAAATATATATAACGTATTTCAATATAATGCATCGGTAAAGTATCTAATATTTAAATAATTAATAAAAATGTTATTCCAATACCGATTGCATATGTTGTCATTTTCTGTCATACCTGATTTTTTTTAACATGTTTGGTTTTCGAAAGTAAAGGATAAAGTTTGGAGATAGTTTTTTTGTAAGTTTTTGCGGTAAATGAATGCATGATCATGCATAAGTGTAGTAATATCTTTTATGTACTCCATATAAATCTGATCGTAACTTAAAACCACAATTTACATCTCCTTCTAGACAAATACTAAAATTTTTACACAGTTAAAGTAAAAAGAAGGTACACTTTTATTGTTGTAGAGTTCAATTCGAAACAAAAAACTTAAAAAATCTTTAAGAACGGCAAGTCACTAAGTCTATACGAATCCAATAAAATCCGTAGCTCCGCTGCGGACTGTCAAAAGCCGGTGCTCGGGTCACAGTTCACCCCTCAAGTGTCCGGAGCACTCCATTACCCACCCACCCCCACTTACCCCAATACGCTGACCCTCTCAAGTTAACCCTATCATTGGTAAAACTCGAAACAATATTTTTTTAAATTTATTTTAACAATATTTCACTATGTGTTTATTATTAATATATCAATTTATTTGCTAACTTTCAAGAACACTTTAAAAACAAAATGTCAACGCTAACGCGCTTGCGATGCTTCTGGTGGTGCAGGTGTCTATAAGCTACCGTAATAACATACCATCAGGTGTAACGCTTGTTTACCGACCTACTTGTATAAAAAAGTCTACTTTTCAATCGTTTTATTACTGTACAATTTGGAATAATTTCTTTCTATACTTACTCTCTGAGGTATTCCGAGGCCGAAAGACCGGCGTAACTGATAAATATATATGTTTTAGTATTGTTAATACGAAAAGTTCTCTAAAATTTAAACGTTTAGTCTATAAACGTGGATTACATTAGAAGTCAGACATTTTATTCATCAACAGAACCTAGTAATCAATTTTTAATATTAAATATTTCGATAACATTAGCCATATAATAAATATTGTCACTATTTGTACAAAATGAAAGTCAGCCACTTTTAATGGAATAAATTTGCCATTAATTTTTGTGTAAGTTATAATACAAAATACTCTTAACTTTGCAACTCGAAGATTCGAGAACTTATAGTAGCGGTACGAACTGGACATCCAAGGTGTCATGGAGGCATAAAGGGGGAAGACGAAGGTAACACACTGATGTAGAGTCTTTACATGATTACCCTCGAGTGCCAACTCGAGCTCTGATTAGCACTCAAGCCATTTTGGATATTTTTATAAGAATCTTATTTGAGTTTATATGCAGAGCATTAAATTAATGTGTTATAAGAACAAAAACTTTTTTGAGCAGATATACGATAATTCGAGGTGTTTATAACATTGATATGAGTATATGTAAAACGGAATACGTACCTCGTTTGTTATTAAACTGCACTGCTGCACTGCACCAGCAACTACGGCGCTTGAAATAGTGTAGAAATATCGGAAATTCAAAATGACCAACTGTAAGCTCAGTAGATATCCCCCTTCACGTATAATAAATGTACTGTGTGGCTACGGTACTAAAGAATATAGCCACCCCCTCTTTTCCCGTGTGTGTCGTAAGAGGCGACTAAGGGATAACACATTTCCGCTACCACCTTGGAATTTAAAAAGCCGACCGGTGGCGGGATAACCATCTAACTGCTGACTTTGAAATACACAGGCCGAAGATGGGCAGCAGCGTCTTCGGTGCGACAAAGCCAGCCCTGCGGTCACCAACCCGCCTGCCCAGCGTGGTGACTATTGGCAAAACACATGAGTTCACATTGTTTTTGGCGTGAACCTGTGGAGGTCTATGTCCAGCAGTGGACTGTATAGGCTGTAATGATGATGACGACATATAAATATAGTGGCCACATTTTGACCATGAACGTTAGTAAAAGCACATCAAGATTTAGGTTTAAAATTTAGTTAAAATTTTAACTACAGCCAAATGGTAAACTAATGCGTCATAAGTAAATGAATTTACGACAAGATAAAATCTAAGACAATTATCGAAAACAGGAACAGTGAAGCTGCTTTGTAAACTACCTTTGCTTTTGTAATGGAAGGAAACTAAATTAGGTTACACAGTCCTTGAAAGGAGAAGACTTTCTCCTAGCTAGTAGCGGATAGTGGCTAACATATTTAACTAAAATATACGCTGGAATACGTATTTAGTTTGAAGATAAATCATACTCAAAGAATAATGCATTATAATTATTATTATTTCATAAAAAAAATTGGCAAAAGTTATGCCTTTGTCTTGCACTGATAGAAAAACGCTCGTGATCACAGAAGTAGTGTGAAGATCAGAAAACTTTTTTGCCCTAAGTTTGTATGCCATATTAGGGCTTTTACCATTGATACATTTTCGTATGACGATATTTATGAAGCTTTTCTATTATTAAACTCTAATACAAATGTTCGTTCATATTACTAATTTCTTCAACTTCCAAATAAATAAGCTTCTACATAGATAAATTAATATATGGATAAAAGGTATTAAGCTTTAAGTCATCATACAATTTTTCTTTTATTAAGATGATAAATTGGATTTTAGTCCGCCATTTCGTCCAAAAGTGGATTAATGTAAACTGTGTTTCATCTGAGAAATATGAGCCGGAAACGAAATCTTTGAAACTTGTGATTTCAATACTATGTCTAGATTAAAATGTGTGAATTAATTATAATAATAATTAATAAACGCTTCACACTCAACGGATCGCCAGTAGGATTTTCTTCCGTGACTCCTGTGTCCCCCCACGAGGTGGACCGACGATGTGGTCAAGGTCGCGGGTAGCTGCTGGATGCGTGCTGCGCAGAACCGATCGTCGTGGAAAGCTTTAAGGCTTATGCCCAGCAGTGGGCGTCTGTGAGCTGATGATGATGATGATGATTGTAAATGTAAAAAGCAACTATCTCTACCTACTAATATTGTTAAGTTAAAAATTTTGTTTGTTTGTTTCTTTGAAAGCGCTAATCTCAGGAACCACTGGTTCCAATGTTCAAAAATTCTTTTTGTGTTGGTCAGTCCACTTGACGAGGGAGACTATAGGCTATATAATATTTTAGTAGGTTTTTATCACAAATTAACCCGGTTGAAATCGCGAAGTACAGCTAGTACTTTTATATATCTAATTGATTTAGTAAAATTTTAAATTATCTTTATGACTTTTTTAAAGTTTATTACTCCTGTGTCGCAGGTCCGGAAACACACAAAATACACAACTCCCAGACCACGACAAACATCTATATGGCCGATACAAAAGTCTGTCGTGAGCGGGAATCGAACCCGCGACCGCCAGCGTACCAGCCAGTGCTATGATCGCTGCGCCAACGCGTCGTCGAATATTATATATCAAAAATAGTTCTACATACATTATTCAATGCAAATAAGTAGATAAAAAGGTGCAAAAAAATGTTAAAATAAAAATAAATTTGCAAAACAAATCATTGATCATTCATCTTGTCTAAATATAGAAATGAAATTGTGTTCCATATGTCGATAGCAACTGCAAGTCAATAAGTAGTTTAAAGAAAGAAATATCCTTCCATATTTTACTAGAACGAAAAGGGTCTTTTTAATAGTCGAATTAAAACCACACTAATTATATACCGGTCCGTTAAACTGTGAAAGAACACCAAACTTCCCTGGCTTCTTGAATACACCACGCGATATCGATCCCCCATATTAAGTTTTAGTTTGAAGCCAATTAAACTAGCATAAACCTCTTAAGAGAAACCCCACGACCCCCACTTCCCCACTAAACCAACATGGCGTCATGATTGTCACCTACGGTTAGGCAATTTTTCTTTAATTTCACGAGATACAAATTCAACTTTAATCGAAGGTAGTATAAGGTTGACAATATGCGCAAAAACGTCGCTGCACCTGAAGATTTATTCTTTAAACGCGTGTGCAATATTACCCCGTTCTACTCTCGTTGGGATTTATTTAAATTTAAACTCTAAAGTAGGAATAGATAAAGTTGATTTTCCAAGTACAGGTCTTAATGAAAGTAAGCACTGTTGTTCTAAATAGGTAGCGGAGGCGTGACATTAACGCCCGTAGGGACTGAATATTATACATGAAGGGTTGTCGCGGTAGGGTTAAGTGTTCAAGAAAGCGGGGATCATCGGGGTGCTTTAAAAATTCATGTAAAAATGGCCGGTTCGAATGGGATTTAAGAATTTGGTAAATTCAAATATTTTGAATTTCATTTTCTCCTGTATGAAAGTTGCAAGAAATGTAACGAAATATTTAATAATATTTTGTAATTATAGAACCTTTTTTTAAAGGTATTAAATCTTTTTCTAGAATGCAAAACTAACATATTAATTTTACTAAGGTGTTATTCTCTCATGACTTTTTTCATGATCTATGTATACCGATATTATTATAACCCTGTCTCTAATAGACAATGTTCTGCAGTTTTAGACAGAACAATTTGGCCATTATCGAATTATTTTAGTTTTACTGAATTTTGTCATTCATTTTCATTTCAGATTCATTTTCGATACGTCACCGCACCACATAGTTTAGACGTACCACGTTTTATATATGATTCATCTTACTATAGGTACATATACTTTTAACTCTCTTGCACATACCTAGGTTTACAATACTCTGTTTGTTACCTCTGTTCTACTTTATATTTCAGTTTGGTTTAAGTATTCGATCAGTCATGTTTATGATGCGAATTTTTAGCCATGAGTATTATTGGCATGCCATTGTATAACAGCATCAACAATATGATACCATTAACTTGATATTGGTGAAATTATTCGCATCATGTTGGTGCAGTTGGAAACTATTAATCTAAAAAAGCTAATGAATGATGCTATTATGAAAATTTCAAGAGCAAGAGTACACACTAAACCAGTTAAATCCACCATTATGGTGGTACGGATCGATGTCCGATCTTCCATTTGACAATTCTAACACCTAAGAGAATTTGGAGCTACCTCCCACAATTTAAATAAAATTTGGAATCTTTCACGAAACTTTAAGCCAAAACCTAAAAACGTAATACATTCAGTCAGCAACATAATATTGAAACACGCAAATAAATATTTCTGTTAGTTCTCTAACAAAAAAAAAAAAAAGTATTCAATTTACATTGACCAGTAGGTATAGTTCAATACAAAATATTAGAGATAACCAAATTTTAGCATATGGCAAGTACCAGCAAGGTTTTAAATTAAAAAAAGAATTATCAAAATCGGTACACACAGTATAAAGTTATGAGATAACACATAAAACACCCTAAAATTGAGAACCTCCTTTAATCAGAAACGACATCTTGAAAAATTCAAACAAAATAACAGTGGAATTTGAAACATTCAACGTTCTAGAATCTTTAATGGATTTAAAATAAATTTAAAAATATATTTACATAACCATATTAAAATTCAGTAATAAATATATTCATTTACGAAGAAATTTTGATTTCATAGATGTTTTCGAGGATAAAATTCTCAAGATAATATCTTATGTAAGAAATTCTGTTACCAATATCCGAATACCGATGATGGCGACGTGCCTGCCTAGGAATTTAGTGTATTGAAATATCGAGGGCATCATGTAATATCACGTAGTTCTTGCTATAGCTACACTTGAACTATTTGATTACTACGTCTTCAAATCTGTTCTATTTCTTGATCATATATACCTCATATTTTAAATATTATTTTGATATTCAGTGCCTATTTCATCGATTTCTGATAAAACTAACTGATGCATAAATATATTCAACAGATAAAAAAGAATATAACGTATTTTTTCACCATCCAAATTACCTTCATCTGCTTGGTATTTCTATTCGATCCTTGTGAATTTAAAAACTGCAACTTATCTTTTAAAGTAAAACTAGCCTTTTAATGTCATATCAGTAACTTGTGTGAGAGGTAAATTTTATTAACAGCCACTGAAACAGGCTTTTAGTGATTAAGCTCGTTCGTATTCATGATCAAATATTTATGTGAAGATTACTTATGCGTAAGATTAATGTCACATTGAGATCAATATCTTTATTATCTTTGCAGGCGGAGAAGTAGATCATTTGAGCTAAACGAACTTATAGAGAATTTACTATACTTTAATTTAGAATATGAAATTTAAAAGTTTCTTTAAACGTTTACTTTTTTGGTATTCAAAAGCCAAATGTTTTTCCATATTAAATTTTCCTGCTTTACTTCGACGCCTTAGGGACGGAATTTTCTAAAACTAAAACTTGTAACAAACACACTGAAGTAAGTAATGATTACTAGACGTCATCAGGTTCGATCGGAAATTTATTTTTAATAAAGTACCATTAAAACCAAAAAAAAAAAAACAAAATATAGGTATATTTTTGTACAAAAGGATAAAAGTATGTTTCAAGATTACTGCTTAAAAATTATCGAACGAAATTTCATACTCTACTTCATTTATACCTATTTATTAATTCATAAAAAATCCGAAATACAACTTAAGAACTAAAACAAGAATATTAGCTTAAAAATATCAGAATTCACAGCAAACTATTTTAGCGCTCGATTTTAAAAACATCAGACTTTCGTACAATCTTTAGTTCTACGTAGAAAGTTAAGAGCATATACCTTTAAGGGTAAAATTTCCATACTTTTAATAGTCATTTATTATGGAGTAGCTTCTAGATTATAATCTGTGTCACTTCAGCCTATCGCAGTCCACTGCTGGACATAGCTTTCTCAAGTTCGCGCCAAAAATGGCGTGAACTCATTAGTTTTGCCCATAATCACCACGGTGGGCACGCGGGTTGGTAACCGCAGGGCTGGCTTTATCGCACCGAAGACGCATCTATGTAAGACCATCAAAATAAGAACATTACTATGACTATCAAATTATATAACGCAAAATACAACGATGTAAGAATGCAAAAATAAAATTTGAGATCCACGTGAGTGTGGTCCTCCACACTCACGTGGATCAAAATGATAAAATCAAAATAAAAAAATAAAAATAACTTCATTTGAATCGCCATCTACAAATTAAAATTTGAACTATAGTTTAAAGAAGTAACCGTGTTTTATTATGAAATTGATAACATCTTGTATGAAATACAGCGCTACTAAATCCACATCTTTATCATTAATATAGTCCAGTTGAAGTATATTATCTGAGATTCACTTTACGACCGAGAAAAACACTGTAATACATAAACACAATATACAACTCACTATATAATACACTCATTTCTCTGATGACCACACAGCATCAGTTCGATTTGTATTTATTGAGACAATAAGTAGTAGCCGGCCAATAACTTTCAGCGACCGCTGGTAAGCTGTCACTGTTAAACCTCCACGACATTTACAATCATGCTAATGTGACTCACAAGTTATTGAAATAGAGACTGTATTTTCTTGTATCTAATTTTATATTAAAGGCGTGTTCAGTCTTGTAAGTGTCGTAGCTGTTGAACTTAAATAATAATTAACTATTGTACCACGTATTAGTTCAAATAATTGCGTAAACGTAGACTATATAACTATATAGTATAGTATATATTATATAGACTAAATAAAGTCTACTTTTTAAAATATATCATAAAATATAACTAATATTTTATGTAAATATAAACAGTACACCTTAGACCAAACTTTATGGACAGTTGCAGGAGAATAAGAAGTAGTCAAACATTTTTTATAACTCGAAATTTCTAGATAATCCTGAATTTCATGAAAAAAGTCACGGAACTTCGCACGATACAGACTTTCGTCAAGCTACTCGTTGTAATCAGATGTACCTAATTATTATAGCGCTAGACTTCTCAATAGTATTTATGCTCAAAATATTCTATAAGTACATAAATAAAATGAATCGCTAAATTTTCTAAGTTTCGCACTTAGTACTTTTACACAACAAAGTGTGAAACTTTAGGAAGGATCGACCAATCCAGCAAATTCTTTTTGAATCTTTTGGAACGTTTTGCAAAAGATTCATACAAACAAAAAAAAAATCAAAGATTCTTTAAAGAATTAGTTTCAGAAAATACAAAATATTTTACTTGACCTATTTGACATGAGGTCGATATCAGGATTTAGGATCGGAAAGAATATGAGGTCAGATAGTATGTTATAAATATGCAATAAACAAAAAAAAAAAAAAAAAACAAAATCCACTAAACACTAAACATATTCTCATTGAAATCGGTTAAAGAATGCACATTGTCCAAAAAGTAGTTTTTAGCGAGTGTCGACTCGACAAAATAAACCAAAACGGTTCTGTCTACACGACTCAGAACCAATAATAAGGGCATTGTTTTTATACAAATACAATATTACGTTTATAAATCCGATAAGCCTAAAGCGACAGAGGTATTCGTTGAGTAGTCATTATATGATATAATTTTTTCCATTTCTAATTAAATAAAATAAAAATATACGGCAATAATTAGTCTCAAATAATCTGCAATTTTTTTTAATAAACTTTTGTAGAAAAAATTTTCCTCAGCTCTAACTTACACAAATTGCTAACTACTTGATACTTGTAATACATAAGTTACGTATAGGTAGATAGAAAACATAAATAACTGATAGTCGTGTGCTTCGTCTAGTGAGTGACCTTAGCCGAGCCATCGTGTATACAAATTTTTCATTTGTTTAAGTTTTAAGTATACTAACTAACTTAACTAACTGTTGGCTTTCAAATACACAGGCCGAAGACTGGCAGCAGCGTCTTCGGTGCGACAAAGCCAGCCCTGCGGTCACCAATCCGCCTGTCCAGCGTGGTGACTTTAGGCAAATCACATGCGTTCACGCTTTTTTTGGCGCGAACCTGTGGAGGCCTATGTCCAGCAGTGAACTGCGATAGGCTGAAGTGTGTATATATAGTTATACACTATTTGTCTTTAAAATTCATCATTGTTTTTAAAAATTATTCAATATTAATTCAGTGAGAAACAAGAAATAAATTAATACGAATAACATAAAGATGTATAATACAGTGGAGTAGCGTGCTTTTTTGCCCTTTGCTTTAATCGGAGATGATCTTACGATTAGCTGTTGCGTTGGACACATGTTCCTATTTTTACACAGCAATATATTTTTTTTATTTGATCAATAATAGGAGATATATTTAAAAAAAAGGCAAATGCTGGTGATCGTCCCTGACATCAAATTATTATTGGAACTGTTGTGGAGTCTATACAGAAGACTCTAATTGTATAATTAGTTAGAATTTTATTACCATCAATCTTAACAAAAATCTTTATGTTTCTACATACTATCTACATTACTACTTTTCTTAAATTAAAATATTACTTGAAGACTTAATTAGTAAATGTATTATAATATTCTAATGTATGTCAAATTATATGTCTTCCTAATGGAGATAACTAAATAAATGATTAAAAGAAAAAAATCAATGTAATTTCCTCTCTCTGCAGTCGCAGTCCACGTGTTGAACAATAAGAGCAGGTCGGCGAGCGTGGCGCCAGTAGCTTATTTATTTATATCCCGTACGGTCGCTTATTTATATATTTATTCATTTCGCCGACAGCCAACTAGCATCACTCTTTGTACAGTCAGTTAAATTATCATTTCGATTATATTGACACTGTGTTTATAATATTTTGATATTAATGTTCTTAGTCTCTGTGTTTAGAAATACAAAAGAGAAGAAAATCTTTGTTTTCTATTAAGTAAGATTGTGCTTGAGTTTTGAATTCTAGGAAAATCATAAAAAAATATTTATTTTTTATTTTTTAATAATTGTAATGCAATAAACGGAACTGTTGCGTTAATATCAATTGCAGTTGTTGTGCTTTTTTCAATTTTAATTGGGTAAAACGAAAATGAAAATGAAATCATCGCAACAAAATCTAGCTATCTGAAATAATGAGTGAAATAAATAATTTAAACAATACATCGTATATCTTATTTTTAGACATTGCTTTTAGTTTATCTGTTTACAGGCAGATTTAGTATTATTTTTGCTCTCAAGCCAAATATATCGAAACAAATTCTGGAGCGATTTGACAACTTTATTGATTTCAAATAACGTGTTAACTTCTCTTTCTAGTCTTACAATATGCCATTTCTTATCATAGTCTCATATGTAAATCGTGCTAGAATCGCACACGTACACGATCTTACGAATCTCTGAACAACTCTCCTTGACTTGCTGTGATACATTTTAAAGATTTAATTAACGCGCCGATTGCGTGCTAGTTGAGATATTGTAAAATCTACTTTTATTTAAATTTTTTCAAGCAGAAGTTAAAAGTATCTACCTAGTACTTACTATACAACGAGTGATTAAACTGGCGTCCCTCCTTTTAACTGTTATATCAGAATCAATTTTATAACCATGCAACCGTAACACTTGAATAGACAAACAGACAGACAAACTGACAGTCTGTTTGTCTGTTTGTTCTGGCTAATCTCTGAAGCGGATAGATCGATTGTGACGGGACTTTAACTTGCAGAAAGCTGATGTAGTAAGGAGTAACTTAGGCTCCTTTTATTTTAGGAATTTATTTATTATTTAACTCTGCGAAGTGAACAATAACTTTTTTGCTAAATTCCACGCGGACGAAGTCGCGAGCATGGCTAGTATTGAATCATCATTATCATCATCATTACAGCCTATACAGTCCACTGCTGGATATAGACCTCCACAAGTTTACGCCAAAAATAACGTGAACTCATGTGTTTTGCCCATAGTCACCACGCTGGGTAGGCGGGTAGTATTGAATAAACGTAACGTAGTATTGAATAATCTTATGAGGAAATAGCACCGATGCTTCCACTCTATTTACCCTTCAAAAGAAACTTATCAGAATTATTGCCAATTTAAAACAAACTGAAAGCCCTTATTTCAAAAAATACAGAATACTCACTTTGGCTGGCCTGTACATTTTAGATATATGCAAATCTGTTCGTAAATATAAACACTTTTATACAAAACGTGAAGAAGAGCAGAATAAATACTCATTACGAAATAGACATAAACTAATACAACCAAGTACCAGGCTAAAAGTAAACTATGTAAGCACATTTAACCAATCAATAAAAAAATTATAATAAACTTCGTAAAGGTTAGATAGAAGAAGAGAGTGCTAACTTATTTATAAACAAACTAAAGAAGTTACTAGTCACTAGTCACTAAATGTTACTATAACATAAATGAATACTTTAATGATAAACTATAAGATCAAATATACGAGTATATGTTGATGAAAATATATAGATATATTACTGAAATGTGTATTGGACGAGAACAGATAGTTTATATTACAATATATATTACTAAAAGCGCTTCCTCTTTTCTACCCAATTATTTCGTGTCCCAGCGGGGTCCATAATAATGCTGTGTATCTTTGAAAATAAGTACACTGTAGATTATGGTTATGAAATAAATAAATAAACTGTAACGTGTGGTACATTTTATCTAAATTTTTAACTCTCTCTCACTCCTCAATAGTTTCGTTTAAAATCGTATATGTGAACGAGGTATAACGTAATTTGTACTCAAAGACAAATCTTTAATATTAAAGTACTGTTTATTTGTTTCGTTGTTTAAAAAACAAAACAATTAAGAAACAAATCAGTATATGCTAGTTAAGATCAATAAGTCCATGTGCAGATGTATATTGGCTTTAATTTCTATATGCTCTTGCGAGTATGTGCGTCACATGTAAGGAAATAAAGCTATGGCTAAGCAATGTTCATTATATGATATCTTCTGAATTCAATACTAGAGCAAAAACCATTTAAATCTAAGGTCGACTGTTTAGATATTACTAATAATATTTGAAAAACGTTAAATGGAGGTTACTATTTTCCCACTTTATAGTTACGTTGACGTGACGACTGACGTTTATAAAGTGGGAAAATAGTAACCTCCATTTAACGTTTTTCAAATATTATTAGTATATAATAACTTAGATGCGTCACGTGGTTTCACCTGCGTAATTTTCGATCCCGTGGGATTGTCGAGGTAAAAAGTAGCATATGTTTCATTTGAGATCACCAGCTATCAACATACCAAATTTAATTAAAATCGGTAAGGTAATCCTCATTAGCTTTTGCATTTATAATATTAGAAGTAGATTTAAATATCTCTTGAGAATGACATGAAAATGAAATAACACACAATAAATATAAAACTTAAAAAAAAAACTTAAGCTTCGTTTGTAGGTAGCCGTGGAAGATAATTATGACGATATTCTGATTATGTCAATTACTTTTAATGATATTATCCAATAAAGTGATCAGAATATATTAAAAATATGAAAAATTTCTTTCATTTTCACAATTTTATTTTTAAATGTCTTTGTTATTATAAATTTAAAAGATATCCTAATAACATTAAAGATTTTTGTTCTAAAATTCCACGTTCCATATTATTATAAATGGTGCGTAGTACGGAGTTGGACCGGTTTTTGTAATAAAATGATTAGCTATTAGCTTAGCCGTGGAGCTCAATTAGCGCACCCCACACGTGCGTATCTGTTACCATCAGTGTGGAGAATGCGCGTTATGGGACCTTTACCGTAATCTGTATATACCGAGCAGATCAGCTAATGTTAAATTTGAAATTTTTGTTTTTTAAACACAAAAAATGTTGACAAACGAATGACCTTTGGTACAAGTACAGCTAACAGGTAAATAAAATGTCAAAAATTTGTCATTTAAAATTATTTTTGGAAATTTTTTCGCTCATTTTTTACTGTATTATAAACAAAACATTCTTTGAAATGGGATTATATAATTATTAATCCAAAATTACATTCGCAAATAACTAGACGCCATAATTGGTATTTTGGTTATTAAGCTCTATTATAATTATATATAGTTTCTATTTTTTATTCTCTTTAGTTAACCAGCTCTTTAATTTTATTCCACGTGCCAATAGATAAACTTCAATGATGTAGTTAAATTAATACACTGCGGTCCGTACGTCAAGACACATGAACACCATCCCCACACGACTCGACTTTGTGAGATATTTTGAGAAAATGATATAACTTATGGAATCGTCCACCCCATCGAACAACCCACAGTGGAGAAGCGTGGTGGATTAAGCTCTAATTCTTCTCCTACGTGAAGAATGAGGCTAATGCCCAGCAGCGGGATATTACAGCTGAAACGAGCGAGCGAGCGACACAGACTCTGAACCTAAGACAGGGAACTTAATGTCTGTGTAGCCACGTCGTACATTAACGCCGCGTTGGCACAACGGTCGCATTGGCGGTTGTGGGTTTGATCCTCGCACATGACAAGCCTTTGTATTGGCCATACAGATTTTTGCCGTGATCTGGGTGTTTGTGCAATCCTTGTGGATCTCCCCACCGTGCCTCGGAGAGCACACTAAGCCGTCGGTTTCGGTTGTTATCATGTACATCTGATAGCAATCATTACTCATAGTAGCGAATATATCCGCCAGCCCGCATTGACGCAGCGTGGTGGATTAAACTCTGACTCATCTACTGCATGAGGAAAGATGCCTAAGCCCAGCAGTGGGATATTACAGGCTGAAGTGAGCGACACAATCGTCAGTACCTAAGATAGGGAACGCTTAAAGTAACTGTCATCTACATATTTGTTGATTTGTAATTTGATATTGATTTCATACCTTATTGCATCCATTGGTGACAAGAAAGGCGGTGTTTGTTTCGCCCTTAAAATTGGTACTGCCATTAAACAAGGAAATACCGCCAGAATTCTTGGCAACGTTCTACACGGACATGATTTGTACCGCAACTATCTGTAAATAATTCGCGTGCGATTGTTCTAAAATTTTCCTTTATACAAAACTTGTCACAAACTTGTACAACAAATAAATAATATATGCATAGTAAAATTGTTCCCGTCCGCGCCTCGGCACAAAGTTGGTCACCGCGAGCCCGACGCGGCGATACTTTGTCGGCGCATCAAACGCACCACGCACCGAGCGCCACCACAGTACCACGCCGCCACACCGACACACTGCGTCGCGCTCCGATACCAGAACGCCCCATTTCATATTTACGACGAATTCGTTTCTACCGAACTGTTTACAGACACTAATATAATTTACACAGTATTGTGCAATTGTGTACATATGTGACTTGTGTACACGTGTCTACGGAGACACATTACATATTGTGTACGTATGGTACTTTGCAATGGCTTTGGTAAATAGCTTGGTTATTAGTTTAATTTTTATAAAAATTAAACAGAAAACGTACCTGTGCAATTGTTCTGAAATACAAAAATAAAATTGTTTTTTTTTTTTTTATCTTTTTTAGTTTTATCTGTAGGTTGCAGTTACAAAAAAATAAAAAATAAATGTTTAATAAAGAAAGTTATAGGCTATATAAGATCACTACAACGCTGAAAACAAGCTACTCGCTTTTATGATTCATGGTAAAAAGGTACGGGATTTAAAGAATTGCCTACGCAATTATTATTTTGAACCACCAAGAGATTATATATAAATCACCTAAGAATCGTAAAATTTATCATAAAATATTTTGAGATGTAATTAAATGTTTATAAATAATTTATGGTTCCTCGAAAAATTTTAACTTATAGAGGAAATCTATTTACAAGCCAGAGACCAATAAACAACTTCGTACCACAGATAATAAATCTACAACAAACAAATATTTATTACCTGTAACCGCTAATTTAATTTTAGATAAACTAACGCGCGCAGACTAAATGTATATATTTTAAAATATTAAAAGATAATCTATTCATCATAGAGAGCGGGTGGTCTGAGCGTCCCGCTGAGATATACACATGCCGAACTCTGCCGCCAAGATATATCGAAATTATTGTCAACTAGCTGCTGCCTGCGACTGTGCTCGGGAAATTCGATACAATACTATACGAATCCCATAACAATTTTATAAGGCTTCGTTTAGGTAATTCGATACTATGCTATTTAAATTGTATAAGGATTGTACAATTCTAAGAATGTAAATTTAAAGTTTGTACAAAAAAAATATTTCATCATCATCACCATCATAAAAAATATTATTCGGTATATAAATAAAAATAACTCGCCGAAGCATACGTATCTACAACATTCAAATGACTGCCCTGAATTGGATATTATATTTGTGTTTGTTATGATTACATAAAAGAAAATTTTAAAAATCAATATTTTCAGAAAAAAAAAATACTTTTAATATTTTAAATTCTAATATTATCTTAATTTATATAATGAAAAGCTAAAATTGCTACTTGAATGAAAAATAAATAAATTTTTCTCTTGAGTCTTGAGTGTTTTGATTAGCCCGCTGGCGCAGTTTGTAGTGACCCTGCTTTCTCCGAGGGTTGTGGGTTCGATTCCCACACCCTGAGTCTTGGTGTAATATAAATGTTTATTTATATATGTTTTATTCATAAGTATGTTTATCTAAAAAAATATGTAGCAGTCGGCTGTTACCTATAACACAAGCATTAAGTTGCTTACTTTAGAAACAGACAACCATGTGCATATTGTGTAGACATTTATTTATCGTTTATTTATAGTCCTTCCGAATCCTTCGGACTCCTCTGACTCCTACTACCTATGACTTTTATAACAATACATAAGCACTACGTAAATTATGTCGATACTTTTCTCTACGAAAAACGTATTTATTTTCTTAACGTACATTATTCCAGGATAAAAAGACTGTTGTTATTCTAGACCAGTGTTTCCCAAAGTGGGCGATAACGCCCCCTTGTAAGAGAGGTAAGAGACCTAGAAAAAAAAATGGTGGCTTTTTGTAGAGGCTTGGGGGGCAATTTTTCATTTAATCTATAAGGACTCTCGACTACAACTTGTGAACATTAACTAATATTCATTAAAAGATTGCACAAAGGGGTAACTATAAAATAATTTATTGAGTGCACAGTAGACTGACTATATCTGTGCTTATCATATCATATCATGTTCATCCAGATCTGTTTAGCTGTGGTTAAGTAACAAACAAACATTAAAACTTTCACATTCGTAATAATTACGTCATCTATATTAAAATATCAGTTGACACAAATATATTACTTAGAAAAATTACCTATATGTTAGACGTAGTAATGACATTATTCATTCAAATGTTTCAAATATCTTCATAATTATGTATTTCAATTAGAATGAACTATTGCTGTATTAACAATAAATGAATTTTTAAATAATTGTTTCGGTAAATACTTCGATATTCATAAAAAATAATCTTTATAAATCAATATGATATTCAAATTAAATATTAAAGGTTTTCGTTAAATTAATTATTAATTAGTTACAAGTATTGACCATTGGAAAAAATTAAAAAGTCAAAATCAAGTTTTGACTACAATGCGGTCGCCATCGTGGATTGACGAAGCAAATTGAATCGTGGTCCTTTCGAAATTTGAAAAAAGTAAAGGAACGTTGGCGCCAAGGCGCTCACGATGTTCTTTATTTGAATGTCTGGTAGCATTCTTAGCCTTTTTCTTTTTAAATGTTTTAGATATGTTAAGAAATACCTGAAAAAGATTTAACAAATCTTATAAATATTTTATGCTTTCATCGCATTATTTTTTTTTCTTTTGTCTTTTTAGACAAAACAGATTTAGATAAAATTGATCTATAGAAAATTGTACTGATTTTTTTTTATATATATTTGGTCTAAATTGGTAACCTATTCAGCCATCCAGTTTATTTTTATTACTCAAACAAAAAAAGTCAAATAAATTGGGATTTAAACTTGAAAGGAACAGCATTAATCACATACAAGTACCTACACATTTTTTTTTTTTATAATGTCGTCCATTATAAGAAAAAAGGTTTTATCTGACGTTAACTGGCTGTATAATTGTAATCCACGCCACTTAATGCGTTTCAAGAGTTTTAAATACTTTACGAATCTGTCACAGAATGCAGAATTATTGAAACGGAATCGGAACGCAACCGTTTTGTATGAGTTCTTTCTACTCCTAGAATTGGATTTGTATAATCCTAGCAAAAAATTAAGCCCGACATTTGGACGGCGGCAATTTGTGCTAAACGCTCGCTTGAATGTTTGTTTATTCGGCTGTTAATAATTTGTACGGTTGTGACAAATGTTCTTTTAAATTATTTTATTCGTTTGGCTGTATTCTTAAGGTCCTTTGCGTTATCTCTAGCATAAAAAAGTGAGGATTACGTTACTTATATTTATTTATCATTTATCTAAGTATAAGATATACCTCAAAATCACTTCCCTGGTAACTTCATGGGTGTGATTGTATTGTAACTACACCAAGTCCTGTAATATAATCCTATATACTATAGCTTATCCATCTTTACTATTATCTACACATACAGCATAAAAATTGCGTCAATATTAAACTAAATATACTATCTACTATTGCGGACAGAAGTTTTAGGCTGTATTTTTTTCGTACAAAACGTTAAAAGGTTGACATTAAAAAAAACATATTTACATTACAGATTTCGCCTTTACATTTATAATAAAAATAGTAGGCAGATGTTTGACAAACTTGTATATAGGTAATGAATACAAGTATACAAATTAGTACAAAAAATAGTGTGGAAAGTTTACAACGGTTTGTAGAGCGTAATACTTGACAAATTGTACATTATTACCGAAATGGTTCGGCTAATAAAATATTGTAAAGCTCTATTCACACAGGCTTTATATTTCCTGTGTGTGTGTGTCTGTGTGTGTTTGTAGGTGTATAATATAAGGTTCTACTTTATATAACCTATTTGTGTTTGTCTGTGTGTGATTGTATGTATATAATGTTTGTTGTGTGCCTGTTTATAATACTCAAGGACGTTCTAGCTGCATTTTTGGTTTTTGTTGGTGTCCACACTGTATACCTTGCGTCTAGTGTGGATTAAGCTTTGACACTTCTCTTACACGTAGAAAGAGGCTTATGCCCAGCTGTGGGATGTTACATGCTGAATTAATAAACGTATCTATGCGTATTGTCTAAATGTGTAAAATATATCACGAGGGAACAGTGGAAGGGGACAATTAGGTCACATATTTTTTTAAATCGGGTTCATAACGAACAATAATTTTATATCAGTAATCTCTTCAAACAACGATTCTAAGTAGTAAAGCTTATATCGAAATACAGCTAAAAGCTTTCTACAAAAAATTTAACTGTCAAGTCCACATAAATATTTCAATACTTTTCGACTATTAATAAATACCTATACATATACAACAAGAAATAATACTATCACGTATTTATTTATTTTTGGTCGTAATAAAAACCAACTATAAAAATACTTAGTAAATACTAAATGCCAGTGACCAAACAAAGTAATTGTCATTTTTTTGCTCACAATCTAAACACGAATAGTACCGTGTAGACGCACCTTAACCGAACTACCGAGACGTCACTTGAATTCGTTTCGGCTCGTTGCCTCAGAATTGATTAAAAAAAAAAAACCAAAAAAAAGAATCAACTTCCCATAGATTAGTTTGTCATTTGTAAACTAGTTGTGGGTCTGAAAGACTTAATTATAATGAACTTACGACCACACATGTAAAGTTTATCTATGTGTTATCTATATGATACCTATAATTAATGTGTTTATATGTGTGTGTGGCGCTTCCTGATTTGCGTGTGTGGGATAAAGTTTCTATATGTTTTAATTATACTATGAATGGACTCAAAAAAATAAAAAACGCTCTTGCTAGCGACTTCTTTGCAATTATATATTTCACAGAGACAAAAAAAATATCAATCCAAATTTTAATATAATAATAATAATAATTTTAAGTAACTTACAACTATGTTAGTATACTTATATTAAAATTAGAAATAAACAATTTAACAATTTACTTGCCTTACCACTACGCCAACAAAATGCTGAAGCATAGGCTCAACAAACTTGGCACTGAACATTTTCAGAATTTCGTTAGAACTAAGTCGCATTTTGTTTATGTATACAACTAGGCGTTAATTTGCTTATATTTTCCATACCGTTTTCTCTATTCGTCGATAACAAATCGGAATGTACTATTTCATGTAGATATTATGGATCCACGATGTCCGAAATTGACTTTTTTTAGGTTTGGTTGAGTGAAATATTTTATTTAAATATATTTTTCCATTTACAAAATTTTGTGCATCGAAGTAAAAAAAAAAAAATTTAAATTATAATACACATTTCATACTTAACGACAGCTAGGAGGATTTTCTCCTGTGTCAGGGGTACGGAAACAAACTCAATAGATACAATTCAACGTTTTAAATCCTACTGTTGGGTGTAGGCCTCTTTCTCCATGTAGTGGAGTCTATATGGCCTATACACATGCACTATTATATGTAAACAAATTTAAAACTACTATACTACTATTACTAAATTCTCATCTTTAAGTAATAAATCGTTACATTCAAACCTAAACCTAAGACGTTAAATACAGTACTACTATCATACACGGCAGTAGATCTTTGTTTCATGTACTACCCACGTGTCGCTAAGAACGGTCCTACTTATTTGGGTTAACTGATGCGAATACGGCTGAGGGCTGTCTTTCTTTCGTATAGAGTATCATAGACAGTTTTTGGAGTAAAACATCTTTACGCACGCTTGACTTGGGGAGTAAGCTGGTGAATGCACGATGAGAGCGTTACGAAAAGTGTGATCGGGCGAGCCGAACGGAAGTTAAGAGAGAGATATAAGTAAGATGGAGCTAAGGAAGTTTTACTTCAGTCGTGTTGTCTAAAGCACACTCATTTTTTTTTATGTCTAAATATTTTTAACATACTCGTACATACATCATACACACATGGTAGTTTGGCCCTAAGGTAGGCAATTTAATTACTTGACTAGACACAAATGTGTGTTAAAATATACTATATAATACGAATCGTCAATCTAGCGATTATCAGCGTTAAGGAGTCTTCCAGCGGTTGTAAGTAACCAGAAGTTACTTTTTATTTCACGAGATATACGCATAAATACATGCATCGTAGGTACCTAATGAGCGTTTGCTTTGGCTACTTAAATATTTCAAAATTGATTATTATTATTAATTAACATTCTCTAGCTCCAGATAGTCTGTGTTGTAGTTAGTCGTGACGTCACAATACCGAAAGAGGCACACACGCTAAGACCGTCTTTAGCACGCTCTCTTGACCCGCGAAAGAGAAATTGTTCGTAAAATAACCGTGTAATGTCGCTCCGCGTCGGTCCGGCGTTCTACTATTTTTAGCTACATTGTCGGAAGACTTGAGAAAGATTCATTACTGCAAATATGTATAAAATGAAAAAAAAAAAAACATTCATTTCGCCATGAAGTGAGTATACACGCTTAAAGAACGTTAAAAAAAAACTACAGTCAAAAAAAATTCATTGTAGGAAAATAAACTGAACATTTAAATATTGCTACATTTTAACATGTACTTAGACTAGCCCTTAGCTCCGGAGGTTGTGAGTTCGATTTCCACCCCGAGTCAGGGTGTAATATATATATATATATATATATATATATATATATATATATGTATATCTATATATAGATGTACTATTTATATTAATGTTTATCGAAAAAAAAAAAATTAGCTATACCAGTCGGCTGTTACCTATAACACACGCATTAAGTTGCTTACTTTATGAACAGATGACTATGCGTGTATGATGTGATATTTATTATTATTATTTACCATGCACATTATCACTACCTACTAGGTAAAGTGTCTTATGATAATTTTAAGTGTACTATCTCCTACTTACCACTTTTCTACTAGCAAATTCTCTATTATATAATTGACTGGAAGAAGCTATGAAGTGATAAGACCGCCACATGTACCTACTTTGTTCATAAATATTTTATTTATGTTGTGTAGAATAAAGTGTTAAACAATTACAATTCATAATATATTGCACATAAAGCTTACTATAACTAAGAGAGCCTACACAAAGAAGACGAGAACAAGAAGATATTCATATGAAAATATCATTAAAAAGAAAATAATATTGAAAGATAAATTTCGAGGTTAATTTAATAATCATTGCTGGACCAAATTATCTTCACACAAAGTTTTATAAATATCTTCAGCAATTTTATAATGATAGTAAAACAACACTTAATACTACATTTATAATTAAGCATTAAACATAAAAATATGTAACAACAATAAGTAATTTAAGATATAAGTTATAATGACCTTACAGATTATTCCTTTCAATATTAGTGAGTGTCGTCTTAAAGTTCGAGATGAAATCGAAACGATTTATATTGTGGGGTGGGGGAAGGGGGTGAGTTCGGGAACTGGGAGGGCTGTACAGTGAAGGTGAAGAGATAAAGCAATTTCTCTTAACTGACGGTAGTTAAGGATGCGGGAAAAACATGATTAGTTGGTAATAAAATGGACTTTTATTAAAATTAAAAATATGGTATCTTGATTATATTACTGCCAATAATATAGCATACAGTTTAAGGTTACTGCCACAACTAATAGTCCTGGCAGTATAGAAGTAAAGATAATCCGTTGGTAAATAAAATAAATAAATAAATATTTCATATTCGATACGGTCCCTAGTAGGATTCTGCCGTCACGATACGCCCAGAACATGATAAATATCTGTATGACCTATGATAATGGAATTCTAAGAATAATTTAAATTTACTTTCGGGGCTTATTAAACTTCCCATAAAAATGGTATTTTTCAATTATGAATATTACTATTTGAAGATCCAATTAATCGGTTTTTGTTTTTTTTTAATGTAATTTTTTTAATAAGTCTATAATTTCATAATACTGTATATATTGAAAAATAATAGTTAAATAGTTTCATAAATTCATTTGAAACAGAAGAAAATAAATATTTGATGTTGATTGATATAGCTTCCTTTACGCTTCAGCCTGTAATATCCCACTGCTGAACATATGCCTTTTTCCTTGTAGGAGAAGAATCAGAAATAAAGCGCTTCCTTGCAGTAATGTTAATCACGAACGATGAAATTAATTTATACAAGTTACTGCTTAGATAACTAATGTTAAAAAGGAATAGGTTTCCTAAAGTCGCAGTCATTTAATTATTTCAAAATATTTTTTTTTTTACTTATTACATAGCTGTAAATAAATTACTAAGAAGAAGCGTTTTCCGTACAAACACAGCGATAATCAAAGTTTACTGCACGACAGCACGAGAGAAAGGTAGGTGGCCTCTCTGCCACCACTTTCAGTTTACATAAACACCTTTATAGTATCAATATAACTGTCTTAGTTGAACTACACTAAAACATCTTTTACGTGTTTATCATTTATGTACACTTTGTCGAAAGCAAAATGACAGATCTTTTGAGATAATGTTGTGTTTAATTTAAATTCAAATATATATAGATATACAAATACTTCTTCAAAAGAAATTTATGCCTTATATATATATGCATATATATAATTTCTTAAAATTAAAATTATTCTAAAGCACTTGCAAAACAAACAATTAGTCTAAATTTCGAATAGACATTCGATTCACATATCTTATAGGTCCTTTATTCATGGAAAGTTCAATGTTTTTAACATACAGTGGAAATAGTATACTTAAATATTTAATCGTGCTAATCATTAGAATTATAAGTATCTTTTTTGTATTTAAAATTAAATTTCTAAGGTTAAACTTTAATCTGTTCTGGAAAAGTCACCAAATATATCAGATAGTCTGACGAATATCAATACTTTTAGTAACGTTAAACTAATCATATAAATATGTTATACCTATAACTCGAACGGTAAAATACATATCAAAGAAGTAACACTAATATAAAGGGTCATCTACCTAGATCAGTAGTTCTGAACAAGTGGTAGGCGGACCACTGGAGGTCCTTGGAAACACCTTAAGTGTTACGCGGAAGTGGGACGTGGAGTGAGTGAGTCTCATTAGGTTCATTTCGTCAGTTATTTTATTTTCTTTCTTTTTAATTGTTATGTTCGATATCAAAGATCAAATATCGCCGGTTAACTATCTCCACGTACGAAATTCTTAAAATGATATCATCAACTAAATATCTAATTACTCCGTCACGGCAATTAATCCACGTATCAAATCTATGAATAATATTTAAACGTGAGGTTATTTCAATGTACCTTTTAATTTCATTTATATGGTACGGCGCTTTTTAAAAAACTTTTTAGAGATCATGCGAAAATTTAATAATAGAATTATTATATTTGAGTTATGTGAACTTGTAAAAAATGTAAATAAGGAAGTTTTATTAATGATATATATTTATGATACGCATTCGTATAATAAAAACATTTAAAACAAAAAAATTATAATACAATTCTAAAAAAATAATACAAGATAATAATAAATTATAAGTATATAACTTTTTGTTAAAAAGTAAACCTTTCATAAAACTATACACTTAAAAGTAAAAGAATATAGGTATAACGTAACAAAAAAAGATATCTGAGGAAGTACTGCTCATTCAAAACAAAATTACAATAAAACGAACACTCACATACAATAATACACCCACACATACAATTATAAAGCAAATCAATAAGCAATCCCGGTTTCCCTCGCCGGTCTCAATGGCGACCAGCGTTATCACTTAACTTTTCAATGTCATTATCATCTCGCCCCGAAAACCCTCCCTGCGATGGACGCTCGAGAAACTTTTTAAGTCTTACCGCTTATCAAGGTCGATTCCTCATTCGACTTTATTTTAACATATCTTATTTTATTTTCTTTAATAATTATTGTTTTATTGTTGTATGTAAATTTATATGTCAGTCTTAATTATCAAAATAGGGTAATCCTGGTGGATCAATACCAAAGCAGAGCACTGGTCCTGGCGGTAATACACTCACTTAAGATACATCAGTTAAGATTAACGCGTATCATAACAATTTATTGAAAGTAAAAAGGCTTTTGCTAATTATAAAACTTAATAAAAACAGCTCACGTGTATGTACTAGTAAGTATACATGCCACATACTTAAGTACTTTAAAGTAACACACTTTCTTCGGGATATATTCGTTAAGGATAGTCGAATATAAAAATAAAATATTGTCAATAATAAATAATTATCATTTGTTATCCACTTAATCCGGTCGAGTAGGGATAAGTCCACATTTATCTACAACAGTTAAGCTGTTAGCCGCCCCTTTTAATTACTCGCTTCCTTAAGGAGTTAATGTTTCGGTTACTGAGTTGCCCTGCTTTGGAGTCTTTGTTGCGAAACATTATGCCAGAAACTTTTTTTATTGTGGCAAGATTGATTCAGCTTATTTTAACTTTGTTAAATCAACATTAGAGTTTAAATAAATTACAATAGAAATAGGTTAAAAATTGACCATGAGTGAAATTTTACATGGAAGTTAATCTTATAAAATCTATAACTTTTTAAATTATTCATATTTACTTGAAGTAAGTGAATAATTGTTTTATCTTAATCCAGATATAAAAATTGTATGTGTGAGTTTTTGTTAACTTCAAAATGTATAACACGTATCTCTCGATTATTGATATTGATATAAGTATTATAATTAAGGATTCGAAAAGGGGTCGGAAAAAAATCACGAAATATTTCTATTTTACCGCGCGATGTATAAACCGAAAAAAAAAATACGCTATAAAAATAAAAATAGCTATCTAAATATATAGTTAATATAGATATCAGTTTCAAGATCTAATCCACCCGTCTTCATTGAATGCTGTTGTGATTACAGAAAATAATCGTTCCTACTACGTCATCTTTAGACCATAAAACAGTATTAGATACGGGAAGGCCGATGGTAGCCAAGAAAACCTGTTTTACGATCGCAAATATATCTATCGTTCTAATACTGCTATCTTCACTTATATACTGCTGACGGTTATTATCCTTCCAGAAAATCGGGATTGGTATTCAACAGGGAGATATTACTGGTAATTTTACCAGCTGAATCAAGAACAAATATTTAAAATATTTTTCTTTCGCTTCATATTGAAGTAATAAACTAAATCTATAATGAACGTTCGTTTAGATCTGACTTCAATTTACTTCTAAAAACTCCTTCTCATCCACCGTCTATTTTAATTCCTTCACTGTCAAAGCTCTCCCCGCCTCTGGGATTCCCTTTCGCTTCCAATCAGATGTGCTCCAACTCCAGCTTAAGACCCATACAATCCAGCTCCAAACTAGATAATTGCCGCACTTTAAATAAATACCTATTATATGTGTATGTATACCTATATCAATTTTACGTTTATATTTATCTATTTATTTATATGTATATATGTGTGTATCTGTATGATTATATATTGTATTTATAAGTATACTAGCTGACCTCGCAAACGTTTTGCCATCTATGTTATTAACCCCCTTAATCCTCCCCCTTGTAACTTTGGGGTATGAACAATAGACTTTCCAGTTTTACAATACATTATTAGACCACAATAATTCATTGAATACTTAAAACTGGAAAGTGAACCCTTACATATCTTCTAATATATAAAATTCTCGTGTCATGGTGTTAAACATTGAACTCCTCCGAAACGGCTCGACCGATTTTAATAAAATTTTGTGGGCATATCGGGTAGGTCTGCGAATCGGCCAACATCTATTTTTCATACCCCTAAGTTATAGGGGAGGGGGGGGGGATTTAGCGGGTTAATAACATATATGGCAAAGAAACGTTTGAGGGGTCAAACTTCAGTCGCATGTCGGAGGTAACATGTTTTTTTTTATTTTGTCTGAGCAAGGCATTGTCAGAAGAGAATTCCTGTTACAAAAAAAAAAAATACATACCATTGGAAATCCATACATATTTGCTTTACAAACTATGCTACATAACAAATTGAAATAATGGGTACAATTTTATATGTAAGTACACATTAATAGACAAATAATAGACAAAGAGTTACGATACGCAGATATGAGTTGAAGAGGTGCCTCGTGCACAGACGTGTTGGGAGGCGCTCGCTGACCCGTGGCGCCTTCGGACTGTTACGGCAGAAACACTCTGAATTCACTGCGAACATTATAGAGTTGGTATTATTGTATTAAATATTTAACATTCTATTTCTGAATTTTACTTCATTACTTGGGTCACATTAATTATAATTAATTTATTACAAACTTATATAATTTTGATTTTCAAAATGACGAATCAAAAGTGCTTTATATTGAAGCCTTTTTGTATTCTATTTTTATTTTATTTTAATTTGTAACACAGTACACATTATAGGTTATATTTATTTTGGGAAATTTTTGCCTTAGATAACTTTATATTATGTACAGTAGGTTTAGTATACCTAGACTACGGTACTATGTAAAAATTAACTGACAAATTTAAAGATAGAATTTGACTAAAAAAAAGGTTAATTGTAATTATTATTATAGGTATTTTAATATAAAATATTAAATATATAAATTACTCTATAATTTAAATAAATAATACTAACGATTATTTTGTTAGAAAGATCCTAACTTTAAAATGGGAACACTTTTAATTTTTGTAATTTTAATAACCAAAATATGCTATTGCTAATAATAATATTAGCTAGAACAACGCTCCGCAGATGTTTTGTTTTAGCACAGACAGCCGAAAGGATCGCGAGTCGCTCGCGTCCCGCCACTTTCATTTCATATTTCATTTTATATTTTTATTTGTCCGATGTATTTTTATACGTATAACGTTGACTAGACACGGGCTTTTTATGGAGGTCGAAGTATCAGCGTTTTCTGATGTTATGGGAATCGTCATGTGGATGAAGATAATACTAAAGTATCTTATTTACTTGAGTGTATGTGCGTGTAGATATTATGTGAACACTTTATGTATTTCGTACGTAACTATGTTTGTAATTCTCTTTATTAATAATATATCTAATTCTGATTTAGTCATTATATCTTCATGACTATAAAATGTTGTACCTACCTATGCTGAACTGAATTAGCTCGAAAATGATATACTACTAAAGGCAGAGGCCTTTGTATAAGAGTAGATCACTTTTCCCTACTGTGGATTAGCGGATACCGTAACAAGAGAATATTCATCTTTATTTGAATTGTTTTACGGCGACATCTAGGACTGGCGCGCTGTTGGAAATACAGTTAAGAAGTCCACAAAGACAAACAACACATAATATATTTGTATAGAAATCGTCGTCTACAACCATCAATACTAATGGAAATTTATACTATACTACTTATAATTTTCTCCGTTTCTAACTCCTTTACTTTATACAGCCTTATAACTTACCTAAACATTATTTGAATCCGAAACGTAAATCCTGCAGTTAACGGTGTTATATAAACATACTCCTTGACCTTCGCTGTGGGTGCCATAGTAAATCATCTATTATCTTATGAAAGCATAGTCTGAATCAACTACTAGCTCTACCATTCAAGGTTTCAATTTCCATTAACACATAATCTTGGTATAGTAGATATGTAATATTTAATTTAGTCACGTTTGCAACTTAGAAAATCGCGTTTGTCTTAACATTTCATACCGAATTAAATAAAAATAAATTTAACTGTTCATACTTCTAAGGATTTTTGAAATAGAAATGAGCGAATTTTATTCCGTTATGTGTGGGTAGAGTTTCTAAAGCCCTCCTGCATTAGGTGAATATTTTGTAGACGAGCACTTTTACTAAATTTTAAGCGTCTAGCTCCAAATTAATCACTGAGACATTAAGCCTGTCAACCAGTACAAGTTTTTGTAAAAGTATAGGTTGTCATTACAATTTATTTACAAGTAGCCTGGCGAACTATGTGTCGCGATATTTCGTGGACATATCGATTATTAATGAAGCATCTTTAACACAAAATAATAATTACCAACTTAGTGCAGTCGTTCGGAATCGTTTCGGCAACTCATTTATATATATAAAGTTTAAATTATATTTTTCATTTGTTTATTAATTTTTACATTCGTATAAATTCGTTTTTTCCATATCATTTAACTGTAGGCACCTACTGTACTCGTACACTTTTAGCCAGCTTAAGAATTACAAGATAATCTAAGCAAAAGATTTCTTATATACCCATAGTGAGTATAGAAAACGGAATAGAAAATGTACCTCAACAATAAGTTAGACGTGTGTGTGTGGGCCACGTTCGTGCTACGAAGTAATGTGTTGTCACATTCTTCAATGTCTCGCGCAGGGCGTAAGGGCACTCATGTACAGAACTCATTAATATTTTCCTGTTTTCTCTAATAAGTCACTATATTTTTCGTTCTGATTTTGAAATAAAAATTTCTAGAATATTTTATTGCCAGTATGTAGTCTATTGCACGGATATTTCTGTAAAAGTAAAAGAAAAAAAATTAGTAAGATTTTTTTATTTATTGTGTGGTTAATTAATGAATTGGTAAAAGCTTCAAATTTACCTACTATAATTAATTTACTAAAGAATATTATGAACTTTATTAAATGACCAATAAAGGTACTTTTTTTACTTAAATAGATTGATTTAGTCTATAACATCTTAATGCTGGCATAAGCCTTTTTATCCTTTGTACTTGAATAGAGAAATATTTAATTTTTACTTTTTTATTTTGTACCTTTAAATATGAGTAGGTACATTAGAGATACAAAACTAGTATCACTACGGAGCTCAAAACTTTCCTATTAAGGTGAAGTACTAAATTCAAAGCTACCACACTCGTTATCTGCAGATTGTCGATGGCCGTCCCAGTATTTCTCTAGAGACATTCAACTTATCTTACTTTCTTACACCGCCTAGTTTAAGTTGAATTCTTAAAAAAAAAACTAAAAGGCTCGTAATACTCGGCTACACTGAAAATACAAATCTGTCCGCTCGATCTCGTTGGTTCTATCATAATTTGTGACAAAACTGAAAGCTTAGTTATCAGTCCACATAATGTATTAAAGATTAGTTAAGTCGTTTTTTTTTTTTTTTTTGTTGCACAATTATAAACAATGTTACAAAACAATTACAAACACTATCTGCACTTCAGATTATAACAGTTCTAATATAATGTTGACTTGTATTTTTTTTGGAATATCTTAAGCAGTTTCGGGCAAAATCTTGGTAAATATTGTTACATATTAAGGAAAAATATGCGAAAAGGTACTCAAAATACTTCTAAAAACTGATGATATACTTTAATTTCTAATTTCGGTCCAATTTATAAAAGACCGTTCTTGTAAGAGAACACATTTTATCTTTTCTTCTTCAATTGAAATTTTCGTGATACATATTTATTTTATTATCAGATTTATTACGTTTTAGTTAAAACGATTACATATGTATGAAGGAAATAAATACCTAAGGGTAATGTGATTATAAAACAAACGTAGGTAATAAGACTCAGTAATAATACATTTTTAATTTTTGTAAAAAAAATTAAGGTCAACCCAATCCTAACAGATAATTGATATTTATTATATTACATATAAAATGTAACAGAAAAAAAACAAATTTACAAATCCTCAAAGAATAGTTTACAAATAATCGTCCAAAATGTGGATAGTGATAAAAACGTAAGATAGATCCGATGCTAAAGTATGTGGTCTATATCGAAATTTCCAATATCCACGGCGGTGTGGGGGGTCGGCATGGGTGGGGGAGAGTAGGGGGGTTAGATGGGGGGTGTCGGAGCTAGAGGCGATGTTCGCGGCGCCTGCAGCCAGCGCCCGAGATAAGCGACGACCGACGCCCGTCCTATGAAATTATAGCACCCTCCTGGCCTGGCTCGCGGTCAGGTCACTGGTTGGACTTCTTATTTTTTTGCTGGAATAATATATATTAATTAAAATAAGGGATACTACTAGTAATTAAGTAATGAGACAGTATATAGGTACATTATGAAATGATGGCTCAAAGATTTTGTAGATTGGTGCCTATCTTTTAGTTGTTAAAAGTACCTATTTAAGTTACAAATTAAAGTTTAAAAATTAGTTAATTATATAGTTTTCTTCATACCATAATAGTTTATTACCTACCTTCCATATAGTACCTACCTATTCAAATCAATGTTTATAAATAATAAGAAAAATTATTTTATAAGCAATTTGTTATGTAGTTTCTCAATGTTCACGAAATCGTAACGAGATAGAAAAGCTATATATACATTTTAAAAGAAAATCAAAATAAATATTTAAACACAGCACGTAACCACACCGTGTGCCTCAAGAGGGTGTTCGGGTCTCTCCTCCGGGCCATTTGTCAGTGACAGGCCGTCACAGAGGGTGAGTCTCCCCACATTCCTCCGCACGTTTGTGGTTTGTACCCGATTGTACACTAGCGACTGAACTCGTGGACATACAAACACCGTTTATATTTGAATTCAAACGTTCCATATTCAAAAATTTACGAATGCAAAAAAGAGACTGAAAATTAAACCGAACTTTTTTTAAAATTGAGATGTTGTTTAATTTTCTGTTCGGCTGTACTTGTGTGGGCTATTGCACACACACAAATGTGTGGGTCCTTTATAAAGGCAACATACGATGTTACGTACACGACTATCCCTTGCACGCTAAGAAATTCGTTTCTATATAAAATGTCCGCGTCCATAGTCATTTATTAGTAAATAATATAATTTTTAGACAATTTTGTTTAAAAATATCGAATAAGTTAGGCTTTAAATTAGTAAATCCTACCTACCTACTCAAAAAATAATTAAAAAGAGAAAAGAACAAAAACGAATTAGCAGCTGAAATCTTTTTCCTCAAGGTAATAAAAGAACCAAATGAACAAAAAACAAACCGTTTCCATATTCAAATCTTAGAGCATTTTAAGTGTTCAAGTAATTTCGGACGAAAGGTTATTTTCACTATTTTAATTGTGCGATTCAATCAAAATGTTATTTAACAATGTACCTACTTAAAAATTAAAACCGTACAATGTACTTAAGAATTAAAATTGTGTACTGTACTGACATGAAACTGTACTGTGTGTAACTGTATTGTTTCTAAAATTAACAAAATAAAAAGTTATGAGACTGTGATTTAGTTTATCTTTTGAAATTTTTATTATTTTAGATAGGTACTAGCTGTGCGACGTGTCCGTGACTTCGTCCGCGTGGAATTTAACGAAAAGGTTATTTTTCAGTTCGCAGAATTATAAAATAAATAGACTTGTAAAATAAAAGTAGCCTTAGTTACTCCTTGTTACATCAGCTATCTGCCAGTGAAAGTCCCGTCAAAATCGGTCCAGCAGTTTCGGAAATTAGCTGCAACAAACAGAAAGACAGACAAAAATTGTAACAAATGTTATTTTGATATCGTGTATACATCCATCTGCATTTAGTAAAAAGCGGTTATTTTAATATTAAAAACGGACACTACGATTTTATTTATTTATATTGATTTGAATTTATTTAGTTGTTTCTGTACCTCGACTAACAAACAAATGTTGTTTCAAATTAATATTAAATATCTAACACTAGCTGGTTCAAGCCAATCAAAGTGACCATTTTAATTGGGTAGGTATATAATTTTGTTAGATAATACTTTAAATTCTGAGTAAAATAAATGAAACAATTATTTTATATTAAGCAAAAGCGTACCTATATGTCTACTTTTTGTGTCTAAATAAGAAAATTTCAATAAATATAATTAATATTTTAAAGAAGAAAATTTAATTGATCGTACGATTAGGTATGATTGTCTAGGTTTAGGTAGCCCCCTCCCCCCTCTATATAGCCACCCCCTCTCTTCCCGTGGGTGTCATAAGAGGCGACTAAGGGATAACACAGTCCCGCTACCACCTTGGAACTTAAAAAGCCGACCGGTGGCGGGATAACCATCCAACTGCTGGCTTTGAAATGTACATGCCGAAGACGGACAGCAGCGTCTTCGGTGCGACAAAGCCAGCCCTGCGGTCACCAACCCGCCTGCCCAGCGTGGTGACTATGGGCAAAACACATGAGTTCACGTTGTTTTTGGCGTGAACCTGTGTAGGCCTATATCCAGCAGTGGACTGTATAGGCTGTAATGTAATGAGGTAGGCAAAGGTACACCGAAAAAAACTTAAAAAGTCCTTACCTACAGCATGAAAATGTATAAAATAGAAATGTACAGGAGACCGCCACATTGTTAAATCAGCAGTGTCTTCCAGGTAGAGGATCAAGGTAGAGGTAGAAGACAAGACGTTTATCTTATTAGTTATAAAAAAAAAAATACTGTACCTACTTCGTGCGCACTGCGGTTAAATACACGTTTGTACTATGATATCAGTCTTGCGTTTATTTATTATTGCGCCATCGCACTCAGCTTCCGTAAAGTTTACGATATCCTCTTTTATGTGTTACCGAGTGGCGTTGTATTTTAAAAGATCCCGGTGTAAGGTTTGAGGCAATCTTTTAAAAGAAATACTGCGGTCTTTTGTTTGTATGGATATTATTTTATAATTATTTATATTGTATCATAATTATGTTACCTAGTTATGTATATATATTTTCTTATATATGTTGTATAATTGTAATAATAATTGAATATACACAGCTATAGGTGTAAAACTTGATAGAAACAAGGCAATGCATAGAAAGGTTTAATAACAAATAGGTAGGACCATGATAATTTTTTTTATGAAAACATTAACCTTTGTTCCTATCGCTAAATTATCATAATACATTACAAAATATAGTAAATTCACTCAATTCGCAATATAAATGAACATTCACATACTTATATATGTGTATACGAAGACATATTGACCCCACAGGTAAAGCTCTTACGCAGACAAAACAAGGCATTCTAATTTGACTCCCATCCGAGTAGCCGCAGTATAATGTCCAGTAAGGCGATTACACCCCCTGAATTGATCCCCCGGCCGCCCTACGTCCTGACTTACGGCAGGGATCTGCAGGAATTTAAGGGAATGCTCGCAGTATGTATATCTTATGAACGATGGGTTTACGTTTGGGAATTGCTACAAACTTTCTTTAGGATTTAGATAACTTATTTTCTGCTGTTTTTTTATAAGTGATAACTTTTGAGATAAATACTTTACAATAAATAGTATTTTAAATTACTATTTGGAAGATACTTAGGTACTAGGTATTATGAAGAAAAAATATTATTATTAAATCTTTGTGTAAGTTATTGTGGCGTACAAAATATAAACAAGTAATTTAGTAATCTATATATAAAAATGGATGTTTGTCTGTATGTCCTTTATAGAATCATAAACTACGCATTTGATAATGGAATTCGGAGTTAGGTCGACCAAAAAAAAAGCCTAGCAACGCGCGCAGGATACAACTAGTCTAATATATAAAATTCTTGTGTCACAATCTTAGTTAACACATTTTTCCGAAACGGCTGGACTGATTGTGCGCATATCAGGTAGGTCTGAGAATCGGCCAACATCTATTCTTCATACCCGAATGGGGGGGGGGGGGGGGTGTTAAGGCAGTTAATAACATAGGTATAGGTATGGCAAACGTCATTCGCGGAGACAGCTAGTAATATTATAATAACTACCATTTCTGTTCGTTAAGTTAAATGTCAAGTTTGTGACATTATTTAAAACGCTTGGTATCGCAAGATGGCGGCGCCCACAGGCGTTCGTTGCACAGACACTAAACGGCTGTAGGTGACTTTTAAGTCTAGATTAGACTACACGTGAAGTGAAATAAGATTAAAGTAGTCCTTGTGATGTAATTAGAAATTTTAATGTTGTTTTTACAAAGGAGGCTTAAGAGTCTTTCTATTGATATTAACTAATGAGTACAAATATAGGTGCCAATATGAGAACACGTATTACAAAAGTTAGGTAGGTATTTGGAATTACTCCATATTTTTTTCATCTTGATTTTAATAAATATCTTTGACACAAACACACGTTTATGTGTTCTTAAGGTAAGCAATTTAATGATTATGAAATTGATTCCTTGTTCCTATCTTCTGTAGATGGTAGAGGATAATTTTTTTTATCTTATAGAGTCAGGACTAAGTAGGTATAGAAACTCCGATGAAGTTGGACGTCGCAAAAGATATCTTACTTAAGTTTGAGCAAGATTTGATTTGAGGAAGTTTTCATGTTATTCTAGGTTTGGTTTTGTTTCGCGGCTTTCGAATATCAATAATCACTTCAGCCTATCGCAGTCCACTGCTGGACATAGGCCTCCACAAGTTCGTGCCAAAAATGGCGTAAACTAGTGTGTTTTGCCCAAACCTAGGCACGCTGGGCCCGCAAGCCTGACTTTGTCGCGCTGAAGACGTTGCTGCCCGTCTTCGGCTGTGTATTTCAAAGCCAGCAGTTGAATGGTTATCCCGCCATTGGTCGGCTTTTTAAGTTCCAAGGTGGTAGTGGAACTGTGCTATCCCTTAGTCGCCTCTTACAACACCCACGGGCAGAGAGGGGGAGGCTATATTCTTTACTGCCGTAACCATACAGCTTATCAATAATATATCAACTGATCTCAACATCTTTTAAGATATTTATATCTAAGATATGAGATACCTAGAAGTTTCTATAATATCTCTACAATATCTATGGGTGATAAGATTATTTTAATGATCTTTCTTAGTTTAATTAAGTTACTAAGACATTCAATGCGACTCGTTATTAAAACTAAGTAGGTACATATTACCTATTTGTGAATAATGTTATTTTTGTGAAATTTGTACCTAAAATATTTGACTGCAAAAAAAAACGTAATGAGCATTTTAAATTTACACCAAAAAAACCACCAGTTAAAATATGCATCAACCCTTAGAGCTACAAATGTTGTAAAACTCAGATATATAAAAAAAATATATATTTTAAGAATAATGTAATCCGCAAAGTCATGATTCATCTGAGTATAGAATATTCTGCCTTTCCTATTAAATACGTGTAGGACGGATGCACATGGATACAATACAGTATCTATTAATCAACACCTAGCCTGGTTATTGTTGGTCCACCAATCAGAGTCCAGGAATCCGACCCTTCACACCAGAGGCGAGAAATACGACACCTTTTAACGAAATTATCAAAAACGTCATAAAAGTAATATAATTCCAAAGCTATAATCAACCGTAACATTATCACAAAAAGTTGAAATCCGCTTGTCGAAATAAGGTGTGAAAACTGACGCCTATAACTGTATTGGTATTCTTTAGACTGGAAAAGATCAATCGACTTTATCACAAAGGAATACGAACTATTTTCGCTCAATTCGTGAATTGCATTGTGAACGATGTATTGGTCTAAATTGAGTCTTATTTTAAAGTGTTTGGGTCGGTTTTTAAATGGTTTTTATGGTGTTAAATTTAACACCTAGTTTCTGTTCTTTGTAAGCACAGTTACTATTGGCTGGTGTGGGATTAAGCTGGAATTATATTGTGATAGTTTGTCATAGCTGGATAGGATTGGTGTTCGAAATTCGAATATGGGTTTCGGATCAGTTTTGAATTACGAATGCAAACGTCGTGTCGTGATTTATTGATAAGGTTTTGTTTAAGGTTGGGCACAATGCAATTAGCAGATATTATCTAATAGAAATAGTTCTGTTTATGTACCTACGTACTGTGGCTTAGATACTGTTACTGTACATCGGAAAATATATATATCTCCTTTCTAAATCTGTTTATAATTTTTCTAACAAAACAAACACGTCGTATTATGCAAACCAACTTAGGTAGGTGCCTAATAAGTCCAACATTAGAAAATTGCCCATTTTTCTTAATTACTTTAAAGCCCCTGCTTAAACGCAACTGTCTTTACAATATGCGCCAAGTTTATTATAAATGTATAAATAACGACATTTATAGTGATTTAGATGCTTAGGCAGATAAACCTAACAATGATTATGCTTTATCTAATTGCGGAATGCCACGAAGAGTTCTAAATAAATAAGTACTCCGAGAAAACATACGTAAAACCACTGTGAGCTGAACCCCTATGTGACACTGAATTTTGCTTTACCAAGTCATTTTATTATTGGCCACTAATCTACCATTTTGTTTTTTGAATTATAATAAAGTTTTCTTAAGCTCTGCTCTGTTGTGTGGTTACGGCAGTAAAGAATATAGCCACCTCCTCTCTTCCTGTGGGTGTCGTAAGAGGCGACTAAGGGATAACACAGTTCTACTACCTCCTTGGAACTTAAAGAGCCGACTGATGGCTGGATAACCATACAACTGCTGGCTTTGAAATACACAGACCGAAAATAGGCAGCAGCGTCTTCGGTGCAACAGAGCCAGCCCTGCGGTCACCAAGCCGCCTGCCCAGCCTGGTGACTATGGGCAAAACATAAGTTCACGCCGTTATGTTTGGCGTGTTTATGTATGGAGGACTATGTCCAACAGTGGACTGTGATAGGCTGAAGTGATTGTTAAAAAAAACAAAACATTTTTTTTTTGTCTTCGGTAGGAACTCTTTTTACTGTTCGATTAACAAAACATCTCAAAAACAAATTGATCATGATTACAGATAAAGATTCGAATTTCGAACGTAACTTTTTAATTAGCTCCCTTTCTTTTCACCGACAGGGCTGTCGCACGCGCGAATGAACTTGTAACTTTTTTAATTTTTCTATCCAACCTCTTTCGTGTTCGATATCGTGTTACAATGTATTGGTTAGAAAACATGCCTGTGACATGGGATCTATGGCGGCTTTTTTTATTTTTAATTTTTTTGTTTTTTGTAATCGGCTTGACTTTTTACAGAAACTTCATTAGCTATCAGTTTCACTAGTCTTGTATACATATCTGTTTATATTGTAAGTGATCTCGTGAACAGATGATACGATTTGATGTTACCGCGTGTCGGTAACTCTTTGAAGGGGAATCAGGGTCGAGTTATGTTGACAGATTGGGTAAACAGGCCTAGAGAAATTGCTATTTTTAATTAAGATTATTTTCTTATGAATTATCTAACTATCTTAATATCACTCAGGTAGGTAGGTACTATGAGTTCTTTTTCATTTACTGTATCCACTTTTTTAACTAGGTACCTACCTATTTATGTATATTTATTTTAAATCAAAGACAAGTTTCTTTTTTGTAGTGTGGTATGATAAATTTTAATATCAAAAAAAAAAATAAGAAAGGAATGAAAGACGGTATACCTAATTACGAAGGTTACCTTCTTATTCTTTTAAGATAACGGTACCCTACCTAACAAAAAAAAACCTATTGTCACTTTGTCGGCCTATTCCACAATAGGTACCTACATTCTTTTATCACGCCTTATTGCATTACTTGTAAGACAATTAACCGGTAGCTTCCGTGGTTATAGACGCATAGATAATTATAAATTTAACGTGGTTTTTTGCTACAAGGTAAGTTAAGTACCTACCTATTGTATATTTGTAATGTCTAAGTATGTTTTTATTGGTGTAGTAGCAGCCCTTACCTGTCATCATTAAAGCATTTATTGATTTCCGTCAGATTGCACAATTTGACAAATAGACGGTAGATATACCCTTATATGTGCATGTGTGTGTGAGTCTGTGTATGTGTATGTAAGTACTGTGATAGCAAAGACAACGATACCAATAAACACATATCTATATCGCAAGCCATGGAGCATATGCTCCATGTCACAAGCTAATAGGTAAGACTGTGGTTAACTGGTTTGTGGCTACCGAACTTTATAGAGTTCTGTAAGACAAGAACATTTGTACCTACTTTGTGTTATAAAATCGCTGATTTTTATAATAATAAATGTTTTATTAATTACTAGCTGCTGCCCGCGACGTCGTCTGCGTGAACGCTATACAGCACCAAAAACACCTACGATTATACCTTTTACAATAACATTCATTTACCTACCTGTTTCTTCTTTACATTTCGAATCTATAGAAAGTGCAGTAACAGAGGGAGACTGTCTTTTGTAAAATTAACCTTCAAAAAGTGCTTATTTTCAGCCTGCTTTGAATAAATGAGTTTATGGTGATTCTGCTGAACTAAGTTATAAGTTGTGACCGAAGCAGATGGAAGAAAATAATGAATATATATGGCTAAAAAAAATAATACATGGCGCTGCTTTAAAATTGTCTTGATACTAATTATATTCATTTAATTATGTGTATCGGCCTAAGTTACATTGCGTGATATTTATAGTGTGAAGCTAGCTTATAACATGGTTATTATTAACATAATAACAACAACATTCAAATATGCGTCGTTAGATTACGCGTTGTTACAGAATGCGTTGAAGAAATAAAGGTCCACTGCTCGTTCCCCTAGGTGATAGCGTGATAATATGTAGCCTATATTTTGACCCGACTTCTTAATAATATTCGTGCCAAATTTGAAGCAATTCCATGCAGTACTTTTTGAATTTATCCCGGACATACATACAGACAAACAGACAAACAGACAAAAATTCTAAAAACCATATTTTTGGCTTCGATATCGATTGTAGATTACACCCCAAGTATTCTTTTAAAAAAATATTCATATTTTTTGACTTTCCTACCATTTTATTATATGTATAGATAACTTTGTAAAACTATATGTAAATGATAGTATGTAGATATTTTAATTTATAATTTACGTGATGATAGATTTTAGTTTCTGATTAATGTTTACATGATATAGGTAACTATGTACATCTTTATATACCTATTACTAAAAGTATATTTGCAAAAAAAGCATATTTTATCTAAGTATGTAGGTACCAACGGCACAAAACATTAACAAAATATATCTATCCACTAAGTACATCGCAATAAATATTTAATTACCTCAAAATCGCAATTTATGATATTCAAGTAGTGTAAAATTTAAAAACAAAGAGGGAGTGCGGTAATGACCCCAGTGGGGTAAGTTGTGACGTCGACCCCTCAAGGACCTCGTACCCTACATTTCAATATTCAATATTATTACTTGCTTCTCGTGGGTAAAGCAGATAAAATTTATTTTACTTTCAAAAAAATATATAGGTATAAATAGCTATTTTATTGTTCACTTTGATTATATCTACACCTGTTTTTATGCTATGTATTGTAATGTTCATACAGTGAGTAAAACCTTTATTTTTACATCCAATATCAAAAAATAAAGGTTAAGTATTAAATTTAAATTTGATCATTGTAGTTTAAAGCATTAGGTACTCGAAAATAAAAAGTTGACGCATAAAGCGCTTTAAGCTTAAAGAGTTAAATGTATAATTTAACTTAGTTTGATGTTTGTTAGCTGTAATCGTTACTTAATACTTCTAATGTAACGCGAATTGAAGAGAATGAAAAGAATTAGTTTTAACGTAACGTATCTACGTAATTGTGCTTAATTTTATCCAAATATGTTTAACTGTTGTGTAATATGATTGGGTCACAATATCGATACAAACTTTGGTATTTATAATTACTATGGCATAATATAAATTACTATTCCTATACTACCTACCTAAGTAAAAAGTACTAAATAAATTAATTGAAACTATACCGAAGAAAATAAATAAATTTCACAACGATGTTTTTGACAAAAATAACTTAGTAATCAAAGAGTTTAATATAATAACTTTTGTTAAAAAAATCTTCACAATTTCCAGTTACATCATTTAACTAGAAGACAAAGTAAAAACTCAATCAAGACCAACATAACTATATCAGGTTGATTAAAAAAAGGTTAACGTTAACTATGGAACAAGCATTTTATACATCGTGCAATGCGCGGCGGGCGCGTTTGTGCTGTGCTTATGTTATGTTGTGCCGAGTCGAATAAATAATGGAGCACGCCGGCACAACGCGCCGCTCGCTGCGGCCTAGGCGCCGCGCTCCGGACTGGGGAGCTGTGGAGATGTTACTCCTATTGTATTATTTGTATTTGTATTATAATATTTATTTAAACTTTTTTACTTTTTTTTACATTTTTGTGAAATTTTTACGGTGTAAAAACAACTTTATTGAATTAAGAAGCTGTGGAGATGTTGTAATATATGTTATATTTGATAACAAGCATCCCATCCCGGCTTCGCGCGAGTATTTAACAATTCAAAATCAAATTCAAAAACAAATTTTTTTTTGAAAATATTATTTAGCTCATGTCATCCGCGAACAGTGTAGCTTCAAAACGGTGAAAGAAATTTTCAAATCGGTTCAGTAGTTTCGGAGCCTATTCAACGCAAACAAACAATCAAATCTCAAAATACATTTCTAAATCTCTATAAATAAAACTAAATGTTGCTAAACGCATAACTCGAGATTGGCTCGACCAATTCCAACCAATTTTTGTATGTTCCTTTAGTCCCACGGAAGGTTTTAATATGTATAGTAAACTATCTGAGCCGACAAACTTTGTCTTATTTTGCCAATTGTCGAACGCGTGAAGTAAGCGTTACGTTATCTGAAAATTTCTTAATAATCTTTATGTAACCTTCCTTTTCCTTCTTCATTTCCATAAAAGAACTTCTATATATACATTTATACACATGAAAAAGGAAGTTTTGGTTCGAATGAGAATTCAATCAAGATGACAAGACGTCGACGCGTCGCACGATTCATACATACATACATACATATAATCACGCCTCTTTCCCGTAGGGGTAGGCAGAGACCACTTCTTTCCACTTGCTACGATCCTTACATACTTGTTTAGCTTCATCCACTTTCATTATTCCCTTCATACATGCTCGTCGGTTTAGGGTACTCTTGACCTGGCCTTTTTTCAAGACGTCCCCGATTTGGTCTTGAAATGTCCGCCTAGGTCTACCCCTTCCAACACTTCCACTCACACTCGCCTTATACACTTTTTTCGTCAGTCGTTCTTCATTCATTCTCTCGACATGACCAAACCATCTCAGCATACCTTTCTCAATTTTTGTCACTACATCTTCTTTCAGACCACACCGTTTCTTTATCTCACTATTTCTCATCCTGTCACTCAGTTTAACTCCTATCATACTTCTTAACGCTCTCATCTCAACTGCATTTATTCTGCTTTCATGTCTCTTCTGCCATACCCAACTTTCACTTCCGTACATGAGTGTCGGAAGCAACACCCCCTCATGCACAGCCAAACGAGCCTTTTTAGACACCTTCCGACTGCTCATAAAGGAGTTCAAAGCTCCGTTCACCATGTTTCCTGCATTCACTCTTCTTTCAATATCACTCTCACACTTTCCATCTCTTGTAAACTTCGAACCCAGATACACAAACTCATTCACCTGTTCAATTTATTCATCTCCAATCACGATATTACAGTCTGTCACTACCTCATCTCTTTCAAACACCATCACTTTTCAAAAGAATTGTGGAAATCATTAAATGGAAGATTATGGGTATACGACGTAGTTTCTTTGCTCGATCATCCTACTATTCGCTCACATGATGCTTGACGATAGTTAGAATAACGCTGTTTTCTACACATTTATTTTACCCAATCTTATTTCCAATCGTCACTAAAACAATATTCAAAACACTTACACATTATAAACAGGATAATGTTTTCTGAATTCTATATTCTTTATTTTTAGATACCTTCATAGCTTACAAGATAATTTTGCTAAAATTTATAGCTAACGTTGTCTATGTAAATGAAGATATTTTTTTTTTCACATATTATAAACAAACAATGCCCCAAACCCACGTTATAAACAAAATACCACAAGAGCAACTCCTCACAACGCCTCGTGCCGCGGCCTGGGTGGCGCCCGCCGCTATAAAATTCGGACAGCGGCGCGGAATCCCACAGATTCCGAGTTAATATTAATTGACGATCGACTAACTCGCCCCGGCACCCGACTCTACTTAATAAAACATTTATATCGATGTTTGAGCTATCGCGTTACAATCTAACAATATTAAGCTTTGATTAGCATTTTATAAATTTTAGACTAGTACTAGACCAACTGTTTTTTTTTCCATGGCTATTTCGAGGCCAAAGTAGCAGGTGTAGTTATGATACTTTAAATAATTTGTTTATAAGCTTCGCCGTAATCGATATCGGTTTTTACATGAAATAGTAATTGGATATAGATTGAGACAAAATAAGTTTTTTTCGCAATGAAGTAATTTTTAACTCAATAAAAGCTTAAATAATTAAAAGCTTGTTTAGCATTAACGTAATAAACATAACGTCCTACGACCAAATCCTCAAACCAATAAAAAAAATGAAAAATGAATAGAATTTAGTTTTAGTTCAAAGATTCATATCCATAATAAATGAAAAGAAATGTCAAATTATGCAAAAAGAAAACGTACGTTACGTTGATTTGATAAAAAATGCCCAAGATGAATACAAATTTTATTACCTATCTCTTATCTATAACTAATTAATTATCTTTGGAAGATGTCAACGATATATTTTAAATAAGTTTCAGAAAATTTCAAATACGTTTAAAGTATATGAAGTGTTCATAATTAATAAAGTAACTTCAAGTCAATTATTAACAATTATACTTCCTTACTAGGTTAGAACAAAAACGGGCTATCGACAAAACAACAATAGGAAGTCAGCTCTCGCCATTGTGTAGTACGCGTTATTGTTGTTAATAATATTATTATTTTTCAAATACCGCTACCACTCGAGATATTAATCGAATTAATTAAATTTGTTAATACCTATGTGATAAAAATATTCTTGATATAGCAGTATGGAAAGTTTTTATATAGTTTTTTTTTTTGCAAATTATTAAAATTAAAATACGTCTTTGATTTACTCATATTTATCATACACAAACTTTATACCATCAAAACTTAGTATATATACCAAGAATGTTTTAATATAATAGTTTTTTTTTTTATCAGCAGCCTAAATACCAATATTTTTACCTACTTCTAAATCCAGAAATAAAAAAAATACTTATCCCAACTCTAACTTGCAATTAACTCACTTCAAATTTCTTAAATCATTTATATTTAATCACTAAATTGTTTTCTGATAATGATGTACCTATTTATATAGATAAAGACGCATGCTGCAATACATAATTATCTGTATTTAAAACTGCCTCTTGTGTACGCAGTAGTTGGATAAATATGCAATCCGTAAATATTACCTACATTTAATTTGTGAACCAAATTAATAAAAAAGTTTCAATAATTAATTTAAATTCTACACTTAATCTCATCAACAAAAATACCCTTTAAAACAAATCTCCTCGTAAAGGCCCGTTTCACAATTTCTTACACAGATTCCCTGATCTCATCTCCGATAGTCACAAATTAAATTAGTTAAGAACTTCATCTCAAGTAAATCTTGTAAGTATTGATGACTTAAACTGTCTGTTATCTTATATCTAAATATCCACTATATTTATTCATGAGACAATGAGTAAATATTGATGGAAATGGCACCAGTATTGAGAAAACTTGGACGACGCGTTGGCGCAGCGGTCACAGCAGAGGCTTTTGCGCTGGCTGTCGCGGTTTCGATCCCCGCTCACGATAGACATTTATATTGGTCATATAGATGTTTGTCGTGGTCTAGGCGTTTGTTCTTGTGTATTATGTGTGTTTCCAGACCTGCGACACAGGAGTAATAAACATTAAAAATTTCATAAAGATACTTTAAAATTTTACTAAATCAATAAGATATATTTTTATATACTAGCTGTACTAGATGTACTTCGCGATTTCAACCGGGTAATTTGTGGTAAAACCTACTAAAATATTATATAGCCTATAGCCTCCTTCGTCAAGTGGGCTAACCAACACAAAAGAATTTTTGAATTGGACCCAGTAGTTCCAAAATAAATTAGTAGTAACGTAAATCTTCATCACTCCGATGATTCTCCTTAATGTCTTCTCCGCCCTTCATAACATTGCAAAAATCAATTGTGCTCGACTGATACCTACCTACAACTTAAGATAATTAAAACCAAGGAGCTAATTACATTAAATTTAAGCCAAATTTTGACTTGAATTCATATGTCATTTCTACGTATATCTTGTTCCGAGCCATCTGCACGCCACAACTGGTCATCAGACCGCAAGTGTTCACTTCCCCGATAATTTATTACGTTTTTAATTTGCTTCCAATTCAGAAAGAGCCGTTTTTTAATGAGCGAGTGACAAAAGGCTTAAGTGCTATTAATACTGTTTGATTTGCTGTTACACGTCACGATTAGTGTTGCTAGGTAGGTACCTGCGTGTTGAGCGGGATGGGAGATTTAAGCTATCGGAAAACATCTTGGTTATTTAAATAGTTTTTTTTTGCAGCTGGTATAGGTACAATAAACAGGATTTTAAAGAATCATTATTTTTATAAGGGTTTTGTAACGGTAATAGAAAACCATTTTACCATTATTTGGTTTATACTACTAAAAATGACGAAATATTTGCTATGAAATTATGTGAATCATAATTGTTTTCTGTTCAATTTGACTGTTATAGACAAATATTGTAAGTGTGGTAATAATAAGATATACTTAGTATCCTGATAAATGTGAATGGGGACTTGTTCGCCCGGGAAAATCGAGACGTACCGAGCAAAAAGAAACAGCTGGCAACACTATTAGTGTAGGTGGTGATTCCGTGCCCCTCGAAAGCGAGGCCACAAAATTACACCGTCGTGTAATTAGGGATGTACCCGAATAATTTCGACGTCTTGCGGTCGAACTTCCTTCCCTATTGTTACAGTTTTAAAACACGTTTCCTTCGACGTTTTATGTGTTGCCTAATCGATTAGAATATTTGACAGTTGCGGTTTTAGTTTTGACGTTTCGATTTTTTTTTGGGTATTTTTTTCTTTTTTTTTTTTCTTTTGTGTGCCGTGGGAGCGATTTTTTGTGCCTAAATTTCATAATTCTATAGTTACTCTTTATTCGTCAAATCACATGGAAAAAATTATTTAGTGTTGGTTTAAAATAGGTTGGTATATGTATATTATAATTAAAAATACAATTTTTTAATTACAAATTATACAGAACCATGGTAATCAAATAAAAACAGTTCTTTAGAAAATTAATTATTACAAAATATTTAAAATAATCTGTGTCCGGACAGGAAAAACGTACTAAAACATTACAGCCTTTCTTGATAAATGGACTATTCAAAACAAAAATATTTTTTTGATTCCAAACACTATTTCCTGAGATAAGCATTAGTAGGTATAGATAATCCATCTTGCATACTGTATTTCATGTGACGTCAAATAGCTACTTTAAAACACTGTCAAATTTATTTAAATACCATACCACCAAGACGGTTCTTGATTATTCGGTTAGTCAAAAAAAAACCTTATCAGAAATTACTAGAACGTTAAACAGTTTTAACTGTCTGATTAAAGCAATTAACCCTCTTTAAGCCGAATCAATTAAATGCATAATTTACTTTAAAGATTTTTCGACTATTGACTACAATCTAAATAAAACTTTATCACAAAGGAGTAAGAACTAAAATATATATGTAACACTCATGTTTGTGATCGAATTTTAAAGTTTCAAAATTAATTTAAGTTCGAAGAAGTGTGACCAAGAGTTGATTGCTCGATTCAGTATTGATTAAGTATAGTTGAGCATACTTAGTGATAGTAAAAACTTCAGTGTTACTTTTAAATACGTAGGTGCCTACTCTACAAATTTAAATAATTAGGTAGATACTATTTGAACGTGAAAAAAAAAGTTTTTTGTGTATTTTATTATTAACACACCTAAATTATGACAAATTCTAATAGAACTAACTAATTCTTAGCTAGAAACTAAATAATTGTGGTTTCTCGCAAACGGAAACAAAACTAACTACCTTCCATTACATCGAGAAGTAGGTGACAACGTAGCTGGACAAAAGTTAAGTATTACGTAAGTTATTACGCATTATTAAAGATATCCAAAACGTACTCGTCATATATCACTCAAATTGAAATAGGACTATATGACAAGTACAAGATTTTAAGTAATTGTAAAAGAATCATGAAAATCGATATAACCAGTAAAAAGATTTGGTAACACGCATAAAAAATTATAGTCGAGTCGCTTAAAAATTTTATTATTTTTTTTTTATTAAAATGAAATTAATGTTAAATAGTAAGCTTTGTTTAAGATTATAAAGTCTCAAATAATTTATACGTTTTTGAAAAACTTAAAAAAATATATATTAGGTATACCAATTAAAAATCAATTTGATTAATATAACGAACAATTCAAAATTTCTTGTTTTTGTATTCCGTACTTTTTGACAGTCAAATAATTATTATTATCTTTTATTATATAAGTATTTTTCTATTATGTATTATATTGTACTTAAAATTCACAATTTCATTAATTAGAAATATATACATATGTTAATCTATGTAGGTACGTGTTCTATTACATTATAATATTAAATGTCAATTTATTTAAATTTATTAAATTCCTTATAATCACCTGGTCTATGTAAATACTAATTTAAACTAAAGAAAAAGAGTTAGATATATATTAATTAAAGTTAATGTTGTTTACTAATAGAGTCGGTATATATACCTACATATTAATTATGGACTTACACATATAAAAGTACACACTCCTATACTTAGATACATTTTTTTAAATAAATATTTTCTTTTTCAATTCGTGCGTCTAGAATTTTTTTTCTGTTTGTTTAAAATAAAATAAAAAAATGATGTTTAAATTAATGTTCACTAATTTAATTTATTATACTTAATGCTGAAATATGTTTAAAATAAATTTTTTATTTTACCCAACTGCTAACCACACAAAAAAAAAACTAATAATTAAATATTTTTAAAAATATATATTCATAGATTCGACGATGAATAAAAAAAAAACAATTTGAATTCCTTAGTCAATTCCGTATTTTCCATTGAAACAGATAATTAATACCGATACAGCTATAAGGTTTAAATTTCGAATCTACTTTCCGTTAAGCACCCTCGATTTCCGAACCTATTGTCGATTGAAAATTAAAAAAAAAGCCACGGTGACAATACTCGGGCTATTGAGTGACGGCAGATGTCGACATTCGAAATTTGAAAATCATTGTTGCCAGTGAAAAAAGTGGTTGTAAGGGGTAATCGATATGGTTTGCTTTTTTGTTTTGTTTTTTTTTTTTTATTTGAAGGCTCGGTCTTCAAGCGTTAGATTAAGGTTCATACACACGGATAAGATTACTATATTATTCCGTTTTCAGCTGTTAAGTCATCTGCGTTGTGTGATTTGATTCATGTTGGGTATAGTATTAATGTCTGTGTTAGATATCACTGTGATAAAGCTAAAGTTTATTAGTTTTAAGAACTATTTATTTATATGTTGATTTTTTTCGAATCAAAACGTTTAATTTTAAAATTCACTTTTCTAAATTTCAATTATAATTATATTTGTTTAATTAAGAAAAAATGTTGTCACCAGAAATGATTATTTTTTCAATTATAATTCCACTAAAAAATATGAAATTTTAACTGTTCTATAACTAATTGTTGATTGTTCTTTCAATTACAAATTTTCTATTGAAGTAAAGGAAACGGGCGTTCGTTCGTCCCTCGTAAAATGTTTTTATTTATAATAAGTGGTAACTTGACACTGTCTAATATGGAAGAGCGGTTTTAACAAAATGCTTATAATTTCTTTTTTTTTTCGACATTAGCATTTAAATTATATCTGTGTTTATATTAACGAGAAATAATAAATATTTTAAATAATTATAAAGGTTTTGCGAACTATTTAAATATTTTAATAATTCCAGAAACAGTGCAATTAAAAATAATTAATGGTTATGTAATGAAGAATATATAGATAGTAGTTGAGTTAAAAAAATATATAAATATATAATATTTAACAATAACTCAAGTCAAATTATAATAAGTATTTTTAAAACCGTATTTTTTCTCTATTCTCATAAAATAAAAAATAAATACTTTTTTAAAACACACACTATGGGTAGAAATCCGAAATACATATTTTATTTTATTTTTATTTTTAAGTTTCAAGCCCACAGATAACCATATAACGTATCCCACGTCAAAACCATCAAATATAGAGTAACAGACAATTAGCAAGAGGAAGTGTGCTCCACAATGCGGGTGCGGTTCATCGAGTACCATTCACTACAGGTAATGACATACAGACGGGCCTTATAATATAAGTGTAATTGGAGTTTTGCTCGACTGCAGCGTAGAGGGTAATGCGTTTCGTGTCTAGTGGACCAATTAGTAGCTTAGGTTTGTTATTTTCTAATCGATTTTCTATCTCTATTGTTTGAGATTAAATGAGTAAAAATGAACAAGCTTTTATGATAATGTACATAAGTATGTCTATCTGCATATGTTTTCAACACTATTGCTTTGTACTACTTTAAAGATAAGATTTAAGTACAAATCATACTCAGTTGTCAAGATAGGTAACCATGACTCTCCTCAATTTGATTTGATTTTTATTGTTTGTCATTTACTTGTATATTGTGTGTCTAGACTTTTGTTTTTGAAAAGCGATCTCTTTCAGGCAAGGAGGCTAAAGAAGATGATCTTGCATCATTATGGTTGTGCAAAATTCAATATAAATATTTATTGTTAAATATAGATTTAAATCACATCATCATCATCATCACTTCAGCCTATTGCAGTCCACTGCTGGACATAGGCCTCCACAACTTAGCGCCAAAAACTCATGTGTGTTGCCCGTAGTCACTACGCTAGGCAGGCGTGCTGGTGACCGATGAGCCGGCTATGTCGCACCGAAGACGCTGCTGCCCGTCTTCGACCTGTGTATTTCAAAGCTAGCAATTGAATGGTTATCCTGCCATCGGTCGCCTTTATAAGTTCCAATGTAGTAGTGGAACTGTTATCGTGTTATCTCTTAGTCGCCTCATACGACACCCATGGGAAGATAGGGGGTGGCTACATTCTTTACTGCCGTAACCACCCAGCTATGACTAGATTATATGCTTACTTTTGATTCAGCCATTAGAATTACTCTGTTGGGCATATTTCCTTTCTCAACGTAGGACTTAATCCACAACGCTGCTCTACTGTGGTTTGGCAGATAACTTCTCTAACTACTTAGTTAACTTTTAGTTAAGTACCTAACGATCGTGATGATCGTGATGATCGATGTGTGGAGACCCAAGGACATATATACCTATGTTCATTTCATGAATTTTAAAGACTTAATTATTAAAAAAAATTAAATGTAACCTTATAAATAAAAATTGAAACCCCAAAATGTATCTAGGGCACTACTTCTGAACGATTGCGCCAAATTGGATAATTCTTTTTTTTTTGTATCCTTCATTGGCGTGACAAAGTTTGTATGGCTAAAAGAAAATTAAAAAGAAATTAATCTGCTTTCAAGAAAAAGGTTGTATACCTAATGTTTAATTAATAATGATAAAAAAGTTCAATTAAGTTTACCTACTAAAAAAAAATTAAAAATTCATAACCAAACATAAAACAAGAGACGATTAAATTAAATTCGAAAGAAAATAACATATATTTGTGAAATAACAAGAACTAGGGAAACACGTAAAACGTAAATAACTTTAACAATCTTGATTGTATTTCAGTGATTGTATTAATTTTAACAGAACACGAGCGCCTCGCACGGCATACGTGGCAAAGGGTTAGTGTGGTATTTTGATTTTTCGCTCAGAATTCCCAAAGGGTCATGTTGTATTCCCTTTAAAACTAGTGCTAATAATAATAATAATAAATTTGTTACAGGTAAACTAGCTGACCCCGCCAGCGACGTTTTTCGAAATATGTTATTAACCCCCTAAGAACCCTCCCCCTCTATAATTTAGGGGTATGAAGAATAAATGTTGGCTGATTCTCAGACCTACCCGATATGCACACAAAATTTCATAAAAATCGGTACAACCGTTTCGGAGGAGTATTGTAACTAACATTGTGACACGTGAATTTTATATATGTGTAATAATAGGCCAATTATATAGAAGATACTCTGAAAAGTTTAAGCTGGTACTTTGTAAATGATACTGAAGCTAGAAATGTATGTGTACCTACTCATATTTTTTTCATCATTATCTGTCTGTACCTTGGCCGCGAAAACTAATGGATAAATTTGAATGAAACCGGTTTTTAAGTTTATTTTATACCATAATTACTAAGTTAGGGATTGGATAATTTTCATTTCGAAATTCAGTACGGTTTTAATGAGACAATGGATAAAAATTAACCGGTCAATATCTTAAAAACAATCCCAGCTTACAGCTGCTTTTCTGGTCATTCCTTATTCTTATATCTATTGTCCCTAGTATTTTATACTGTTAAACCAATTCTATAAAAGAAGGCTATCAGTTTATTTGTGAGTTTCGTCATTATTGAATCCCTAGAGAAAAATTCTTAATTTACTCGGATTCAATTTCAATTTCGTGTCCATTTATTTTAAAAAATGCCACACAAAGGTAAGGGTATGAAAGTAAGGATTGTTCCCTTTCTGGGTTTGATTTTGATTGCATATCGTTTATGTTCTTGTAACATTAGGTACGAAGGCTAAGGGAATCTAATGTATTTAACCATAGTTACAACAAAAATTTAAGAAATACACATAAAACTAAATCCACCTGGTCTAAAAAATTTAGATTAGGTCTGTTCTCCTCGACGACGAAATGGGACAATGGTTACAACGGCTGGCTGCTATAGATACCTACTAGCTGTAGGTACCTACTAGCTAGCTGTCACGAATCCGACCCTACTTATCACAACTTAATAGGTCACATAGATTTTTTATTATAACCGTTTGCATTTGTGTTGTGTACGTTTGAAGATTACATTTTAAGATCTTTAAACATACATAAATATTGTATTATAAAGTTACTTTTTTTTTAAATTAGGATTTATTTAAATAATTAAGGTAGCAACTAAAATGAAAATCAGCGACTAAGCATTTTTGCTTTCAAGTCGTTGTCTGTAGTCTTAAAATTTTTTTCTTCCATAATATAATTTCATTTACCAAAGAATAAATAATCTTAAAGAATGAAATTAAAAAAGTCTATTATTTGATGCTCTTTGATAGATACTTTCGTCAATTTTCAATAGATCTCCAAAGGTCTTAAAAGTATAATTTATACGAAAATATGTCTACCTATCTATATCTATGGATACAATTATGATAGTGATTATAGAAATTTTATAAATGTAGTAAAGGTTATACAAGCAAGCCCTACAGGTAGGTACACGCGATCCAATGAAAACGTAGATCGTAAACGAACTAGGTACTATTTCGAAACCTTAAAAATTTCCTCCATGTTTTAACGATGTTGAATCCATTTCAAAATAATTAAATATGATGTCCAAAATAATATTTTTTTTTAGGTTGCTACCCTAGACTTGATATGATAGCTACCTATAATAAAATACATGTAGGTATACTTATAACAATTGCCTTCTTTTATGTGTAGAAAGAAGTCATGCCCAGCAGTGAGATGTCATAGTCTCAATCAATAAATCAATCATACATAGGTAGAGGTATAACAATAACATAAAGTGGCAAGTTTACATTAACCTAGATATACGTATCTACATTAGAAAACCGTTTTTTTTTTTGTAATATTTTGTAATTGTCTAAGATCGTGTCGAGTTGTGATCTTCACCCATTTGCTTAATGGATAAAGATTAAACAAAAGAATTATAATTATATATATTAAATCGTTAGTACCTATGTTACAGATAAAAAAAATTGTTACAAGTATTGTGTCATATACTACCTACCTACCTAAATGTAATAAATACAAATTAAAAAAGAACGAAACAAAAAAACATAAAAGTAGATAGGTCGAGAATACGAAATCTATCATCATAATTAGCTGTATAAACGATTTTTAAGTCCGTTAACAATACAAACTGATCAGACCCTAATTTTTATCCATAGGTAAGACATCTATACCAATATTATACCTGTAGGTACTCATTCAATACATTTTTTAAACAGTTGATAATACTAATTCATACATAAAAGATAATTCAGAAGTCAACAGATATATATAAATCCGCCGCATCCTCACATGGAAATTTATTCAGCCATCAAACGTAAGAATAAAATAAAATAATCCACGTTTAACGATAACAATACAGCGTGCATTGCGACGGCGCAAAGATCTATAGATCATTTCGGCTCGATCGCTATTAGTTTGGATCGAACGCGCCCCGCCTACGTGGAAGCCCACTGAACATTAATTGGATGCAAAAATCGATCATGGAACGCCCATGGCGCGGTCTCTTTCTGGTCTCCGAGGGAGCTTCTATAGTTCCGTCTCGCTCACACGACGTCATCGGCTTGCTCGTTTTGTGCGTACGCGCAACGGAGTCACAATGCGCGCGCAGGCCGCTTCCAGAGAAAAATAGAATGTCAGTTGATTTTATTTTTACTCGTCCCCGTCTTCGTGTGCAATATTTGTATCGAATAGATCGTTTTTTACACGGAGTTTTAGATGTCTAATTTGAAAGTAAGTCGGCGTCGGCGGACTTGAAAGGCGTCGACTCTTTTTAGCGGTAAACTTTTTATGATATTTTATTTTTCATGTCCGTCTCCGTTTCGATGAAGTGTGCTGCTTTTTAACGGGAATTTTTTTTTTGAGCTTGTTACGTTATATCGATAAGTTGGATCATCGATTTTTTATTGCGTTATCGATTTTTGAACGCACGTCTCTCGTCTGTTTTAATTATCGATGTTCTTGTAACTAATATCGTAATTTTGGTTTGGACTGTTTCAAAGTATTTTATATGAATTGAAACGATTTTTTTTTTAGTTGATAATTACTCTATGTATATTTTTTCTGTTAAAATTAGAAGACACCTTTTCATTCGACATTAATAAACACCTTATTCAATATTATTGTATATATTGAAATAAATATGATAAGAAATATCCGTGGCGGAATATACTTCTTTTCCATTATTTATAGAATAAGACTTTGCCCACCCGTGGGACGTGTGCTTAAAGTACAAGTTTCTTGAGTTTGGGACTTTTCATTGGATTTTTTTATTTACTTTATAAATTTCAATACTTATCAGTATAAGAAATTACAATTATTTCAGAGCATTATTATTTTAACTACTCGTTATTCATAACACAACATATTTTAACTAGGTATATAAAAATAACTTTTGACAAAATTCGAAGAATCATTAATTACAACACGTTCAACCGCCGCTCTCCAATAGATGGCGTATTGTAACAACCAATTTATTATATTCGTTTGCTTATAACGACAGTTAATTTAATTTTTTAAATTTATACATCTATGTAAATAATTAGCTGATATTTAAAACTGTTTTAATTCATTTTGAAAATTGAAATTGAAATTCAAAAATCTTAACTAGTACCTAATCTTATCTAGCTTTTAGAAGCTATGCAATAATTTTTTTAATAACAGATTCTATATATAAAAAAAAAAAATCAAGAGAAGTAGGTAAACATGCCTGCATATCATCATTCAGTTGTAAAATTTATTTTATTATTATTATTTTTTTTATACTAAAAGTGTAAGTTTAATTTTCATAGTAAATTAGCTGAGAATCGTTAATTAAATGACATGTAGCTATAAGCAAAATTATAAAATTTTCATCATCCTTATAATATATCCATATTAAATTTCAGAACAAAATATTTTCAGTGTCATATGAACTCTATAGATAATGTCTACATCTATCAAAATATTTAAAGATTCAACATTTTGAATATGCAAACTAGACAGCCTATAATGTCACATTGGTAGGGTATGAAGTAGCTTTGACAAATATTTTGTATGATCTATTTAACATTGTGTGATAGGACACCTCGGTATAAACTTTATGACAATCTTTTGTATCCACGCTATATTCATAATTGCAGTCCACTGCTGGACATGGGCCTCCACAAGTTCGCGCCAAAAATTGTGTGAACTCATGTGTGTTGCCCATAGTCACCACGCTGGGCAGGCGGGTTGGTGACCGCAGGGCTGACTTTGTCACCGAAGACCCGTCTTCGGCCTGTGTATTTCAAATCTAGCAGTTGAATGGCTATCCCACCATCGATCGGCTTTATAAGTTTCAAGGTAGTAGTGAAACTGTGTTATCCCTTAGTCGCCTCTTATGACACCCACGGGAAGAGAGGGGGTGGCTATATTCTTAAATATCGTACCCACACAGCTACGCTATATTATATGAGTATAATAGCAATTTGATACTTAAATTAATATTTTTAATTTAATGTATTTATTTTACATAAATAAGTAAATGCCTTTGTTTCTTTAATAACATTTACACAAAACTAGCTTCGAGTATTGTTAATATTTTAAAGTAAATATATATCCACTTTTATATTCGTAATATGGCAAGTATAAAAAAGTCTAAATAAGCTTTTATTCACGACAAATAATGAGGACTAATAGAAAAGTTCGCTAAAAAATAAAAACAACTCAAAAATTCTATAGAAAAAAAAGTTTTGATGTTGGATTTTTGTTTTAATATAAATAAGTAAAATGTAATTAAATGTAAATCAAGTGCAAAACGTTGTTGCAATTATCATTTCATTTATCAAAAGCGTTCAGTAAAACATAAGGCTAGATAATCGAACTGACGTACGCTATACTAAATTATTTAGTCTAGGGATTCACTATAAATTTTCATTGTAAAAAAAAATCGTACAATATTTTCTCATTTGGCAAAATGGTTCAACACCAGATGATTAAGACATTAATTGTGAATGTAATTATATGAACAAGTTTTTATTATTTAATATAATAATGATTTTCATTTAAAGTTGTACTTCAAAATAGTGACGTGAAATATCTCTAAAATACTGTGTACTCGAGTGGCTGAACTGTTCATGCTCTAACTATTGAGCATAGTTTGTTCTTTTTGTTCGAATTTAGTTAGAATTGTTCTTAACAATTACTTGCTACATTACAAAATTACAGCGAAACACCTTTAGGCATTTTCTTTATAGCTAAGTTCACTATACCCAGATGTTTTACTATGAAAGATGATGTAATACTACAAGCTAGTTGTAACATTGAACTGTATTCTTGTAAGTTTTCACTTTTGAAAGACACATCAGGAAATATCCTTTTCAAAATCTGGAGCAGTCCGACTGGGGAAGTACCTCGACCTTGCAGAAAATCACGGCTAAATACCTAATACTGCTTTCATAAACATTGTTGATTTCCTGTGATGAGTAAGGTGACCAGAGCTCCTAGGGCATTGAGGTAGGATAAAACGTTCGCGCAGTGCAATTTATAATTACTTTTTATTATAGTGGGTAGTACTTATACTATGATGCGAGAGTATATCGCAGCTTTTGTACTGTTCTGTCGTACGTAAATAATACGCGATGTGCACCTGGCCTTAGCGATTGACAGGAAGTTACGTTTATCGAACTGTCGAAATTTATTTATGGAAATGCTTAGAAATTGCGCTCGTTTTATTTATTTATTTATTTTTTGTAATTCTTGTAGCTTTCATTCGTTGACAAATAAATTTGTCAGTCGCTAATCTCTTATGGAAGTAGATAAGACAAAACATGTAAATGTGTACAAAAGAAAACTAAAGCATAATTGGATCGCAAGATTTGTAACAAAAAATTAGATACCTAAAATAATCAACATCCGCTATAAGATTACATTTACTATTTAAACGTATTATCAGATACGGTATAAAATAATTGTCATTTGTTCGCAAACGAAAAACAAAACCGAATTTAATTACATCGACAAGTAATACAACGTAGGTCGACGAAAAAATAGTCAAGTAAAAACGCATTATTAGATATAACTCGAAAAGTAGTTTTTAGATCTCAAATAAATTTAAATGGGACCAAATGACATGCACTACCTTTCGATTAAAAAAAAATGTCGAAACCCAGTCAAAAGTTCTGAAGTAACATTTAAAAAAATACAGTCGAATTGAGAACCTCCCCTTTTTTTGGAAGTTGGTTAAAAAACGAAGACTAATGAATCACGTTTTAAGATAGCCACCTAGACAAAAGCTTTAAACACCCAAAAAATACAAAAAAAAAATTAATAGGTACCGCTTTCGTGATAAGAGCAAACAGTTTATTATCAAAAAGGTTAGACCTTTGAGAAATTAACAGTTTTTTGTGACATAGAGGGTTGAAGCACTCGGTAACTACTTAGGACTTACATAAGAACCTGATATAGACATATGTATATCTTTTCACTTACAAGTCAGGTTTCCCCTAGGTCTCGAGAGGTCTTCTTGGGGGTAGCGATGCGTGTTATTGTATTTCTATATGTGGATACGTGGAACAGAAGTCTACAGATCGATATTATGACTTCGGGAATTTATTTTTTATATTATTATGCGTGTTAGATATTCTAAGTAATTTAATTTATTTATTAACGTGATATGGGTTTTTAATATTTTTATTAGGTATCGGAAACTAGATGTAATAGATATTTAAATCTATTTTCCTATTAAAATAGGCTTACTTAAGAAATATATATTTAATTAAAATATGATGTCAGTGCTTTAAAAAAGAACCAGCTACTATTGAGCATATTTCTCACAATATTATTAGGTTGTACATACACTTACTAGTACCTACCTATTTTATCAATAAAAAATGTTAACCGATATCGAATCTGCCACCTCTATTTAACGTTAAAAAAACTTCTAAAAAGTAATTCATTAATTATAAACAAAATACAAAAAAATCACACCAACTAACACATCGATTTGTGACTTTAAAAGGTACGTATAAAATAGTAAAAACAGAAGCTTAAAACCACAGCTTCACAAACTTACAGCGGCCATATATTTTACAGCGTCGAATTAGAGGAATAGGCAGTGATGTCACACGCTATGATTGATCTCAGCCGACGTAACGCTATCAGTTGATGCATTATCAGCGACTTATTCCCATGAGGGACACCGACAAACAGCCCTCAATAAAACCTCCTTCACAATCTAATGTTAAAATTTTTTATTTTATCAATAAAACGCTAACAATTCTAAACTAAATACGAATTAAACCACATCACAAAGACCTTAAAATAAACAAAATTCATCCTTCTTACGTTTTAATAAGGTTCCACGCAGGGTCGTAATAGCTGGTCTCCAACAGGCCACCCACAGTGATTTTCTTCGAAAATGCGCCGTAAAAATTACTCGTTGTTCGAAAGCTCCGAAGTCGCCATTTAACCTAATTAGTTTGGGTTGATTATTATTGATGTAGTTTGCGTTGTGTGACAATACTCAATTGTGTAATAATTTTAGTTTAGTATATTAATATAGCACACTTGTAAGGGGTTGTTGAGATTTATCTTATTTATTTAGCACTATTTATATAAGTAATAAAGAAGTGAATCGGAAGGTCAAAAGTTAAATTGTAACTAATAAAATTACATCAAAAGCTTATGCCATATTTTTTTAATTTTCTTTTCTTCACTTCACTTCAGCCTATCACAGTCCACTGCTGGATATAGGCCTCCCCAAGTTCGCGCCAGACATCATCCAGCCAACACCGGCAATCTTACGTAGATCGTCAGTTCAGCGGGTCGGAGGATTTTTTTTTTCTATTCGTATTAAGTAATTGAAAATTATCTTGTACGAATTGTTGAGGCCTATGGCCAGCAGTGGACTGTAATAGGCTGATATGATGATAATGATGACGAATGATTCTACGAGTATTGGGTAGCATTGTTATGATGAGACGATTTCAAGAGGATTCAATTTTTATTTCAATACGTAACATAGGTTTCGTATAAATTTGCATATTAATCTAACCATAATTTTGCCCGATTGGAAGCAGATACAAGTTCCGACGAAGCTCCTTATCTAACATTCCACTCTTTTAGTAAAAGTAAGTGCCCAAGTTATTCGTAGCAGAAAACACTGACACTGTGGAAATGTTTCTCGTCTTTGCGGTTTGTATAGAAAATGTTCCGAGAGAGAGTACTGCTCTTGTACTCTTCCATAAAATCATGAAATGTCATAATTAAGGCAGTGATAGTAGTTTACCAAAACAAAAGCGCAGAGTCAAAAGATACCTACTGAAAAATTATTAAATGGCAAAGTTAGGAATCATGCCTTTCATCAATGATTGAAAAAAAAATTGTTCTTGTGTTTATGACGAAAGAAATGTGTGACGTCATTTTGGCAAAATTTTTGGCTAAAAATATTAATTTTCTTCACTAAACATACGATACTTTCTTATTAATATAATACATAGGTATGAACAAATATTTAAAATCAACAAATTCTTCGTAATATTAATGAAGGAAACATTACGTTTAAATATAATAATGATAACACGATAATAACGTGAATTAAGATTCAGCTGAGAAGAACCTGTAGCAAACCCGACAGGTTTCCCTTAATAACTTTTAAAGTCATTTTATTATATCGTCAAATTCATCCTTTTTTTAAATCCTTTGCAAACACGTTTCTTTATTTATTCGGTAATTCGATGATAAAGTAATCTACTCGATCTTATCCATACAAATAAATAAAATTGGAGTGTCTGTTTGTTATATTAAAATAACTGCTTCTTACTAAATGCATACGGATGTATACACGGTACATATACCAAAATAACATTTTTTTGAATTTTTGTCTGTCTGTCTGTAGCTGATGTAGTAAGTAGGAGAAACATAGGCTACTTTTATTTTAATTTTTTTTTTTTTATAACTCTGCGAACTGAACAATAACTTTTTTGTTAAATTCCACGCGGGCAAAGTCGCGGGCATAGCTAGTAATAAATATTTATAAGCGAAAATGTACAATTGGGTATATCAAAAAAAAATTACTAATTCGGAAGACCTTGAAATAAGCTTACGAATTTTCAAAATGAAATCAAAGTTAAGAACTGTCTGTATAAAAATGAAACTTCTTCATAAGCAATAAATTTAGGTTTTTCGAAACATAAACATAATTTAACCATCTCCTTAAAATAATCATAGTTATCATAGTTTAAACAAAAAAAAAATGTTTCTTATGTACTCGACCATAATCTAGAATTCTTTGATCAATTTTATTGCAATACTAGCGACTTGCTCCGGCTACACACGGGTGCAATGCTGATACTAAATATACTACAGAATGTCTTTATTTATAGTGTGAAGCTAGCTTATGACATGGTTATTAACATAATAACAACATCATTCAAATATGCGTCGTTAGATTACACGTTGTTACAGAATGCGTTGAAGAAATAAAGGTTCACTGCTCGTTCCCCGTAGGTGCTAGCGTGATAATATGTAGTCTATATGTTGACCCGACTTCTTAATAATATTCGTGCCAAATTTGAAGTAAATCTATGCAGTACTTTTTGAGTTTATCCGGGACATACATACAGACAAACAGACAAAAATTCTAAAAACTATATTTTTGGTTTCGGTATCAATTGTAGATCACACCCCAAGTATTCTTTAAAAAAAATATTCAATCTACAGTTTTGACTTTTCTACCATTTTATTATATGTATAGATTCTTAATTGAAATATTATATGAAACAGTTTGATAAATTATATCTTACTAACGTAACGTTGACGTAACGTACGTAACGTTGTAATAGTTAAAACGTTGGGACGATGATATAACCGTGATCTAAAATTCCAATGGAAATAACTATAGAGAATAAATACTCTGGAAATATTTTAAGTTATTTTCATAATTATATTATAATCGTAGTTTTTTTTACAAGAAGAAAAAAGACAAGATATGTACCATAAATTGTATTCTACAAAACAGCATGTAGTTTTTCGTTTTAACCTGATTCAGTCTGTAACATTCTCCATACAGAAGAAGGATCGGAGCTTAATCCACCACGCTGCTGTGGCGCACGCAATGGGCGTTTCGGTTTGCGGATATATTCCCTACTATGAGTAACGATCGATATCAGGTGTATATGATGACAACCGGGACCGACAGCTGAAAGCTTAACACGCTCACTGAGACACGGAAGAGACCAGACCGGAAGGAAATATTTGTAGAAATACAAATATCCATCGTCTCGTCCATCGTGTAGGTGCCCTACACGGAACACGTGCCACTACACCAGAGCGGAGTTAATCTATAACAATTAATTATTTAATAAAAAATTATAATATATAATTATGATTATAATCCAAAAGATCATTAACAAAATAAAACCGTTCGAAATACAAAATAAAAAAGAAAATTAAAATAAAAAAGATATCATCAGATTATGTAGGTACTAAGCTTTGTGGTAGCTAAATCATAATTGACAATTTTTGAACAATAAAGGAACTAGGTATAAATAATAATGATCAAATAATAAAAAATCAACCGATCGAAGTGTTTAACATTCACGGTTGTGTGGAGAGGGAAATTTTATAAAATCGCGTCTCGAGAGCGTCGCGATATCGTTCAATAAGTAACAAATCTCTTAAACCTCGCCAGGCAACCTTGTCGAATTAAATCGAAACGAATTACTAAGGTGATATCAAAGGTAACGTTGAAGCGACAGAGGTGTAAAATTGCTAGGAGGGTCCGCAATGGGATAATAAGTGCTCAAAAGTGTATGATCAGGAAAATTCGGTTATGATGAGGGAAGGTGTTTGAGTTCGAGTATTGTGAATTTAAATTGTGGGCTCTTCGTTACACTTGATACCGCCGAGTGTCGTTGTTGTTGCAAATGTGATTATTATACCCTTAATTATATTATATTGACTACACGGCTACTAAATAACACCATAAAAAATTATAAGGTTTGAATAATGAACTATGATTTAGTATTAAAAGTGTACAATTAGCTAGAGTAGCTTTGTTCTTTTGTAACAAAAAAGAAACGCAGAAACAACAATGTTTAAAGTAAATGGTTAATAATAATGGAAAATAATAACTAATTTCCAAAAGTTATATACTAAAAGAATAGGTAAAATATACAATTAAAATTAATGAAAATATATTCTTACTCTTCAATCATAACAGGTACCTACATAGTATAACCGGCAACTTTCTCTACTTCAATACCTAAAACAAATCAATATAATTACTATTTAGGATGAATCACTTCACCACTATATAGCCACACACACACACACACACACACAACAATGCAACAATCATGTGTGTTGCCCATAGTCACCAGTCGCTGAGCAGGCGGGTTGGTGACCACAGAGCTAGCTTTGTCACACCTAAGACGCTGCTGCCCGTCTTCAGTCTGTGTATTTCAAAGCCAGCAGTTCCATCGTTATCCCACCATCGGTCGGCTTTTTAAGTTCCAAGGTAGTAGAGAACTGTGTTATTCCTTAGTTGCCTCTTACGACACCCACGGGAAGAGAGGGGGTGGCTATATTCTGTACTGCCGTAACCACACAGCCTATCCAGCCACCACAGGCATATAATGATGTATTAAACTACGGCTGAACTAATTCGACCATTTTTTTTCTTAATCTTTAATACTTGAAATGTAAAGAAAATTTTGCAGAAAATTAAAAAAAATTGCTAGACAAAATGTTTCTTTTAACAGTATGCACTTAAAAGTACGCAAGACTGGACACTGTCTGTCAGGCAAGCTAGTAGATTTCCTCTTTTCTTCTTCCTTTCTTTCTTTCATTCTGAAATCGTATTAGTAATGTGTAAATAATCACATTAAAGAGACTGGTTGGCGTACGAGTAACCGCAACTTTATGTGATTTCGATCCCTTTTCTTGACAAATATTTGTATAAGCCACGCTATACATAATTATTGTGTGGTTTGGCTGTTTGTGTTTGAATACTCTACATTTCCGGACACCCGACCCAAAATTATGTAATACTCTGTAATTATCCGTGAGTATATAACACCACCGGTCTAAACCAGTTTTCAGTTCGAACGAGCTTTTGCTAGATAAAACTGGTTTAAACTAGATGCATTGTTAAAAATACCGAAATGCAACTAAGAGGCTTAATAGATGTACACATGTTAATTTCAGCTTAACATTGTTATTTGTCAAAGGCAATATACTTTTACGTGCCTTAATCAGTTTCATTATTTAGTCGGTCCCAGTTGTGATCCTAGAAACCTTATAGCGATCGTTACTCATGGTAGATAATATATCCGCCAACTCGCAGTGGAGCAGTGTGGCGGATTAAGCTCAACCTTCTCCTTCAGGGTGAAAGAATCCTATACCCTGTATTACACTAAATGAATCAATCAAATTTTGTCAGTATGTAGCGTTTTCCTTTCACTGATTTATTTACTAGTTTAAAAAATTAGTAACAACTGATTACGACTAACGCAATAAGTTTCATATAATTTTCTTCAAGGTTAATCTTGTAATTAATACGTGGCAACCAATTAAGTTTATACGAATATTTTTTTTTTTCGTTATAATATTGAAGGTACGTTATAATCAAAAATACATTTTAGCCACTTACACAAAGCAATTTCGTTAAAATATGTTTTAATTGGATTAATTAAACAAACTTTATTACTAGCAAACATTAACAGAATCCAGTATAAACTACTTTTTACTGGTAAATACGGGTTTTAACAAAATACCTATCCTTTTTGGCGATTACGTATGGTTTTATACATACAAATTACTCAAAACTGTGAAGTATATGTGGGTAATAAGATTTACAATACACATTTGAAATAATACGTTAACTAAATTCACACGTTGATTCTGTGTAATAAATAATATTGTAGAGCTTAAATTAGTTAATCCTAATATGCACACTTTGTATTACTGATGCCGCTACATTAAAATTTGTCTTAATCAAATTCTAAATTTAATTTGCTAAATATAAATAACAAACTGTAGGTAGATACTATGTGTTTGAAATACCCAGTGGTAAAACACGTTTATTCAAAGTTTTAAAATTTTAAGATTATTTTGACCTAACATATATAATGTAATATTTATTATGTTTATCAAAGCGCTTACAAAAATGTAATTAAAAAATACGACTATACGATACTTTACAAAAAAATATGCACAATATTAAAATTCAGTAGTTGGGTACTACTCGCCGAGAGATGGCGCTGTAGCAGAACTGCATATAATTTTTTAATAGAACAAACAAACGGTATCTTTATACGAATGTTTAATTTTTAGGTTACATTTTTTATTATTTAGAAACAACTGAATACCTAGCTTAATTTTAAATTATGGTATAAAAACCAATGAGATAATAGATATAAATCCATGTCGAATGAGTTAACCTCAGGCTTTTTTATCAATAAAATTGCTTTATTTTAGATTCGATGAGTTTAAGGTATGAAATTACTATGTACATGAAGGATATGAATAATAATAATTACATGTACGGTACATATATAAATTAAATATCTCTTTATCATAGTAAAATTTCTTGAAATAACACATTTTTAAACCTCAAAAATATCATTGTTGTTAAGATCCCGTAAGTAACTTTTGCACTAAATAAATATAAATAGAGAAAAAAGGTATAATGCATTAGCATGTCATAATTGGATATTAATCGTCCAAAAATAAACACAACAAAAAAAATTAAGAAAAAATTTAGTTTAACTTTTAATTCAAATCATTTATTTGTGTTTTATAACAATATACATAGAGTTTAATTTATATTTATCTCTTAAAGGTAATTATTATTTTATTGCTCTTTGAAGATAAGTAAATGTTTAGCTCAACTCTCGTTAAACAATAAAACCCATCTTCGCAATTATCCACTTACGCATGTAATTTTAAATAATTAATTTTATTTCTGCTAACATGTTTCAGGCTATGCACCTGATGATATCCGGTAACTTCTATTAATATTTATTTAGATTATTACTCTTTATTAATAAGCTTACGACATATTTCAATAAACATTTTTTGCATATAACTTTTATTTAAATTTAGTTTTCAATTTACTAAAAAGTATAAAATTAATTTAAAAAAAAACACGTCTCACAAATTTTGTAATTCGAAACATTCATAGGATCTTAATCATTTTAATTGATGTTGCTTACTTTTTTATATTACTTAGCTGTAGCCAATTAACTAAAATTAAAAAATACAATCCTAATCTCTAATAACCATTTATTAATTTTTTTTGAGGTAATTACAATGGAAAAAAATTAAATATCGATAATTTGTATTTAAAGTCTTTACTTAGATTATTCAATAGCAATTTGACAGCACAATTTGTCTTATCGCTGGACTGTTGCAAATAACGTAGTATGACGAGATAGTTGATACAACTTATAGAAATTTGGTTTTAAATGCTTACCACAGACCCAAAATGCGACCATCTCCCTTACCATTTCATAGTCTTATTATATTTCATACTTTTGTTAAGACTAACAAGGCTTTTGTGGTTTCTCTGGTATCTGTAGTTGTTTCGTTGACAGTAATAATAACAAAACATGGATAGTACGTCTATTTGAATGAAGTGAAGTTACGTAAAGTGCGTAATTTTAATAGTTTACAAATCTAGAAATATTTAACTTAATCCTAAAAACAATTTTAGAAAATGATAGAAATATTTTGAAATATATCTAATATATTTTTTACTTTATTTATATAGATAGAAATGAATAAACACCCCTTTCAAACGATTAACTATGCATCCATTTGGATTTAGATTTATGGATTTGTTTTGTTCTTACAAACATCGGTACTTATATGAAAATTGCATTAGTAGGTAATTCTAGCTAGGTGTAGGTACGTGTTATGAGTTATAGGTAGTAGCCGACTGCAATAGCTAAATATTTTTTTATAAATACACATGGAAATAATACATATATAAATAGAAATATTACACTCAGACTCAGGCAACTACAAACTGCGTCAACGGGCTAGTCAAAGTATCGTCTACGAGTATTTAATTACGAAAATAAAATACCTTTATTACTTTTTAATTATACCGCAATATGTCAAATTAATCGTTATATTAATTATAATATAAACTAAAATCGTAAAACTATACCAACTTATTAATATCTACTTAGGTAATTATCACTTACACGAGAACACATTTATAACAAACGTTCGAAAACTACTTAGATGACCGTGTTTCGTTTTAATTGTAAGTATTTGTACGTTGACAAACACATTTTATGAAACTGGCAAATGTTTATTGTAGATATTGTTATTTTGTTTAATTATATTAATGAAGATTACATACAAAAATACGTTTAGTGGTAGATTACGCTGTGGGTGGTAGCCACCCGGACACCTGTTCCCCACTATCAGTAATGTGAAACGTGTACATTAAATGAAATAAATACTCATCGAGAAGTGAAGGTAATACTGTATATTTAACTAGTTGATTTTCATTTGCACATTTTACTATTATGAGTACAATTTACAGAATCGAGTAAATGCGTACAAGTAAATAGTCTTTCATTTAATACTAAGAATGTGTGACACACATTATTATTAAAATTATCAGTAAGAATCTAATCTCATAAAATTTTCAAAACAAGAAATGCAACGAGATTGAATAATATTGAGGCATAAAATTGATACGAAATAACCATATTTCCCATTTAATGCTGTAATTTGGTTTGATTGATTAGTTTCTACTAACAAATTAAACATTTAAAACATTTAAGAAACCAAAAAAATCAATAATAGATATATAGGCGTATCTAGGTATCTCGCCAAATCTATGAACGAGATCTTGTGAGATAAAAGTCGAATGTTACAATATGGTAATTAAGTGCATATAGAACATATGATTTCGTATCAAAAGTTACTTCGGAACCTGATGTTAATCTCTATTATTAGGTATTTCTATTCACTAAATTTAATGGTTCTTGCATAATTAATAAAATAGTGCATAGCAGTATTTAGATGTGCATATATGATTAAATAAAAAAGTGCTTAGTTTGCTTTTAAGGAATCGCACAAAGCAAAGACATTTTGATAGATATCTTAAGATATCTGTTGCACTGAGGTTAGGTACGCCAAACACCGAAACTTTTCTCCTAATTAATAAATAAATATTTAATATGGAATGATAATAATTAAATATAGGAGATCTATTGATAAGTGTTATAATAAATAAATAAATATCTACACACGGTCGTCTGTTCTTAAAGTAAGCAACTTAATGCTTCTGTTATAGGTAATAGCCGACTGGTATAGCTACATTTTTTTTTTCGACATACATACTTATAAATAATACATATATAAACATATATATAAATATTTATTTTACACCCAGACTTAGTGTGGGAATCGAACCCACAACCCTCGGAGCAGAAAGCAGGGTCACAACTGCGCCTACGGGCTAGTCAGATATAATAATGTATTTTTCTTCGAAAATTTGAGAAGGTTCTGTGCCAAAATTTAAAAAAAAATTATTACACATACAAACATAGTTTCTTATGTAAAGTTTTTAAATAATTGAATAGAACTGGAGACCACAGCTGAAATATTTTATATGAAAAGGTCTGGACTTGACAATTCAGCCTGCAACATCCTACTGCTGGGTATAGGCCTCTTCCTTCGTGTAACAGAAGGGTTGGAGCCTTCTCCGCTGCTCCACTGCGGGTTAGCGGATATTCCCTACTATGAGTAACGGTCGCTATCAGGCATTTTGTGATAATAACCGCAACCGACAGCTAAACATGCTATCCGCAGTACAGTGGGGAGACCCACAAGTAGAGACATCTAAATCGAAATAAATATCTGTACAAATACAAATAGGTATCCAACCCGAGCGGAAATCGAACCCGCAATCCGTCGGTGTTTAGGCGCCTACACGCATCATTACACTACAGCGGTTGCTAGACTTACAGTGAGTAAGCTAGAGTAAGATCTCAGGTATAAATCCATGGAATTTATTTTGAGAATAACATTCATTTAAAACCTGTTTCTATAATTCGAGTAACTATGATTTTGCTTACTATATATATATCAATGTCAATATCATGACAAATTTGAAATGAATCATGTCAAAATTCTGTCTGCGGTAAGCAAATATCTGAAGGTACCAATAGATAGATTAGGTATAGGATTTTTGATGACAAACCTAAACTAACCGGAACTATATATCTAATTAAAACTATCCTGAACGTACAATTTATAGGTACTTAGGTATATTCAAACATAATATTTCACAACCATGCTTACATTTTATTTTATATTTTTGACGACGCGTTGGCGCATCGGTCGCGGCACTGGCTATTGCTTCTGCGGTCACGAGCTCGATCATCCTCATTACAAACATTTGTCCTGTCCATATAGATGAGTGTCGTGGTCTAGGCGTTTCAGTTTATGTATTATGTGTTACGGTAACAAGGTTTTTTCTTTGCCTATTATACCATATAATTTAACTATACCTATTCATTAGTTTGAGAATTTCATTCATGTGTTTATTTGTAAATAAAATCATTCCATAATCAACTAGCGTGACGGATAATCACATTCGTTTAACAGTTTCGAGACCGCTGCCAATTGCAGTGTGATTACAATGTGTTAGTCTTTTATTATTATCGAGTTTTTTTTTTTAATTAATTTGTATTATTATTTTTGTAAATGACATTATTGTGCCTTTCATTAAGTGTGTATTTCACCTTATGACGAAATAAATATTTTCATTTCATTTCATTTTATTAAAATTAAAGTATTAATGTATCTATTTTCAAATCTGTTTTATTTTGTACCGAATGTGAAATGACTATTATAAAGCTATATACAAATAATCAATCAAAATAGAAACAGGTCAAGTTCTGTTGTAAGCCTTGGCCTCCAGCTATTTCTGTTCTAGTTCTTATAGGTGACGTGTTAGAGCTAAATACGCCATACTCCATTGCAGGTTGATGCAATACTTGTCTTTGAAGAACACCTAACTCTCGTTATCAGAGATTTATGGTAACGACAGAGAACGATAGTTTTAAGTACATTCCCTAATACGATGTAATCCGTGAAAAACAATTTTTGTGGTGACCCTAGTGGCCTTTGCAGCATCACATGTGAAAAGCCGGGTCTGAGATCTAGTTATGAAATATAGGAGCCTCCTTAGGGCTCACAATGGACGTTCATTTTAAAGGTGGATTGAGATCATATTTCGGGCTATAATGCCATCAGAGTGAACCAAACCATACAAAGCAGTAATTAATATTTTTTGACTGGAAATCTTAAATGCAACGGTTAGCGTTTTTGAAACATTTTTCACCACTACATCAGAACGAATACCTACGATACGACTTCATCTTTAAACTATTTGAATGTCGACGCACTACTACGCACCGTTACAAACGGCCACGCACAGCCACGCACGGTAACTCCAACGCTTCTGAAGACGAGGAATTTTCTGAGTCTTATCAGTGCTATAGATAGAACTTTTCAAAAAAAAGGAAAAAAAATTGTAAATGCCTAGTTACGAACTGAACTTTACTTAAAAAGTCGGTAAAGCCCTCCTCAGCCCTCAGAAAAAATATCTCTAAGCGAAAATCAAAAATACATCTATTTGTCTTTAAGAGAATTTTTCCACTACTACAACTAGACCGGTTGTTAAAAAGAAAACGAGTGTTATTTTGATCACACGAATGAAGTAAAACTTCGTTAGCAATAGACCTGCACTGTGTCTTAGATATACGAGACGGCTATGAGAGAAAGAGAGAAAGAATATGCGTGTTCGCACCTCTCTCTTGCTCCGTTCGCCTCGTCCGATTACACTTTTTGTAATGCTCTCGTCTCATTCACCAGCTTACTCGCCAAGTCGAGCGTGTGTAAAGAATTTTTATGTCAAAAAATGTTTACTTACATATTAACAAAGTGATACTCAACATTTAAACAAACTTTAATTTTAATAATTACATTTTAAATAAAAATCCTTAATTATAATAATTACATTTTAATAATATTAATATTTTGTATTTCCGATAATTGTGTTTGCTTGCAAACGAAAAAAAAACCGACTTCAATTACATCGACACGTAATACAACGTAGGTTAACGAAAAAAATTAACAAACGCACTAGTCTTTACTACGATTTTCGAGGATTCCCCTCGATTTCTCGATTCCATCAGATCCTAGTTTCCTTATCATGGTACCACCCTTGGGATATCTCCTTTCCAACAAAATAAGAAATATCAAAATCGGTTCATAAACGACGAAGTTATCCCCTAACATACATATATATACAGGCAAATTGAGTAACCTCTTCCTTTTTTGAAGTCAGTTAAAAATAAGATATGTAATAATAAAATAGATATATAGATAAGATAGCCGACCGGTGGCGGGAAGCCGACCGGTGGCGGGATAACCATCCAACTGCTGGCTTTGAAATACACAGGCCAAAGACGGGCAGCAGCGTCTTCGGTGCGACAAAGCCAGCCCTGCGGTCACCAACCCGCCTGCCCAGCGTGGTGACTATGGGCAAAACACATGAGTTCACGTTATTTTTGGCGTAAACTTGTGGAGGCCTATGTCCAGCAGTGGACTGTATAGGCTGCAATGATGAATAATAAAATAGATAAGTATATCTAATACATATTCGTATTTAATAACATTTTTTTTGTGTTTACTTATTTCAATTAAATTTTATGTTGCTTAATTACATTTTAACACATTTTCTTGAAATGTAATAATTGAAATTTAAGGAAAAAACTTTTAAATAAAATGATAAAATAATAATAAATAATTTGCTGCTAATGCTATGACCGAAGTGTAATGAAATAACAAGGTGTTCGTCTTTCGAGGCGAGCATTTCCGAGAGTCGTTTCTTTATCTTCCGCTGCTCATGACTTTTTGCAGTTTTTAATTCGTCCGTGTTATTCTTACTTTTAAGCCGCCGAGTACCTACAACGCAAATAAAACGTCATAGACCTGTAATTTAGCATAATTTAATGACTAGCAAAATGATACGTATTAACAACGATTACACTCTACAAAATGTTCGGAAAATTTACTTGAGAATTCATATAGGTACCTATTCAAACTACGGGAAGCTCTCGCCTGCCTGCCACCTTTACATATAGTATAGTATTCCTAATAGTGCAAGCGTAACTAAGCGATTCAAATAAGTGTAGTTAGCGTTAATCTATAAAAGTTTGGATAGGTAGAGCTAGAGGAAAGTTTAACTAAGTGAGTAGAAACAAACTCGGTGGCTAACAGTGTAACGTGGAACAATCGCCACTGAAGATCTGTCCGAACTTAGTTAAAAGTTCGCAACGGTGAGGCCGCTTGAGCTGCAACTTAGAAGTGCTGGTGTCGCGGAGCGCGGCGGACAAAAGATATCGCCATAACGAGCTCAATTGATGAACGAACGGAAACGTGTCCAATTAGAAGGAGGCGGCGGCGGCGGGCGCGAGCGTCGCCCCCGCGCCGCCGTAACCAGATTAGCGGCCGCGAGGAGTGGCGCGGAGCGGACACCTCGCGCGACGAAAAAACAAGGCTCGCGGCGCCGCGCCCCGCCCGCGCCCCGCGCCGGGGGCGGGCCGCGCCGCGCCATTGGCCGCGGCGGGAGGGGTGTCGGAGCCGGCGCCGCCGCCGGCCAGTCGTTTGACGCCTGCCGCGCGAGCGGGTGTCGCACGGAGCGAGCGATCGTCGCCTTCGCAGCGCGAGTGAGAACGCGTCCCGAGCCGCCGCCGGCGCGTCATGGACCTTGCATGAGCGGGCGCGAGCGCGACCGCTGGAGCCGACGGGCACGCCGGCCGTGGAGCGCGCGCCGTGGGCCCCGGGCGGCGCGGGCATGCGCTTCGAGGGCGCGGAGCGGCGCGACGCCGTCGCCTTCCACCCGCTGCTGGCGCCGCGGCCGAGCGACTTCTCGGTGTCGGCGCTGCTGACGGCGGGCGCGCTGCCGCCGCCGCCCTACCTGCCGGCCGCGCTGGCCGCCGCCGCCGCGCTGTCCGCACCCTGTCCACTGCTCAAGCCGCCCCCGCCGCCCTACGCGCCACTGCCGCCCGACGACGACGGCGTCGTCGACGACCCCAAGGTCACCCTCGAGGGCAAGGACCTATGGGAGAAGTTTCACAAGCTCGGCACCGAGATGGTGATCACCAAGAGTGGCAGGTCAGTACGGCCCCGCGGCCCGCCCGCCGTCGCTCTCCGCGCTGTGCTCGTGCCCACCCCGTCCTCGTTCGTGCTCTGAGTGTTGTGTGTGACTACAAAAATTAACCATATTTCACGTAAAATCCATATTCACTGCGGTAAGTACCTACATACACAGCAGTAGGTCTTAACATTTATAAACAGAACAGGCCGAAGTGACGGGTGAGAGTTAGTTTGTTTACGACAACAACTCTACATCTCTACTTTAACGTCTCGACCGCTATATTTTGAATACAGACACATTTATTGAACGGTCGTACGAATCCGGTTTATTGTTCTAAAACCCGTTACACGTGTCTATTAGATAAATAATTATAAGTGACCGTCTGATGTATATACTCAAATCTTATTAAAAATCAATTACACAGCTCGTATTAAGTCATTACAAACTTCAAAAGTGGGTGTTAAAATATACTAAAAAAATTATCAGCCCAGATTATGAAACGTTAACGAATAAATTATGCAATAGAATAAATAATTCGAATAGAAAAAAAGTCTACAAACGGATATAACCTATTAGCTCGAACAGCGGGAATATTTTTCAGATGCTCGTTCTTATAATTAATACTTTATGATAACTACAAGTGTAGTGAATAGAAAAAATGTTAAGTTAATAAAAAATATATATTAGAATAACATAGTGAACTTTGTTAAACATATATTGCTCTCATTCAAGGTAGCATGTTCGTGATAGGCGCATTTTTTCGCTAAATCTTCCATCCGACGGGACGAGGTAGCACGTCAATCAGGCTAAAACTATTATTGTAACGAAAACTACTATCTCCCCAACTTATATTTACGCTACGATAAAAACATTTCAAAAGATAACACTAAAATTTGATGTAATTGTAAGAGTAATAAATTTCACTAATATTTAGTTCAAAGTTTTTTAGTTTATCTAAATATTACTATTTTTTATCTAAAAAATGGCAAAATCTAGAAAAATACTTCGTTTTTCGTTTTGTAAGACTGTAAATTACAATGAAATCTTGTTTATGTAAGCAACACAAGAGAAGTATAAAAAATAACATTTTACAAAATTTAATGGGGTCATCATTTTAAGTTTTTAATATTGCAATTATAATACTAATAAGAAGTAATAATTATCTACTCAAAATGTTTTTATCTTATAGGTTATATTTTTTAATGATTAATTTAATAAAGAAATTCATTAAAATATTTTTAATATTCATTATGAGTTCATAACTTAGCTCTGGTAACTTAAATGTGAACCATAAATAATTTGTTATCTGTTTAGTGAAAAATAAATAGTTGAAAAAAAAAGCAAACTCATTAAATAAATAAATAAAAATCGCACAAAATTACTTTATCTTTTTTACAAAAAAAAAATATGTTTACAAAAATATAAGTAAAAATAAATGAATTAAATGTTACTATGGACCTTACTCTACATATCAAAATAGGCCTATATTTACATAAAATACCAATTTAATATATATTTTTTATAAAATTTATATATTAAAATTGACTGCAAATTACAGTCATTGCCACTAATTGCTAAGAGAAATCGTAAATTCTTTAATAATTATACAATTTTAATAGATTTAAAATGAAATGAATATTAACAAATTGTAGGCAAAGTTTTGTAAATAATAATATCCATTGGTTGATGTAATTAGAAGAAATGTTTATTTTTTATTTAGTCTGTAACAAGGTTTTTGTAGGTTTTAAATAATTTGTGTCTTTTACACATAATTTAATATTGATAATATAATATGGAATATTTATTGTACTACACACTTATTGACAAATTATTATTACCTATAGTATTGTAATAATTTCTCAGGAAAAAAATTATTACACTCTGTCGCGAACTTGGGGAGGCCTATGTCCAGCAGTGGATTGCAATAGGCTGAACTGTACTGTACTGTAACTGTAAGTTCTGTCAATAAACAAAATCCATTTTTTTTAATTTAACATAATGAACCAAGTAGGTGTTACCTTTGAATATTAAAGATACAAACAAAAAAAAAAAACATTAGTGAGAAAAGGAAAAACATATCGTAGGAAACGTGTCAGTCGCAAGATAAGGTGCCTTAATGTGTACAAAAGAGTGTGTAATTATAATTATTAAGTAGAATCGCATTAAAACAATATTTTGTTAAAGTATCCGAACGAGGGGCGCCACAAATTTCGAGGGTGACGAACATCAAAGCGCGTGGAATTTCGAAAAAAGGAAAACCTGCTCAACGTAATCGGAACTCCTTTATAACGAGCCAGTATTTTCCCGCCAAACCCTTTTAGAAAACTTTTTCAAAACTTACCTCCTCGAATGTTTCTTGTATTGTCCCTTTGGTCCGGATCTTTTCTTTTAATTGGCGTCATTAAGTAGTTTTTATATAATGAAGAATTTCAATTGAATTCAGTAGGGCGACTAATTTTTTTTTGTCTTCAGTAATAATTTATGTACTTCGTTAAATTTTTTATAAATTTTAAATAAAGCTTGAAGTATTACACTTTGTGGCTGTTAGAAGATTACGTTTGTAGAGAACAGACTAACATTTTTTATAGTATATAGTATAATCTAATTATAAAGAGGTTATATTAGTTTTTTTTTTTCTTTGTTATTGAATTTTAATGCTACATTATTTTATGATTTATAGTTAGAAATAAACTATGACAAAAGTAAAATAAATCTTTAAAGATAATCTACAAATATTGAAATAAATATACGGTAAGAATCTCGTTAACAATAATTTATTATGGGTAGTAATTATTCCCGCTTCAAATAATAAACTTTATTACACAGATAACAGAATATTAAATACCTATAATAGCATCTTACGTGATTTTGCTAGTTGGTTTTTACGCCTACTATTCCGTTGTTCTAAACAATATAGCTACCTTTCAAATAATGACAGTATTATTAAAGTAGGGCTAGTTATTCTAAATGTCCAATTATAAGACTGCCCAGACACAGCCATACCTTGGACTAACTATTGTTAAAAAGTTTAATTGAAATCACCACATTGAACGAGTGCGACAAATTAAGACAGTTTGTTGGAAATGTTACAATAATTAGAAATCGTATACCGTTTATCTAAGTTGAAAATTATGCTTTACCATGCATTAAGAGAATCCTATATAAAAGTATATACAATACAGCCTTAGTAGGCCGTACATATAAAACTTACCTTGATAAGATCTATCTTCAATTAAAAATCTTAAAAAGTATAGTGTCATCAAAGATAAAAAGTCAATTTTATAATAATGAAATAGGCCTCTTTAAACATCGTAAACTTTTACCAGTACGCTCCAAAGTAGATTTTATATTGCTTAAAGAACAAGTCTTCAATATGTCGTTAAAAATATTATTGAACATCCTGTATGCACACATGCGATCACTGAGGGACGGCTACGTACGCGGCGCGCTAACAATATGTATGGCGAGCGCACAACCGCTTATATTGTGCCTCGACTTATTAACAACCTACCCTTAGATTTGTACAAAAATATTATAAATCGAAATATTAAAACTAAATTAAAATAACGTGACTTAAATATTTTCGGTAAAAAATTACTCGAATTGTATAAACATTACAAATAGTTTTTGTATTTTTGTTAATATTTTTAGTAAAAGAGAATCCGTACATTGTCTGTGACCGTTAATAAATAATGAATATGTATAAGTAGACTAGGATAGCACAGACTGAAACCTTTGTGGTTTTTTGTTGCTATTGTTTTGTTATTTTATGTATTGTAAATTGTATATTTGACAATATAAAAAAAGTACAGATAACAAATGTGATTTTAAATATTATTATAGACAATGGGGATCCATTTCAAATTTAGAATACACCAAAGAATGGTTCTACATGTAGATAGATTTCTACATAGATACTACACATATCGTACCTATTGTACTAATAATAATAAGGAAAGACCTGAATTGCTGTATCGACTTCTAGTGATGACAGAAATATTAATATTCATTTACTAATTACAGGTATTGTCGATGACAGACAAATAGGGGAATTAATTTTTCTTTTCATCATTTTAATAAATGATATAGGATTAGTTAAAATACACTATGAAATATCTCCTTATATAAATATATATATTTTCTAATAATAATACAGATAAAATATATCTATATATACGACATTGAAGGTTATATAGTAAATTTAGTAGTTGAATATAGAACTGTCCTCAGTCAAACGATATGAACAAGCAACGATCCCTGTATTGTAGTGTTCCGGTGTGAAGAGTGAGATGATTGGCAGCATCTTGGCTCTCACGCTCCGCAATGGCCACTAGTATGTAACACGTAATAACAATAAGGATGTCTGTACAAGAAATTACTGTATATGTACGTATATGTATGTATAGAGTAAATAAGTGAATATATATATTTTTTTATTTTATTTTATTACTACTATGGATTCAAGTGTTTTTGATTATTTGCTATACTTATTACACAGTTTTAACAACTATACTATAAACTATAACTATATTTATGTGAGCGAGCAAGAACAAATTGATAGAGACGTTAAAAAGTTTTGAAAAAAAATTGTAATACTTATCGAAATCGTTTCATTAAACGATAATTTTTGTTAAAAGTATGTAAATATGATTCTGCTTCTGGAAGTACGTACTGCACTATGTAATATATTATAGCCTACAATTTTCTTGAATGAATAGATTTTTAACACCAAAATATTAAAATCGGCCCCGTAGTAACGCACAAAAAATGTCTCGAATTGGTCTTGTTACAAAATTTAGCGCTTTCAAACAAACAAACAGTCTCAGGAAACTCTTAGGCTTTATTTTGTTAGTAGGTAGGTACTTCTGAGAAACATGAGGCGATATAATGTTAGAAATTCACGTTTATATAAAATCGTAAAAACTTTTTTTGTTTTATTTTCAGCGGACATTTATTCGAATATATTTTATTTTTAATCTAGATTCCGGGAATTGCTTTTATTGTTTTTCGTTTAAATTAAAAAGGTGGTTTATGAAATCGTTTGCTTGAAAACGTTCCAAAAATATACTTTTATACTCCATCCCATATCATTGATTGATGATAAAAAAAAATGGTCAAGTTCGAGTCGGACTGGCAACGAAAGATTACGCATGACCTACTAATATGTAGGTAAATAATTTTCAACATCGGTCTACGGCATCAAAACAATTGTTTTCTGGTATTAAAACTCTGTTTTATTGTAGGCACGAAGTCTGTTATTTTCATTGATCATCGTTACAATTGACATAACTAAGGAAAAAGTGTGCAGTGTGGCTACGGCACTAAAGAATTTAGCCACCCCCTCTCTTCCCGTGGGTGTCGTAAGAGGCGACTAAGGGATAACAAGGTTCCACAACCACCTTGGAACTTAAAAAGCCGACCGATGGCGGGATAATCATCCAACTGCTGGCTTTGAAATACACAGGCCGAAGGCGGGCAGCAGCGTCCTCGGTGCGACAAAGCCAGTACTGCGGTCATCAATCCGCCTGCCCAGCGTGGTGACTATGGGCAAACCACATGAGTTCACGTTATTTTTGGTACGAACTTTGGAGGCCTATGTCCAGCAGTGGACTGTATAGGATGTAATGATTGATAATGATGATGATTGAAGGAAAAAAGAGGTAATTTTTAAGAATTTAAAATATGTACTTCCTTACCATTGTATCAGCTCAGCAGAGTCGTAGATTAAGCTCTGATCCTCAATTCAACTAATAATTACAACTTTTGGTTTTACAAGTTGCAAATAGTAATATCAGACACATAAAGTGGAGTTTGATTTCGATCATTCTACGTCAGATTCAGAATGTCTTTATGTTTTCCATTACTGTGAAGAACAACTGTTGAAAACTTGTAGGTGCCAGTCCAGTTTTGAACCCGCAAGCGCTTCGTGTAGATGACATGTATTCACTGAGCCATCTCGGCTTACGAGCACACATTTTTACAGCATTAGTAGTGTACATAAAATTGTATATAGAAATAAAAGATAATCACCAAAAAAATTAGCGCTTCAAAATCAAGCATAGAACGGATTTCAAGCTAAGACCTCTTGGTTAACATCCGCGTGTTCTAACCACTGGTCCATTAGTACCTAATCCCTACTAATATTATAAATGTGAATACAAGTTTGTTTGCTACGCTTTCACGCGAAAACTGTTTAACCGATCATCATGAAACTTATGACACATATTCTTGGAGGTATTAGCAGTAACATACGATACTTTTATTAAAAAAAATTCAATGCGAGCGAAGCCGCGGGTAAAAGCTAGTACATAATAACTTTGTAGTTATTTACTATCACATTTTACTTGCCTTCAATCTGTTAATTTAATACAAAATTGTACCTTAGTTTAACATATTATTTAGAATAATAAATCTAATGTTTCATATTTTTATTTGACCATTTTGAGTTTTATGAATCCACATTTTCTTTTTTTTAGATTAAATTATGGATACATACAAAGTAACTTTTAAAAATTTATAAAAGAGTCGAACCATACATTACAAAAAGTACAATAACAATTATACAATTAACCACTTTCAATTAAAAATAAGTGAACCGTTTTACACCGTTTAGTCTAATTGATCTATAGCGTATAACTGGCTGCTTCTAATGAAAGATTAAAAAAGAAAGTGAAAATAATAGTGTAATATGCAGCCGTAAAAAAAATTAAATGTCACTTTGACACCATTATGACAGGTTTATGTTTGAGAAGTCATATGAAACAATTACAAATAGAATATAATATATCTCTATAATAAAAATCTTAATGTACATACACAAGCAACTCAACTCAATCAAACAGCTGATAAAAATACGTTTTTCTTGTGATAAGTATTTATTTTATTTATACACATATAAATTAATATATGAAACTGCCAGACTTTAGGCGGGAATTAACAAGAACGGGAACAAAAATCACAGCCTATTTAAAAAAGTATCATTACGATTTCGAATAATAGTACTCTTTATTATACCTACTTATTGTGATTTTAGATGGCTATATATTTTAGTCTAAGAGCCGAAATAAACATGATTTTCACCCATCTGAGTAATGGGTAAAAATAAAATTTATCCTTTTTTGTATGTTAAAGATAAATCGCAAATGAGTTGGGTGGAAAATTTCTGGCCAGGCTATATATATTATATTCGGCAACCGCCATTCAAACCAGACTAACAGGCATCCCTATGTCATCGTAATTGCAATGAAACAGCGCTCATTTTCGTGTAAGAATTTATTAAGCACGTGGGTGAAGGTGGGTAACTAGTATCAATATATATTAATACCTGTTTATACTTGCCAACCCCTACTGGGTTTATGCCAGGAAAATCATGGACAGACCAATGTCAGCACTTTCTACAGACTTCATTCTATCGGTAGATTTTAAATTTTAATTATTCTTTAAACTCGTAGATGCATTTTTAATATTTTTTTTCTATTTTGAATTAAATATAGCCTGGTCAGGACGTTTTAGTCAACCATTTCGGTTTTTTTTTCTAATATACTAAAATAAATATAAAATAGTTTTCTACTATTCGGATCTCTTACTATTCTTATTATTAATAATAATGTCTTACTTAAGGAAATCGAAAACCACGAGCTTTGCTGCGTACGACTTAAAAGATAAACAAAACTTGTAGAGTTAAAAAAAATACTACTGGGTATCTAACTCTGTGGTACATAATTACAAACAAACAAAGATTCACCTTAAGACCGATCTATAGCATAACTTAGATTTTATAAATAAACAATTTAATAAATTAATTAATTAGTTAATAGGATTGAGCATGCACACAGTCGTCTATTCCTAAGGTATTCAACATAATGCTTGTATTTTGGATGAGAAATTTCTAGTGTTCTTATTTTTGGATTTTGAGAAATGTATGGAAGGATAAAGGATGTGTGGCGCGAACTTGGGGAGGCCTATGTCCAGCAGTGGACTGCGATAGGCTGAGGTGATGATGATGATGATGATGACAAATGTAAATTTCGTTTAATTTGTTTGCAAGAATAAAGATGTGTTCTAACATAGGTTTTTAGCGATTATGATGTGTTACGCGTTTACATACAATCATACTTTGCTGGTATGTTAACGCGGTACTGATGCTAGTAGATGCCTAGTCGTTATCGACTAAAACTTCACTGAGTTGTAATATACAAAAGTCCATTAGGCGTACAGCTTTCTTTGGTTTAAAATAATTTAGATAAATTAAACACTAAATTCTAGTAGTTTAGGAACACAACAAGTCAAGCATAACTGTTGGAACTATACTGTTTTCTAATTTTTACGCGAATTTCACTCATTATAATGAAACAAGTTTTTCGGATTTTGTCGCGGTTTATTAAGTTTTTTAGATGCCCGACGTTTCGAATACTTTACAGCAACCACGGTCACGGGAGGACTGTAATGCATCTGCATTTAAAAAACTTAATAAACCATAATAAAGTTGTTTCATTATAATGTTGGATCTATAGTATTAAAGTTAGATAGGTAGCATGTGTGATTATGTACTTCGTATGAACTAAAATAGGTACACCAAAACACTTCAATAAAAGACAATGTTACTTATGACAGATGCTGTATTTACATATGAATTTTGTATATGTTTGACATATATGTATTATCGAATAGTAAAAACGAAAAGGAAATAAAAAAAAGTTTTAAACTAACGTAGCCTATGTTTGTTACATTGTATTAATCAATAACCATAGACAAGTAATTAGTCATAAACAATAACCACTTCAAATTGACACGCATAGAGTTATTACTCAGTTTGTTTTCCTCGACTGTACTTAACAAAGATACCTAGCGCTTTGCATTGTAATGTCTGTTTTATTAATAACTAACAATTCAGATAAGGGCCGTAAAGCATACGTTAATGATTTCGTGTCACGCTTTATAATTGCCAGCGAGCAAATATTTAATAATGTGTCTAATTGACGACAAAATGGCGCTTCGGTTTGACATTGACGTGCGTTCAAATAAAGAACCATTGAGTTTTTTTTTATTGACGAAAATGACCAAGGTTGTAATAAATAGCCACTTAAAATGTAACAGTCATAAAAGAGTTTTTAGTTTTTATTGATCTTTTCGATAAATGAAATTGAATTTATGTTTGATGTTGCCTTGCCATGTAAATGATTCGTTAAAACAATATCGAGGAAACGTATTCCTTTTTTAATAAACTACCTAAAGCAAAGTAGTAAAATTTAACAAAAAATTAAATTAAATTCCATTCATTTTGCTTTAACGCTGTTTGGGAAAGTTTTATACACTAATGAAATTTAAAAACACTTGCAAATTATTTAAAAAAAAATATTATGTTATTAATAGTTACAATATATGAATTTTACGAGAAAACATTGTTTATATATATACCTAGGTAGGTACCTCATAAACACAAGCAATAGGTACCTAAGTATTTTCTTAGCAACTTGATCGTGTCTAAACATCTTAAATAGATTCGATTTATTAACTCAATTTTTAATAGTATATGTTAAAATAATTTAATTAAAATTTAAAACGGTATACATGTGTAGCAACAAAAGCTTCATTCCTTTTTCAATGCGCTTTGCATAATTGTCAAACAATTTACATCAAAAGCTTGCAAATATACTTTAACTAAATAAACAAGTTAGTTGTCTACTTCAAATTAAAGACAACAAACAAATAGGGCTATATGCAGAAAATTACAGGGCAGAAATTATTTCATGCAATACGCCAGTAAAATTACGTAGTAATCGTCTACTGGTGGCTAGGATCGCGTTTATCGAAGGGATTGCAAACATCGATCATTTAATCGATTTTAAAATTGGTTACATGATTAACGGTATTCGATGGAGCTGTTTAAATATAATAGTGACGTAATTTGTTCGGTAATTATAAGTTGGGCATAGAATATTTTCGTTAGATTCACGCCATCTTTGTAAATATCAGGTTTGTCTTTTTTTTTTTATAACAAGAAGAAGATGATTGATGCTGAGAGCAAAACTTGGTACTTGGTATTTTGCTTACGTTTTTTTTTTTAAATGTTGTATGCCAATTTATTTGAGATGCGTTTCAGTTGCGTTCATCTGTTTATCCTTAACATAAATTTCACCCTGAAACTTTAGAATGTTATTGGTATGTATTATTGATATGTAAGATTCATGTGAGCACTATTGTTGCGCCAAAACGTTCTGTCTCATTCTGCTTAGTTCCACTCAGGCAGAAGTAATTTCCACCGGCCACACGACGGCCATCTTGTGGGCGCGGCCTGTAAGGTGATTTGTAAACAAATTTCAGTGCATCGAGTATACATTAAACTTTTTAATTCGAACCTATTAGAATGACAAATTATATTTTCTCAAAAATAAAAAAATATATATCGATACTAATATTATAAAGCTGAAGAGATTGTTTGCGCGCTTATCTTGGAAGTTGCACGTTCAAATCGAAATTTTTTATTAGTGGTGGCTAGCTCATTTATCGAAGAAGGCTTTAGAATATCACGCTACGATCAATAGTAGCGGAGCGACAATGAAAATGTTTCTGGTTTTTTTGGCGAAAATTTGAAAACAAAGTTTATAAGACAAATCTTTAGATTCTAGAATCGTCTGCTTTTTAACAATAAATTAAAGCCAAAGTCTTATATAGGTTAATTAATACAATAAGTACTTACGTATTAATAACTAACTAATTATGTAAGATCATAATCAGACAAATAGCCAAAAAATATATTCGCAAACTAGTGAAATTTCACCGATTCAGCGAACACGTTCCCCTTAGCAGACTAATTACAATTCCATCCCGAGACACTCGTACTACAAGTGCAAAGCGCAACGGAATGCTCGGCGTTCCCGCGAAATGTCCAAGAGCGTTGAAGACGCTTAATTAATGGCATGCCAGCATCTTGCTCGCATTCGTGTACCTACTTACAATAGTTTCTCGAATGTTCTATATTTACGATAAAAACATCCGAATTCTAAATTCAAAATAGTATTGCTTGAGCAACAATTTGACTAGCCCGTTGGCGCTGTTTGTTGTGCCCTGCTTTCTGTTCCGCGGGTTGCGGGTTTGATTCCCGCCTGAATCTGGGTGTGATATTTATATTTATATATGTATTAATTCTACGTATATTTATCAAAAAAAAAAATAGTTATAACAGTCGGTCCACATGTTATAAAAAAATAGCTAATAAATGGTATACCAACGTATTGCTTGTCTTCTGATTTAAATGTTCAATTTACAAACTTAGTTTAAAATTTGTTGAATTTTTGTCATACGTCATTGGTTAATTCTGAACGTGCCAGTATCCTGTGTAAATATAAATTACATCAGAATAAAAAAAAACGTCTCCAAGACATTTTTTAAAGAAAAAGTAATGAAAAAAACAGCTTTGTACCCAACAGAAAACGAACACGATATTGTAGCAAAATTTTTCATGTACGTATGTTTTATGTATGGTTATTTTTCATGTTATAAACAACCTATTACACTATTAAATTTACACCAATATAAATATAGCATTTAAGACTTGTAAATAGTAAAAGAGAATGCGTAATGTGTCTGCGAATTAATTAATTGCTACTCGACATGCCATCATTACAAATTGGTGCTCTTACTTGATACAGATAGCGATCTAGAATGTTCTTAATGATCAAATTCGCTGTTTATTAATACATATGCTTATATTTTATAATTGTTACTAATTACTACATATTATAATTTTTTGTACTGCTAAACTTTTCTCACGGCTTCACCTACTTTCGATACTTGTCCAATTTATTATTTAAACTTTTTATAATATTTAGTTGTGGAATCAAAGTCTTATCTCGCCTTTAATTTTACATGATACAGTTATGTAACGTCCACATTGGATTAATTATATTAATGCGTAACATAAATATATTATAAAAAAGTAAATAAAAAAAAAAACAATAAATAAAATAAATTACAAGAATGACACTACCATAGGTTTAGTGGTGCGTGTGGATGCGCGGCGCTCAAATACCGGATGTTGTGAGTTCGATTCCCACTCGAGATGAATATAGAATTCCGAGTGTTGCGCAGACCTTGGCAACATATAGCTGGGAATAATACTATAGACTCTCGGTCCCGGTTTGCTATCACTTACACCTGATAGCGATCGCTACTCATGATAGGGAATAGGTATATCCGCCAACTTGTAATGGAGCAGCGTGGTGGATTAAGCTCTGTTCCTTTTCATCATTCCAGCCTATTGCAGTCCGCTGCTGGACATAGGCCTCCACAAGTTCGCGCCAAAAATGCGTGAATTCATGTGTGTTGCCCATAGTCACCACGCTGGGCAGGTGGGTTGGTGACCGCTGGGCTGGCTTTTTCGCACCTAAGACGCTGCTGCCCTTTCTTCAGCCTGTGTGTTTCAAAGCCAGCGGTTAGATGGTTATCCCACCATCGGTCGTCTTCTTAAGTTTCAAGGTGATAGTGGAACGATGTTATCCCTTAGTCGCCTCTTACGACACCCACGGGAAGAGGGGGGGTGGCTATATTCTTCTTCAAATAAAAAATAATAATAATAATTGTACTAGTTTCCAAATAGTAAATGCTCCATATACGTATTATACTTCAGTACGTATTAACAGATAATTTGACGCTAATAACCGTTAAATCAATGTAATTAACGTAACACCTAGACATTGAAGATATGATATTAGTTGCTCTAGACAGCACTATATTAGCAAATATTCGCATAGCTCAATAACTAAATACTTAGTTATTATTAATTAGATTTAACGGCATTCAATATGTAATGCCAAGATGACACAAACAATTGTCACGTAGAATATAGAAAACACGAAGGAGATTATCAAAATAATTTTGAAGACTAACCTTTCACTTAAATTAATACAAATATTTAAAATTCGACATACTTACCCAAATACAGTTGATCTTTATTGTTATTTGCTATCTATTTATAACTGTACTATGTTATTATGATATTTTTTAAATGGCTGTAAGATGGACCAATTGGTTACAAATTACTTGGCCAGTTTTATCATGGAGACGACAGTTGATGTATATTTGGTGCAGTTGAGAATGCAACCTTAGTTTAATTTTTACGAAATTTTAAATAGTGTGAATTTTTTTACTATTCCTTGATCCACAAAAATATGTATTTATTTACAAGAAAGTATATTAATAATATTCAAGCAATTATTATCTCTATTATTCAAGAATTAAAGCATACAAGAGTAATGTCATAATAGGAGCAATGTGTTGTTTATGAAGTGTTACAAAATTACTCCGTGGACTATTGGACCGTGATTATTAAAACCTTTTTGCATCATTAGAAAGAAATCTTTATTTATAAATTATTTATTCGTTATACTTTAACACGCAAGCGATATGGCGATGCGTTTTTGTAATAATAGCTAGGTTTTAATCGCTTTTAATTATGATAAACATGTTAATGTGGAAAGTTAGAGATATGCAAAATGGCGAATGATTGATTGTTCGCATGTCATTTGTCAAGTTGCATTTTTTTCTCAGTTTTCTAGCAATTTTAGTAACGGTCAGTGACTTCAATATAAGTTAACTAACTTTAATATAAGTTAACTAACAATATAAGTTAACTAACTTTAATATACTAAATAGTTTTCAAACGTGTCTACTGTTTGTACTAAAATTCAGCCTGCCTGTAATATCTCACTACTGGGCATAGGCCTCTTTCCCCATGTAGGAGAAGGATCAGAGATTAATCCACCAAGCTGCTCCAATGCGGGTTGGCGGATATATTCCCTACTATGAGTAACGATCGCTATCAGGTGTACATGATAACAACCGAGACCGACGGCTTAACGTGCTCTCCGAGGCACGGTGAGGAGACCCACAAAGACTGTACAAACACCCAGACCACGGCAAACACCTGTATGGCCAATACAGATGTTTGTCATGTGCGGGGATCGAACCCGCAACCGCCAGCGCAACAGGCACAATCAATGGCTGTAACCGTTGCGCCAACGCGGCTTCGCTAACTAAACTTAGTAGGTACATATTACAAAAAGCTATAAATATTAATAAGTTATAAAATCGATTTGTAGTGATTTATTTTATGCTCTAATTAAGCGAAGTATTGTTTTTTTAGCGTATATTTCAATTAGCATTACAAATTGAAAAAAAATATATCTATTAGCTCTTGCTTGCTGTAATTATAAATATGAAAATTTGGATGAACGTTTGTTCCTCAATCAGGCAAAAACTACTATGACGAAAAAGTTCTAAATTGGTGCAGCCAAAAGCCCCGAATATATACAATATGTATGCTACCTTTTATATTGTCACTTCTTCTTAATTTAAAATGACAAGGGGAAAACAGCAATAAGCAGCTAGTTTAATTTATATGTAACCTCTATCAAAAATTGAAAAGTAAAGTGTTAAGTTAGAAATTATTATGTAATTGAAATATCGATAGTAGTGATTTTTTATCGATTATTTATTAGTGAAGGGGAACGGCCCGTATCTCCGTGGGAATTAGCATTTCTAGATTCTAATTATTTAAAAAAAAGTAGTACGTCAATAAATTTGTCTTATTTTTTTTTTTTTTAAATTATCACAGGTTATAAATAAAAAAATTGTAACTTACAAACTTAACATTATTTCTTTCAATGTACGTATAGAAAAAGTATTTCAATATATCTTGTATTTTAATTTATAATGACATATCAATTAGAAAACTAGTATGAGAGATTTTATAGTACAAAAAAAAAAAATAATCTATTTATCTTTTAGATAAAAAATAAATGTAATTAGACTAACACCTGTGTTTAGTGGTTTTAAACAAACAATCTATGTATTTTTTATATATATAAGTTTCTTTGTTTGTTTTTAATTAGTTAATGTGTGACTTTTAATTACGAAATAATGCGTGTCATTCATAAATATCTCCTGGAACAATACCTCGTATTGTAACTTGTAAATCTATCCAATACTTTACTATACCTATTATTATATTTATATACTAAATTTATGTACATATTTTGTAAAATAATTTTCAAATAAAAGTTAAAATGTTAGTTACTCGTAAATTAAGTTTTCAATATTAATAATTGTGTTTGCTTGTAAACGAAAAAAACCGACTTCAATTACATCGACAAGTAATACAACGTAGATAGACGAAAAAATAATCAAGTACACAATCACGTTACCAATTACTCAAAAAGTAGTGGTTAGATCTCGATAAAATTTAAATAGAAGCCCAAAACAAGCATCAGCTTTCGAATAAAACAAAAATCATCAAAATCGGTATACCTAGTAAACAGTTGAGTCATAATTTAACGTAGGTTGACGAAAAACATAGTCAAATAAATACGCATTATTAGATACTCGAAAAGTACTTGCCAAACCTCGCTTAAATTTAAAGGGCCACATGACTAGAACTTTTGATTAAAAAAAATCATCGAAGTCGGTCCACTCAGAAAAAATACATTCGAATAGAGAGCCTTCTCCTTTTTGGAAGTCGGTTAAAAAATGTTCTAGGTATCTTAATAAAACTAAAACAAAATACTAAGAAGTAAAATGATATAATTACAATGTCTGTTGATTGTTCTGTCTGGCCCGTTGGTATTGTTAGCAGTAACTGCTTTAGGCTCCAAGGTTGTGAATTTGATTCCCGCTCCGACTCTAAATGTAATATTTATAAATATTTTTTTTTAATCAATAAAAACATTAAGTTTTTATTGATTAAAAAAAAATATTGTTCGCATTCGGCTGTTACGTGAAACACAAGCACTACATTAAAATCAGACGACCTAGTGTATTTTATCGTATTTATTTTTAATATTACAACAAATTATATTTTAAAATTTATAACTGAGTACTACATTACATTAAGGGACACGTAAAAAATAAATCCCTTCAGGGAGTTACGGTACTTCAAATTTATTGGTTAACCCCCTAACCCCTCGCGGTTCAGGGTAACCTATGAAATGCAACCGCAACGAACTAATCTATAATAATACGTAATAAGGGTAAACAATTTGTCTGTTGTGTGCTTCTTATATAGTAATATGTATCTATATGTTATGTGCAATTAAAACTAATTTTCCTATAAAATTTACCTATTGCGATATACTTTGTTAAATATCAGAATTAAATATTTTTGAAGGAAAACTTAGTTACGCACTCTTCACTTGGGAAGTAAGCTGGTGAATGCGTGACGAGAGCGTTACGAAAAGTGTGATCGGGCGAGGCGAACGAAAGTTGAGAGGGATAAGTTAGATGGAGCTAAAGAAGTTTTACTTTAGTCGTTTGGTCTAAAGCTCGCTCTTTTTTTATATTCAAGAAGGATTTAAAAGCACTTTTAAATCACTTTATATATTAAATAATAAATAAATAATAAATACACAATACACACACGGTCGTCTGTTCCCAAAGTAAGCAAATTAATGCTTGTGTTGTAGGTAACAGCCAACTGGTATATAGCTACATTTTTTTTTTCGATAAACATACTTATAAATAATATATATAAATATATAAATATAACACCCAGACTCGGGGTGGGAATCGAACCCTCAACCCCCGGAGCAGAAAGTAGGGTCACTACAAACTGCGCCAACGAGCTAGTCAAAATAAAGTATTATTTTTATAAAAAATATAAAGTATTATTTTTTCAATCAATTAATTATGTTCAATAAAGTAGCTTTCCCCTTCTGCTTGCAATCGGCAAGAAGCTCAACAGTTACTTTTATTTTTATAATTATAAATATTTGCGTAAAATTAGTAAACATCCGACAAAATACGCCACAAAAAATATACATTTCCTATTAAGAACTCTTAACTCTCCATTTCATTCATACGGTCAAATATTATATTTAAAAAAAATTGTATAAATAAAAAACAATATCCTAAGTCTCAATGTTATCCGTAAGTAAATAACTCTTTTTAAATTATATGATATGCGCAAGATTTGATACAGTATATAATGTTTCATTACATACAAAAAAAATATTACCTTGAATTATATTACCAAAGACAACAAACAAGCTTCAATGAATTTTCATTACTACACTCGAAGTCAAAAAAATCAAAATCAAATATTACTTTATTCAAAGAAGTTTCAAAAGCACTTTAAAATAGTCCTTTTTCTAATTTTGATTTATAGCAGTTTTAATTAATTAATTATAGTTATAAGTGAATTTACCACTGATTATACAGGAAATATATGATATACAGGAAAGAATTGGCATGAAACTCGGCACTTACTCTTTAAAAAATATTTTTTATTTATTTATTATTATTTACTACTATCTGCCCGAACAGACTTCGTTCTGTAAAAAGTTATTAGTGAAATTATTATTTTTAATTTTTTTTTAGTCTTAAAACCTTCCATGGGCTTTAAGGAACACACAAAAATAAATTAGCCGAATTGGTTGAGCCATTCTCGAGTTATGCGCTTAGCAACATTCATTTTTATTTATTTAGATTATTGATTATTGATGCATACAGGTACAAAAGTTAAGTAAGTCAAATGAAATATAAAAAAAGTTTTCATAATTTATGAGGATCAGAAAAAAAGATTTAATGGTTTTTAAAAAAACAGTAATAGCTTGATGTTGGTAATAAGCGTGTATGTAGTAGCGTTTTATTTTAATTTAAGTATTGTGTTTATTATCAAAATGATGCTAATCCACTGTCAACTGAGTCCGTCCACAGAAAATCTGGTAGTGGAATAAACTTCAAACTTTCTGAGTATACCTATAGGTTGGAGTTTAACATTTTCTCAGCAAATATTTAGAATTTACAAAGTACCGTTATATTACATATAATTTGTTTGTAATAAATTTATTTATTTGAATATTACTTACTTCAAAGATAAAATGGCGCTATAAAATTTTAACATCTCAATTTACCGAGACAAAATACGTGTTTAAATTATCAGGTACTATAACGATAACTTAATATCTAGTCACTATATAGTTAAACGATTCATTACAAATAGTTTAAAGTTTCTTACACAGAAGAAAATACGTGCCGTTTTTTTTTTTTTTTTCATGACCTGTAAGGACTTACTAAATATACTAAAAATATATTATTTTTAGTATTCATTTCTATTAAACTATTTATAAATAACTTGATAATTATTATTTAAAATATATAAATTACTCGTTTTTTTTTTTTTCATTATCGTTTGCGAATGGGATATAGGTACGACAGCCAGCTAAAATTTAAAGGATAAAAAAGTTACAGATTACATTAAGTTATGTTTATATCTATAAATAGCTCGATTTTTTTACTAAAAAAAAATTATTAAATATTATTGATGATATTAATTTAAAAATTATTGTTCCTTCCACAACTGCAAACTATAACATTGAAACTATACTAACATCAAGAAAGATAACAACTACGTGACTATGGTTTGACCAAATACATAATTATAATAGTTTACATAATCTGCGGTTGTACCACAGTCATTCATATTTATTTAGTGTATTTTATTAAATACTTTTTCTGTACAGTTCATGCTCATTTGCTTAACCTTCACGTGGTTCGATGACATCATATAAAGCTCGCTGCACACTAAAGATAAGGCTCGATAAACACCTATTGCGGTACAGTTCTTAAGGACTTGTTGATGTGGGCGTTAGAAATTTGGATGCGGTATTACAAATAATAATAAAATTATGAATAATAAATCAAAAGAATAAGATATCTACTAAAGTTAAAAATTTATTAATAATAATTATTAATATTATAATAAATTCATAACAAAGTTGAATACTATATATAAATATATAAAATATACAAATGAAAATTGCTATTCAAATGATAACATATCGTTCTAAATTTATATTTTATTTAAATTAATTTAAATAATTACCGCATCCATTCGTCACGCCACCTTCACCCTTCGCACCTCGCGTCTCCAATAACTCAATGCCCTTAAACATTGATTGACGACCGACCCTCAGGTTTTACGAGAGCTCTAATTAGCGACACGGCGACTCGTCTCCATAAACCAACGTTTGTTTTGTAGGTTTTTTTTTTATTCAAAAAAAAAAAGATTCCGAGATCATGAATTTATTAACCTGCATTCATATTAATAAAAAAAAAATTAATACTACGGTTTGCCAACCTTTATTTTTCAGTTTATAGTGTACTAGCGACCCGTCCTGGCTTCGCACGGTTGCAAAAACTATTAGTGTTGCTCTACTATATTATTATATCTACTACATATTATGCATATTATACATATAAACCTTCCTCTAAAATCACTATATTTACTAAAGAAAACCGCATCAAAATCCGTTCCGTAGTTTTAAAGATCTAAGCATACAGACAGCGAGAAACGACTCTGGTTTATACTATGTAATGATAAGGTATATTTAAGTCAAAAAGTGTTCGTTGAAATCAAATTTAATAATAATAAGTTAAAATCATAATGGAATAAAAAACATAAACAGTGAACTATAAGTTCGAAAGTCATACATGAAATTACTCAACGGCTACTTTGAAAAAAATTAAAAAATATCTTGCCATAGATATTTTATTACTGCGTTAGATTAAAAAAAAAAATTCAAAACCGTGAAATATTTACATATTCATATTAATAAAACTTTATAAGTGTAAGTGCTCAAAGAATTTCATTAGGTCAAAGCGAACATAAAGATAAACTAGCATTAAATATAATCTAAGCTAATAAAATATCGTGTGTATGGTAGCAAGGTCTGGTCGGATTCGTCACATATAATTTATTTATTATTTTAGTTTTAAGAATTTATTTCTTTAACTAGTCCCTTTAATAACATACCATTATTTATGATATTTAGAATGTCTATGAATAAACTTCAACTACTCTTACTGTCTTTTTTTCATATAACTAAGTCGGAAAACAAGCGTACAACTCTCGTGATGGTAAGCGATTACCGTAGCCTATAGACGCCTGCAACCCAGAAGCATCGCCAGCGCGTTGCCGACCCTACCTACAATTCCCCCCAGGAGCATTGGTTACCTTGCTCACCAAGAATAATACTTCTTGAAAGCATTATTATTTAGGTGTGATTTTCCATAAGCTCCAGGTGCTACCCCAGTCAGGCTGCTCCAGATTTGAGCAGGATATTTTCTTCTTTACTTCAGTTATCTCAAATAAAGTTATTCTTATTACATGCCTCGCCCCCCAACTATTTCAAGTAGACATCAGCAGTCATCACATCTCAAGCCTATGAACTCTGTAAGAGTCCAACAAACGGCGCCTCATCGCATCAATGCCAGCCATTCACAACGATAATAATCATATTATCAAAACTACTCTCACGGCCATAATTTAAAATTATCAGCTCCTATTAAGCCTATCATCTGACCCTAGGGTCGAAAATAAAGGAGCCCTTTCATGGTAGCGCCACTGAGGATCTTTGTGGCTAATCAGTGAGATAGTGTCCACTTAAAAAAACCTTTAAAACATTATGATTTATTATCGTGATAACTTTATTATATTTTTGTATATATATATATATTTTTTTTATTTCACGGTCGGCTGGCTCTTTTAACGTTTTATTTTAATTTTGTTTTTTAAGTTTTTTTTTTTTACATTTTAAATAACTGTGCCATAAATACTGCTATTTTTAGAAACATTTTATTGCGTAACGTATATAATTTAAATCCAGAAGTTTGTAAATACAATGAAAACACTAAGTTTATTTATATATTTAAATGTTTACAACATACTTATGAATAACTTATTATTTTACGTACTATTGCCTAGAGGAAAATTACAAAACAATTACAAATAAATAACCCTTACTGACAAAGTCATAGTTTTGTTACAAAAACAAGAAAAAAAAAATTACCAGAAAAGAGTTTCTAAAAACAGAAAACAACATTTAGTTGTATTTTTATTATCTGTAGCTATAACATCTTACAAATGAACACATACACATATACTATATGTATCAGTATCGCACATCTACGTCTCGATATCACGTCGGGTACACATCTAGAACGCCTAGGTCTATTTAGTGCATCGGAGTGTGACCTTACGTGATCTGAGTGATGATGACAATGCGCACAATTCGTATTTTATTCCGATCGTTCCTTAGAAATAAAAATTGTATTACAGTTATAAAACTATTTCTAACAATGACAAATTACTTACTCAAAAGCTGCTTTCTAAACAAAAAAGAACATTTAACATAAACTAATTGATTCGTGTCATTATATATCGTTAAACACTACGCGTTCATTGTTTTACATCAAGTATTTACTAATTTACTTATCGATAATGTAATAAAATGTACATAAAACTTAATATCATCCAGTCGAACCCTAAAAACGTCCTTGTTCACCCAAACGAGATACGCAGACTCGGTGACTCCTAGAACTAATAACAATTGCAAATTAAAGAGGAAACGAACATAACAATGTTAATGTGCGATATGCATTCGAGTTGCGTGCGAGTCGCTCGATACAGTTTAGCGTTTGGCCGAAATCTTGCGACCGATTGCCCGGAGAGGCGTCGATGGCAGCCGAACGTGGTCGGAATAATTCGGACATCAACAAAGCCGACCCGGACATGAAGAGTTATATAAAAAAAACATAGGAATACTGGATTTAACGTCCACTACGTATAATTACAAGAATCGATCGAATTAAGAGCCATCTTGATTCTCAAGGCGTACCTCCTGTTGATGTCACTTTTTTAACAAAAACAAGCATTGTGTAATGTTTTAGGAAATCCCGTAATATATTTATGAATTTCGAATATATTTGACGCTATTTTTTTGCATATGTATGCGCTGTACAAGCCGTTGATTTGCAATATTCGGGGGTTAAATAGGTGTAATTCGTCAATGAATATGTTTGAAATGCATACTGAACGTCATCGTCAGTGGGTTGAATTAGTTTCAAGGACTCCAAACACCAATAAATAGGATGACATGTATTTATTACACACGATACGTCAATAATAATTATTTTTCTTACGTATAGAAACTTTTCTTCATGTACCTAGGTATTATATGTAAAGTTAATGTCGACAATGTATTTTCTCATTATAGAAGTGTAATGAGACATAAAACATACCTTATGTTGCTTGAGACTATCGTTGGTTATATTTGTGAAATCGTATAAAGAAATCGATGATAAAACTAATAGCAATGAAAAGTAATGATAATTATTATTGTGTTACAGTGTTATAATGTGCGTGAGTAGGAACACGCACACTAGAGCAAGAATGCGTAATTTTTATATCCATTACACTGTGTTAATTCTTCACACATAGTAAAAACTACTTGCAAATGACAAGTTTCCTCACACATCCAATTACTTGTAATCATGCAATTACTTAAATAATAACACTCAATCGAGCGTGAATAAAAAAAAAAGTACAATTGTCGGTCAATTTGTTTTTTGTCGAAACAAACTTGGCGGGAAAACGAATCATTTATATCGCGTGCATTTAAACGGTCACAAATAAAAATAATAGCCGACATTTGCAAGTGCCAATTCAATGTTCAATATCTGTTTGTATTGTTGACGGCTTACTCGATAATGTTGCGCATTTGTTGATCGTGTACTTGTGTAATTTATGTATTACCAACATTACATTACATTCCCATTACAAAAATATGTAATATTTATAATGTGAGCAAAATTTACGTTCAGAGACTTACAAAATATTAATTGTTTTAACGAATAATGGAGTGTAATTTCGTGATTTAAAAATTGTTTATTATATATTATATCCTCGACATTGTGTACATATTTTTTGTGTATGACAACACTAATAACTGCTAATTTTCACTACTCGACCGTGCGTTGCGTGACGCGCAAACTACTAGGTTTTTTTCTGGTTTTTCTCACACTACTTGACATTCTGTGTCCGTGACATCTCTGCTTCATGTTCGGAATGATTAATAGCTAAATTTCGAGAATGTCAACCGCGGTTTTGATCAAATTAGCTGTAAATACGTCTCAAGGACCGTTTCTAGCGGCAGTCGAGAATAGATTTTGTTTTTGTGTTTAGGTAATTTATTGCCAACGTGCTTCCGTGTACTCGTTGTAAGGTTTAAGTTTCTAAAAGGTCATCATACCATTTTATTCCTGCTGTTTCTATAAAAGTACTTGACTATGGGGGTATGGAGCTTTGTAACGCTTTTCTAATCTTAAATATATTAAGATTCTAGTTACATATGTCAAGATATGGAATAATCTAGGTATATAAATATAAATGAATGTTGCTAAGCGCATAACTCGAGAATGGCTCGACCAAATCGACTAATTTTTTTGTGTTTTTCTTAAGGCCCACGGAAGGTTTTAATACTAAAACAAAATTAAAAAATTATTAAAAATAATAATTTTTGCTATTAACTTTTGACAGAACGAAGTCTGTCCGGGCAGCTAGTTATACATAATAAAATTCACAAATGATCGCTGAAAATGATGATTGTGTGCTCTTATATGATTCTTCTACTTGTCTGTGAATTCTTATAAAAATTACGTATTTAGTGAACATACTTTAAAATTCTATAAAATAATATACCTACATATTTATTATCAAAACATTTTTTTTTGAACATGGTTACCAGCGGGTATATGAATACTTAAATATTAAATCTGTATTAAATCTAAACATCTCTCCAAATATTACAAAAAAAAAAAAAAAAATTTTAGATATACCTCTACCTAAAACGGAAATTTTAGAAACATCTACGTCAATTTGGAAACGAAATCCTTAAAGACTAAAAACTAATATCGAAGATTGATGTGGATATCTAGCGACTCACAATAACATAACGATAACCATGGCAACTAATCTATCAATTAAAAAATTAACACGAAAAACAAATAAATACGGAGTTCCTAAAAATGGTTACACAATACTAATGTGCTAAGGATGTTACGAGTAATTATAAAGTAAATTAGGTTTAGCTTTCTAGCGTCGAACATGAGTTTGTCGAACTGTATTAAAAAACTGGCTAAGTGCGAGTCGGACGCGCGCACGAAGGGTTCCGAACCTTTATCTAAAAAAACGGCACAAAAATCACGTTTGTTGTATGGGAACCCCCTTAAATATTTGTTATATTCTAATTTAATTATTTATTTATGAAGCGAATATAAAACTAATTATTCTGTGAATCCGTTTTACCCTTTTTACTGGGTACGGAACCTTAAAAATAATTAACAATTTGTTAACAGTAAACAATTTAAAAGCGAACGGTTGCATAATTTATAACAAAATTGGCAATAACTAATATCGTTCATATTTAACTTGCAATCAAATACCTATTGTACATATCTCATAAATCAAACACTTGTAATTTGTGCATAGTTTAGATGATACAGTTATTTTTTTTTTTGTTTCTTTTTTTTATTCGTCCACAAAACTGACTACAATCGTTTAATATAGACAATAAAGTACAAAGTGTAAAGTATGTATGTACAATTGAATCTACTAGATGCAGACATAGCATGCATTACAAAAAAAAACTAAGACAAAAATCAAAACAGGTAACTTAACAATAGTGCAAAATCAAAAGTTAGGAATATAAAATACTAAATCACATGCAGTTAAAAAAAATAAAAGAAAAACAAATTAAACATTTCAATATAAAAAAGGGAAAATTCATTACAATAGAAACTTAAAATACTGTAAAGCAATGTCCAATCTAAACACGGAGCTCATTATATCTATTTTTTTTTTTATTTGTAGGTATACTATCACAGAAGATATCTATAACGTCTCTCTTCCGATTTGCGAAAAACTGCATTCTGCATTCTACCAAGATTACTTTTTACTCTGGGCAAACTTATGTCTTACGGTTATGTAAGATATTTAGTTTGTCTATGTGCCATGCCAGTGTCATTTCACCTGTTACGGTTTCAAATGCACATCATAGTAATAAAGTTAAGATAGAATTCTGTAAGTACTAAATATTAAAGCGCTTTAAACTCATTGTCCCAGTAGGGTCTACTTTTGCACCCGTGGTCCGGAAACACTCATGATACAAACACTCATATCACAATGAAGGTCTGTATGTATGCACCATGT